>NC_060214.1:101870625-102186250 GCF_021130785.1 Homalodisca vitripennis
TCCTGCACACGGATTGATACAGGATCAACATTGCCTACCTGCACGCGACACGATATCCACGGCTTCATCGGATATATCCTTTCAAGCATGCTACTTCCATTTATTGGCCATTTGTATTGAAAAATACTCAACTTTACGTGATAGTCTCATCTTTGCAGTACCAAAGAATAAACGTTGTCATTTACTGTATTATTTTCCATCTTATATGATCGTGATATCTTTACACTCAGTGAATATTTATATACAGTTAGCTGAGGGACGCGGAGTAAATAAGTGTGATCAATTCACTTCAAAGAGCTGTACTTTTTTTAGTGATTGTATGGTTTCACAAAAATGATTGAGGGTCACATGTATTACAAGTAAATGGTACTCCTTCCACCTCAGTCGGAAGAAGTTGTACTTTTTGAGAACTACAGTATTAATAATGTATGTCTCACTAGCGACCAAGTCGCGCTTCGCACGGTTCCAATACATAAAAAAATCTATATTTAATCATAAACGTTAATTGATTTTGTCTTCAAGATTCTGATATTAATCAGAATCTTCCCATAAGACCTCAAAATTATACAATGTACTAATCTGGCTAATAATAACCAATCGCATTACCGATCAAATGATATTATGAAATTAGATAAATTTATCAATTTATCTATATCTAACATTACACTATTATTACTACTAGTAACTATTAAATATCTTTATACACATACTTAAAGCAGTATTTTCTTTGGCCAACAAAAATAGGTTATTCTTGGAAGTTACCCGTGAAAGAACAACAAATATAGTGGTCCATGTGAAAAACACTGAACGCTTAAATATAATCCTGTAACATTGAATTTTTAACCACGTGACTTAATACCGGTCATTGAAAAAAAGTTTACAGAAGCCACTTAACAGAAAGTTTTTGCAGCCACTTAAATTGGATAGGTAAGTCTGTATGGATGAAAGGAATCCAAGGAATCAAAACAACGTCTCCAGTTCCCACATCCAGTTAATATTGTGCATTCTATTAGGTATGATTTTAAAGATTTTACTATCCTAGTCAAGAATAAAATTGTTGAAAAATCAAATGTTTTTCTTTACTACATTAAAACTAAAAAACTGCCAAATTTGAGGATCTGAATGTATACTAAGGTTGTAGTATACTCTACTGTTCGGTTTCACTTAACTATGGTTAAAGATTCGTTAGTCCTAGATTTCATTATTATACTTCGCAATGAAGTGTGGTATGATGCCCGCTCGACCAATCAGAGCACAGGTGCCGTAATTGGTCAAAAGTCATGCAAACAAAACAAGCGGGCTTTTAAACGTAAATAACCTATCTACCAAAATATTTATAGAAATTATTTGCTTAAAGAGTAATTTGACCTATTTACGTATTTTAATGCGTTTATATGGATATTTTATTGGTATAAATATCTTCGGAAATGCTAATAAAAAATGTAAACTTTCAAGAAAAAATTGTTATTGTGGGTTATTCTTTGGAAATAGATATATGCCATCGCGGACTTTATTTTAAGCCTTTTGGTATGTACAATTCCGTAGTACATTATTTTGTTATAAGTCGTAAGGTTTATTCAGTATTATTAATTAAAGTGCTCAAATCTATTTTCGCATTATATAAAATTTCATCTTCTATATAATATATAGGAGATTTTTTTATATCTCAATATTTGTATCATATTATGATTAAAATATTGAGGTATCATAACTAGGGGATCTAGTTCATAACGACGCCGACAGCGAAAACCGTATCCAAATCAGTTGAGTAGTTTAGAAATTATCGATGCACACACAGACCCATACCAAAAAGGATTTTAATTTCGACTATGTATTGATTGATAACATTTACATATATTAGATATCTCGAAAACAGTTCGACATACAGAGAAACGTTAATCACATAAAGTCTATTAGATGTTGTAAAGAGTCCAGAACAATTTAAATTTTTTCTCTATATTTACAATAACTTGTTGTGAGTGTAGCTCAACTGTTGTCATAATGGAACGAAATGGTGTACCGATCTGGCACACGAACTTAATCGAGGTATTTATAAGACCAATTTTGCCACCAAGTTTGAACTTGTTTCAGTATTCCTATCTCCAGTTCTTGGTAATCGAACATTCTGATGGGATTTACATGTAATCGATATCTCAGTAACCGTTCCTGATACAAAAACATTCGTTATTAAAACGTCTAGGAAACGTTATAAGAGCTCCAGAACACTTAGTTTTGTCTAGGTCCATAAATAACGGAGTTATTAGTTTTTTTTTCAGTTTGAACGGTCGCCATATTGAAACGAAATGGCGTACCAAGGCCAACGAAAATCACCCGAGATGTTTATGAGATCAATTTCTGTACCAAGTTTCAACTTGTTCGGACTTTTTGGGAGAGTTTTAGTTTGGGACAAGCCGCGTTATGTAGTATCGATTATCGATATATCGCTTACATGTAAATCCCAAAAGAATGTTTCGATCACAACAATACTCGTTGACGAGTTTTTGGCGTTTAACTGGGTGAGCCCAATTCGATGACTGACTCCAGCGCTGGATTGGCGAAGGATGAATGAGACTTGAATGTATGAACAATTATGTAAGTTTGGACGTGGTGGAAATGTGGTGTGAGAGTTTAAAATTTAGAATAAATTATGACATTTGCCATACAATGTGCAATTGTTACGAGCAATAGAAGATTTGATTTGACTCGTATGAGTGCGTGCGTGTGTTTGTGTACAGGGTGTCAATAACTTCTATGGCTAATAGTACTAATCATTTCAAACAAAAACGTCCTTTAAACATAGGTGGAAAATGTGTCGTTTATGTTCGCAGCTGTACAACTACAGCTACCAAACTTTGCACATAGTTTGTGATAAATCATAGAAAATATTTTTTTAATAACGAGTGATTTACTCTAATTTTTACAAAATCGTTCCCGTTGAATATTGTCACTAATATATGTATAAAACTTTAAAAAATAGTAATTATTTTGCAATCACCATTACAATTTTAACTGTTTTTTTGTTTGTTTTTTTTTTCAAAGAAATTCGTTAACGCCTAATCAAGCACGAACAATTAAAGCTATGTTTGCACAAACCTAAAATTTTGTCAGTTGAAATGCATCAGCTGTTTTGATATGATTGCTAATATCTATAATGATATAATAGTAGTAGAACACTTTGGATTCTAACGAACTCAAACCAATTCTGAAATAGATTAGATGGGAAGATAAGACAGCAAATGGATTTCCTTCTCACCTGCATCTGGACTTGATGGTGATACCACTGCATAGTGGAATGCACTTGGAGTTTCTGTTACAGCCCTCTCCATTCAGCCTCATGCTTGGCATTATTCGATAGTAGACAACATTAATACCTAACAGCGATGGAGATTATGATGTTGTGACGTTCAATAAGCACCGTGAATTTTATTTATTAATTTTCAGTTTTAACATTGATATGATATTAAAGCTAGATTAAGGTTTTTCCTTCTAATTTAATTGTTCGCGTTTAGGGCTTTTCCTTCATAATGAGTGCAGTTTAAAGAAAAAAAAAAAAATTCTCGTATTTTTTTGTTCCATAGTTTATTTTTTTTTGATTATATATACATATCTGAGAATTTTGACAAAGAGATTATGATGTAACATGTAAATCTAAGAAAAATTATCGTTTTTATATTTAAACTAGCAGTTACCCGCAGCTTCACACACAATTTCGTAAGTTTTGTACCTGTATGAACACTTCTGGTTAGAGTGAATTATATTTCCAACGCCAATGTTGAGTTTTCCTTCTTGCCACGATCAAAGAAAATATGTTAAAAAGTGTACATTTATGGCCACTGTGATTTAATTCGTTCTCAGTATGTTTTGTTCAATAGTTGATTTTGTTTTGTTTCCCGATCAAGAAAGAATTTAACACAGATCAGAGGAGCTTACTTGTGTCAAAAGAGAACTAAGATGGGTTTTATATCAATCTTTAAATTTATAGTAAAAGTTGGATAGTAACGTTGTCTTTTATATCCAATACTTAATACTTGCTAAAATGTAAATACGAGCAATGACACATGAGTTCCAATACACATAGTTCTTGCCGACTGCTTCAAAGGGAGTTTTCGGCGTCAAATTCCGACCGTGTTCTAAGGTACATTAGAACTTAACTAAACGCTGAAATTTAAAAACGGCATGCAAACTAATGGTTACTCCTTAGAGAATTACACACTTATAAATGTAAAACAAACTGGAAATATTGGTTAAATTAATTGAATATATGGTTGTGCTGTCATAAAGCAATTTTTACACTGAACAGTTCATCACATTTTACAGGCTCATTCAATTAATATTTCACACCTTTAGAGACCAAGATGGGATTTATCTCAACTTTAAAGACCAGTGGGGCGTAGCCCGGAGAGACTGTGAAAATACGAATATACCATATTGATCCTAGGAACCGAAAGAATTTACATGTAAAATTAATCGGTTGAATAATGAAGCAAAACAAATAAGGCACTTTCATATTTATAATATTATAATAGGCTGTGTTAACTTTAATATTATCAAAAGTATTTCATATTGTTTAAATGTACCTATTTAGAATACATTTCAGCCAAAATATGAAATGTAAAATTTCAGATATTTATTTATTTTTAGTAATTTTTTTTTTTAATTTTCCAAAATATTTTCCTTCTAATTAAAACATGTTCAGTGTGGAAACAGGGCCACGAAATCCTATGCACTGTAAACAAAAACCCAATTTCATTTTTAAAACAACGCGTTCTGATTGAAAAAAAAAAATTGAATTCATCAGCACCAACATCTAATAATACGAGGTATGGTATTATCTGAAGAGAATATAATTTACTACTTTTTGCATGAGGGAAATGCACTGCCTTTCATCACTAAGAATAAACATCTCTGACGACACAACGTCATTGATGGCAGTAGAGGCGTTACTGACCCAACATCAAACGGGCTGAGGCAAGCACTAGACAGACAAGACAGTGCTATTTGTGGACTTCTGTGTACGATATGTACCGGTAAATATAGTCAGCCAGTCGGTAGTCGGTCATATTTCCACGTCACTACGCGGAGCTAACCTGTTATTACGACCAACAGGTTTATAATCTTCTTTACTACGACCACAATACGCTATTATTGGCTGAGCGTTAGCGAAGCACTGGCATATAGACTTTAAAATTTGTATGAAGGTTCATTTCAACGAGACATTAGCGGACATTTTTTATTGGTCTTATGTACAACCATAATGGCAACGATAAAACCACAAAATAAACAAACCTGCAAAGAAATCGAGTATAATAATGATACATTTTTAAATGTGACATAGTAACGTAAGTACTCGTAGTTTAACTATACGTAAGATATCTCGACAATGACTTCACATGTGTAGACTTCAATGTTTGCATGAAATCCGAGATTTCTTCAACGATGGAGGGTGTTTAAAAGGTTAATAAAAAGCAATTAAAAATTAAAGCTTTCACCAGGAAAATTAAAAGTATAAGTAGTATCGGCTGATATTAAAAACATTACTGATAGATTCTTACATTTCGCGTGATTCAACATGAAAGCGCGAGAGGGGAACTGCGGCTGGATAGGAGGGGGAGCGGCGGCGGAGGGGAGGCGGCACACAGACGCCCCCCTCGCGACTTCCCCCTCCACTCCACATGAGCAGTAGGCTACTGCGCATCGTCGGGCCGAGGACCACACAGAATCTCTCGGCCTGTAATGACCTTCGTAATGACCTTCGTAATGAGACAATCTATTACAATCTCGTTCTATTACGATTACAAAACTCTCCAATCAACTGACTGGTATCATTGACCTGTGTGACCTCATCAGATAACGACAGAACAAGACATAGATCAACATATTCTCTTTGCCTACTTAAGGATATCATCTTAATACTGTACAAGTTGTTTTACCTTCTAACTGTTGAAGGTAGGGATCATCATCTAAACGACTGTCGTCTTAAACTTTCAATTTTAAGTTTTAAGACGATGGAAATGCCGTTGTGCTGGTGAAACATGTCATCGACCTAGCATTTTGATTGCCAGAAAGAAGGAAATTGTTGTACAGATAGATTAACACATTAGCTTATTACTTAACCTCAAAGACTGTTTGAAGTAAAGTAGAATGGCAGATTTAAATACAGTTTGGATCTATAACATTGCTAAAATATAATTGTAATATACCAAATAATTACCGAAACGAGCCAAGCTGCCTTTCTCTGGTATTGTAATAATTAGGACCATTGCATAACTCGCAACATGTCTTTACGACAACAATGATTTTATTGAAAATTTAAAACTGTTTGTGCAATTCACACATGCTATAATTTTACACCATACTGTAGACAAGCGGCAAGCTCTACTGTTACAGGGAGATGGAACCGGCAAGTCTCGTTTTAATAAATTGCATTCTTAAAACGTTACAATATTAATTAAAACGAATAACCGTAAAGTACACTTACCGGCGGCGCAACCTGGCGGCGAGCGAGGTAGTTAGTCCCGGTTACGTAATCAAGTATGCTTTCGCGAAGAGTTAGTTAGTAATTACTTCGAGCACTCACTTTTTCTAATGATTCCCAATCAGTTCTCATGTAGTTTATTTAGTTTTTAATTGCCCCAGTTTAATTCGAACTATGAGTACTTTTAAGTCCTTTTACTGATCCGATTCATTTGGATCAATATCAAATGTTTGTCCGTCTCAGTCCCTTTGCAGAACAATATTTAGTACGTGGCGACTTCCGGTTCTGAAGAAAATTAGGAAAGAAAGTATTTATTAATTATTAATTAGAAGATTTAGCCCACAAAGGTAACATGGAATAAGAATATTACCCCACGAGGGTTCACTTCTGGATGGTTACGCTGTAGGGTTGTACCCACACTGGAAAAACAAATGTCATTTACATCTGGGCAACTCCATTGATCTCGAGGGACACATCACTAACCGCAAATGTAAAAGGATGGATCAATAGGTTAGTTTCCTGCAAAAATTACTGTTGGAGTGGGTAGAGATCTACTAGATTTAAAGGATTTTGCTAGCCTGCGTATGATGCTGTCCCCTACCAGCGTTTACTGGAGAGGTTGGTACAAGGCTGGCCTTCCTTTCTTCTGAGACGACATTACTGAGATTTAGCCCGCTATCCTTCCTCATGGGATCCCGACCGGAGGCGGCCCCTACCCATCTCATGCCTGTCACTCCGGAAGGTCCTTTTAGGACTAAGAGCAATGATAAGTTTTCCAGCTTCTTGTAATAATTTAAAAAGAGGATATTATTTCAAAGAATCATTTTAGTTCGATTCAAGGAAATTAATTTTATTAACCAACAACAAGCTCAACTATTACTTAATTACTTTTATACCACATGGACACAATTAATATGTAGAGTGTTATCCTGAAAGATAACTGAATGACGCCCAACAAAATTCATTGCTTCATTCACTTGTCATATAATCCCCATCCCCCTCTTATGGCAAAACATGATAAACGAGGAAACCGGCGATAAGAACGGACGTTGAAATACGTCAAAAAGTTATAAGAAACTACGATAAAAACTATATTGAAGAGTGCCTGAACTCGCTTGTTAACAGGAAGATAAAACAAGAAGTCAGTAGAAGCAGCAAAGTGACTGAATGGACGCGATATAGAGAAGCCAGTATCTTAGCAACCCCCTCGTGCTGGCAGCTGTCTAATGTGCTTCTTAACCTTGTCCCTCCACCCTCCATCTCCCTCCTCAACTGGCACCAACCAGTCTTGGCGACATTTTAATAACGTCTGATTAAAATTACTCATTTATAATGCGGTTATTTGTTAGATCGAGGGAATAAAACAAGTACATCTCGGTTTGAACAGGAAAACACACTACTCATCAGAAAATTATTTTCAAGTAAGCTTATTTATTGTAAGTTATGAGCACGCCGGAGGGGTAGGGACTCGGTTTTTAATATCGATATTGACAAACGATATTACTCAATTATAACTTTCGATATAACTAACCGATACTGATTTCGAACAATAACTAACTTGTATCGATTATAAACACTTTTTTATACAGTAAAAGTATTTTCTTTTATAAACAATCTAAAACAGACAGTCGAACTTGTGGAGAACCGTGAAACGAAGTTTAAAAAGTGGCATATCAGCCGTCCTACTTGCAGATCATCTCTGTGACTATTTGTGCAGAAGAGAAGTACGGTTTTCTAGAGAAGATGCTTCTACAACTTCTCGAAAACTGTTAATCATTGCTATACAGGAGGAAACATATTAAAAAATTACGCATATTTCGCATTTCCTGTTATAAATTTTGTTTATGTTGTTATCATTTCTTTATTATACATGAGTTTTATCCTATTTCCAGTTCTAATAGTTTGTTTGATCGTTAGAGCTCATTGATTATTTATAAGATTATCACTATGTGCGTTGTATTAGTTATTTTAATTTAAAATATGATTGTGATTATGGCTATAGATATGTTGATATGGTTTATAAACGCGTATTCGATAAATGAATACTAAGTATCGATTATTGTAATAATCGATATAAAACACCGGGTCCACTTATCGTACTCTACCTCGCTAGATCATGTGTCGAAAAACATGCCTTGCTGAGGTTGCGTAAAAAATGCCAAATCTTAAAGATAGACAAAAGAGAAATTGTCCCAGCCTACTGAGTGATAAGCTTCAATGACGCTCAGCCAAATCCCACGGATGGACGTACACCATTATACATACTCATTCCAGTCTATCTAGAAAGGAAGTTTCAATGCAAAGTGTAGAGTTTGCAGATGAAATCTTTACGGGTAGTTAGACTGAATGTGATATTATGACACATGTTAAAAATGTCCTCACATTAATGTACCATACTCATTTTGTTTACTCAGTGATTTTCTCGTTGCCATCATGGTTACCTAGAAGACCAATGTTCGCTAACGCTCAGCGAAAGCTTACAGAGTGCCGATGTTGAACTCGATGTAGCCTATATATAAATTACGCTCCATGCATAATTTTTCAAGTATATAGATCAGTTTTCGAAATGGGAATCAACTACAACTTCAGGCTATGTACAGCCCAATACAAAATGCTGTTCAAAACTATGTGAATATCGGCTATTTAATTATGTTATGTCAAAAAACAGACGCTTTAGTTAATTATCTAGTTATATTAAACCAAATTAATCAACAATGTTTGTTATTATTTAATGTTTGTTATGATTACTTCCCTATTTATAAGTCAGTTGTAGCAGCTGATTTTGTAAGCCCCCACCTTGAGCCTCAGGCGTGTGATTCTTCAATGTTGAACTGTTAGATGCATTTTTTATGTCAGTACAAGCATGACAGTTTTTTCAGATGCTTTATACTTTATTTTGTTGAGCCAACTGACTGTTTTACATAAGAAGAAATTATAAATTTGATTAATTATATTCGATTAATTATCCGTGCTCATTGTGTATCAAGCCCCAAATGTGGTCACCCACCGTTTGAACGCACCCACCATTTGGGTCTTAAAGTTATATGACGAAGTTTTTACAATATTGTGTCTATATACTATATTTGTTTGTGAGTATAATACAAATTTCAAGTAATTTACTGAGCAAACTTACATTTTTATTAAATCAACCGTAATTTTCGAGTTTTACAGAAACATAAGATCTCAGTTTTAAGTAGCTGCTATCTGTCTAGACTTACTATCTAGCAGCTTTCCACAGAAGAATTTAGTTATTACTATTTTATTACTGGTATGTTACACAAATTGATTTTAATAATAAAACACATAAAACAATAAAATATCAATTTACCCCAAATGAACCAAACGTCGGAATGTGTGCCTTGATTACAAAAATAAATGGAATTACATCTGAGCTTTGTACCCAATTGGGCACACTTTATTTTTCTAATATAAAATTAAAAATGTAATGAAATAAATTAATGGTGATAGTTAAGTATATGTCTATTAGAAAAAAAAGTATCCAGAGTTTTTTTAAGTTTTCAAAATAATCGTCCCTGAAGAGGTTCTGTAGTTAACACCATAACGCTAAAACGGCGTAAACACAAAACCAAAACGCACAGCTGGGGTTGAATTGAATTTATCTATACGAAACCAGTGTACAAAGCAACATATGATGCGGTAGCTGCAACTTTTTGTGTGAAATAAACCCAGTACGACAACACAATTTATCTATACGAAACCAGTGTACAAAGCAACATATGATGCGGTAGCTGCAACTTTTTGTGTGAAGTAAACCCAGTACGACAACACAATTTATCTATACGAAACCAGTGTACAAAGCAACATATGATGCGGTAGCTGCAACTTTTTGTGTGAAATAAACCCAGTACGACAACACAATTTATCTATACGAAACCAGTGTACAAAGCAACATATGATGCGGTAGCTGCAACTTTTTGTGTGAAGTAAACCCAGTACGACAACACAATTTATCTATACGAAACCAGTGTACAAAGCAACATATGATGCGGTAGCTGCAACTTTTTGTGTGAAATAAACCCAGTACGACAACACAATTTATCTATACGAAACCAGTGTACAAAGCAACATATGATGCGGTAGCTGCAACTTTTTGTGTGAAGTAAACCCAGTACGACAACACAATTTATCTATACGAAACCAGTGTACAAAGCAACATATGATGCGGTAGCTGCAACTTTTTGTGTGAAGTAAACCCAGTACGACAACACAATTTATCTATACGAAACCAGTGTACAAAGCAACATATGATGCGGTAGCTGCAACTTTTTGTGTGAAGTAAACCCAGTACGACAACACAATTTATCTATACGAAACCAGTGTACAAAGCAACATATGATGCGGTAGCTGCAACTTTTTGTGTGAAGTAAACCCAGTACGACAACACAATTTATCTATACGAAACCAGTGTACAAAGCAACATATGATGCGGTAGCTGCAACTTTTTGTGTGCAGTAAACCCAGTACGACAACACAATTTATCTATACGAAACCAGTGTACAAAGTAACATATGATGCGGTAGCTGCAACTTTTTGTGTGAAGTAAACCCAGTACGACAACACAATTTATCTATACGAAATCAGTGTACAAAGCAACATATGATGCGGTAGCTGCAACTTTTTGTGTGAAGTAAACCCAGTACGACAACACAATTTATCTATACGAAATCAGTGTACAAAGCAACATATGATGCGGTAGCTGCAACTTTTTGTGTGAAATAAACCCAGTACGACAACACAATTTATCTATACGAAACCAGAGTACAAAGCAACATATGATGCGGTAGCTGCAACTTTTTGTGTGAAATAAACCCAGTACGACAACACAATTTATCTATACGAAACCAGAGTACAAAGCAACATATGATGCGGTAGCTGCAACTTTTTGTGTGAAATAAACCCAGTACGACAACACAATTTATCTATACGAAACCAGAGTACAAAGCAACATATGATGCGGTAGCTGCAACTTTTTGTGTGAAATAAAACCCAGTACGACAACACAATTTATCTATACGAACCCAGAGTACAAATCAACATATGATGCGGTAGCTGCAACTTTTTGTGTGAAATAAACCCAGTACGACAACACAATTTATCTATACGAAACCAGAGTACACAGCAACATATGATGCGGTAGCTGCAACTTTTGGTGTGAAATAAACCCAGTACGACAACACAATTTATTTATACGAAACCAGAGTACATAGCAACATATGATGCGGTAGCTGCAACTTTTTGTGTGAAATAAACCCAGTACGACAACACAATTTATCTATACGAAACCAGAGTACACAGCAACATATGATGCGGTAGCTGCAACTTTTTGTGTGAAATAAACCCAGTACGACAACACAATTTGTCTCCCTGCTTGTGGCTGTAGCAGTGTTTTGTACCGAGGTCGAGTGAAAATACTGTTTTATTCTTCGATACACCAATTTTGTTTTGTTTTCTCCTTAGATTATCCATTAAATGCAGATTTTCTGCAATATGGCAGAATCTGTTTTTATTATTAATTCTTTCTTTACATTTCTTTATTCACGGTGTTTTATTTAAAGGGGTGACATGACGTTCAAGCACATTTTCACCAAAGCGTGTGGTTTGAAACACAATACACTATTATACACTATGTCTACAAAGTCATGTCACACTTTTAAATAACTTTATTTTACAAAAGTATATACAGCATGAATACCAGATTAACACAGGATTAAGGAGTACTTTTAAAATTTTTGCGTCAATTTATTTTAGCTCAATATGAGTACCATGAATCATTCTGCAGACGTTTAAGCAAACTTCGATCTCCTCCCATGTTTTGATCAGCACTTCTGGGGTAACTGAGCAATCGCAGCTGATTTGTTGCCTTAAGTTATCAATATAGGAACGCTATGACGATGCACATGTCTATAAAAGTGAAAAGTAACCTCATCAAAAAACAATTCGGTTTATAAAATGTTGATCCGGTCCATTTTTATAAAGAACAGCAGCAAAGCCATACCTTTGAAATTTAGCATTTGGCTTCAAAGGATGCAATAACTGAGGTTTGTAACCATTACTTTGTGAACTGTATACATAGGGACATTCAACTCACGACCTCGTTTCCACATACACTTTTTTGGACATCTAACAAAACTTTTTTGAACGTTTTCGACGATTCTGTTTTAACCCACCTGCCCGCGTTTTGTCTGTCAGAGAGATTTACATGAAATATTCGACGATATTCACTGCACTGAAATCAAAGTATGAAACTTTGCTAGCCACAAAATTCACCGAACTATTCTTTTCCAATTAGCTATGATGATTACTCTCGTAAAACATTAGTTACAGATGACAACACTGAGTAACTCAACCAATTAAAACGAAACTTCATTAAACACTGTTTTAATTTACAACTGTTTCATAGACTTGCGATCAATAATGGAGTGGATATAATCAATTTCAAAAGCGAGACATAACTTTGTGGACGCACTGTATACAAACAATAAATAAATTTGTCTTTTTGAGATACCAAACTTTCCTAATATTTTAAATCTAGTATATCGTGAACAAATATCGAGTGTAGTGTACATTGAATTAACATTCTTTGTATTCACTTTCACAACAAATCACATGCTTTGCGTTATCTTTTCTTGCTATTGCTATGAACACAATAGAATTTTACAATATAAATAATTATTTAACATTCCGGTCAGGTGACGGATTAAGTGTCCAAAACCGTTAAGTCCAGTACTACACTAAAAGGATCAAATTTGACAAAAAATATGGTATGGCAACACTTTTTAAATTTTAATTCAAAATTAATTTTTTTTCTAGAGACTTGTTGTAAAATTAATTTTCTATTAATTATTTCACAAACCAAGTGAGCTTTATGCCATTTCACCACAGCAATTTACTTTCACCTCGCCTAAAGTACACGACAGTGCAATTTGAATTGAAATCGTTACTGTAAAAATGTAGTTCACATCCACTTACCCCCGAGTAAAACAAAAATAGCGGGTGTTGGTTCAGACTTCTCGACACGATCTATTTGTGGGGGGGGGGAGGTTTTTCAACGACAATGGCATTTTTAATTGAGGCAGCATTAAACAATCCAAACTGTCCAAATGCGTTTGAAAAATTTGTACTTGCCTCTTCGGAAATGGAACCCGTGATCTCTGACTAGAGAGCCACAGCCTAACAATTTAGGCTGCGGTTAAGGTCAATAATCTAGCTCGTCAGCTGAATCATTCACTGGTATATTAACGGTCACGCTACCTTCAGGTCAGTTTATTGACATAAATTTGTTCTCAAGGACGGGTCAATTTATACCTATTGCTGGGTCGCCTTGGTGCCACCGCCACCGACTAATATACTGACGAGACACATTCGCGAATACATCACAATACATAATATCCACGCATTAATCAACGTAGCTCAACATTCAAAAATATTGAAAAATTCAGCAAATAATAAGTACATAGGTTTTTATTTCTAGCTTCGTGATTAGAAATTTAATGAAAATGTATCATTAGTTACCATACAGTGACTCAGTGGCGTAACCACGGGCGTCGCAGCCATAGTGGACATGGGGGATGCGTCCCCCCAATATTTGAAAAGTCAATTTTGTCCCCATCCCTAAATTTTATAACATTTTGGTGTTGCGTTCAATTTGTTATAATGTACTGTAAAGAGACACAAGTCTACAAATTTAAATTAATGTTTACGTTGTGATGTGGTAGACCGCATTTAATAACAGTAGTGTGTGTAAAATAAAGCATATAAAACCTGATAATAAGTTAAGATAATAAGTAATAATACCTATATTCAGTTGTACTTTTGGACGTTTCCAGACCATAAAAAGTTGTTTAAATGAAAAACCTGCTCGTAGAAATGTAAGATTTGGGGTTTAAATTAGCGTTCAAACGTCATTTCAAAGTTAAAATTTTCCAAAGTTTTTCGGGAGGGGACTCCCACATGTTCCCGAGGAGTGCCCCCGGACCCCCCATTCGTCCTCCGTTTTCATGTTGACGACACGAATGGGCGTAACTATGACTTGAAGGAATGTTTCAACTTCAAAAGCACACTACATCGGGGGGTATGGAATAAATATGAATAAATATCAATAAATGATATGGGTCGAATTGAAAATAATATATTATACTTCAAATATAAATATCAAACACATTGGTTTATTTATACACATAACTTTTAATTTTTGGGAGTTTTTTGAGGAGGGAGGAATTACTACCCCTCTCACACCACCCTTAGTTACACCACTGCTGTGACATCAGTTATACGAATACTGATGACAATGTGACGCTAATGAAACGCTTGTATATCGAACTGTGGTGAACCGTATAATTATGAGGCTGCAGTAGTATGATCGGTTCTTCATTATTCTTCTTCTTGGTTGAACACAAAAACAAAGTTCCTTCATAAAACGTTCTAATTAAAAATACGTATTACTGAAAAAGATTTAATTTTTGAATTCCTTGACAGAAAATGGATTATGACAGCGAAGCCAAAATAAATCACGAATGTAATATTTGAGAATATAATAGAGAAATATAATGTAAAAATCACCAATGTTTTCACGCAGTTTGAACTGGGAAATTTCAAACATAGTATGGATTTCGACTCGGAGAGAAAATGTACGAAAAATAAAACTCTTTAGATTACTAAGAGTAAAAATTAATAGATAATTTGCTCCATTTTTTAAGAGGTATCATAAGGACATCGAAATTTTACGTCATTGTGTAGAGTAGAATCACAACAAAAATACCAAAAACGTTTGTTAAAAAGTGAAGTTACTTGAAAAGTTGCCTTTCGTTCCTTTGGGCCTTATCAGAGAAGTGGTGAGATCGAAATAAATAACATCTAAACAGACTACGCAAATGGTCCCAAATTTGCCTGCAAATTTACCAAAGCGGGTAAGGGATAGTGGTCCCTCATGTTTAGCCTACAACTCTAACTAACTGTAAGTAAGCAGCTCCCCCAACTAACTCCAACACTCATCCTCCACAGTACACTAGACTTATTGATCAACCCCAACAACTCGACATTTGATGTGAGTGTAGTGTAGCCCCTAAGCCCCATAGGGTTGCGCAGATGTAAGTGACACATCGGTTTTCAGTACCCTGTGTAGGTTCAACTGGCAGTTACGAGCCAGGGCCTTTCTGAGAATATATCCTGAGTTAAAACATAAAAAATGATTGTTTGCTCAAAATATTATTAGTTTGTCTGCCCGTTTCATAAAAAAAGTGAAAATCATGACTCCGATTTCAACCAATCCTTGCTCAAATCAGAACAAATTTCAAAATGGACTAAAGTTCCCCCTCATCTCGTACCACAAGTAGCTCAATCCCATTCAGTCATGACATCAATCTGATTCATCCTTCATTGTTTCAACCTTCATTTTCCTGTTCAGCCTTATTTTGCCTGATGTCAAATTCTACATGACTGCGCGAGGATCTGATCAAGCAGAGTAAATGCGGAAGTCTGTAGTACAAACTACAGTACGCGGAGTGTACTGATAAAATTTCCTATGGTCTCAGATAGAACTTGCACCATCTTAACTCCGATCCAAATTTTGATGCACTGACTCACTTGGGCTCCCGACTCATTCATCCATTAGGCAATTGGACATACAATGAAAACTTACAAGAAATATTCACCAGGCATCATAAAAGGCGTCCACGATGTAAACTTAACAACAAAGTCGGGTCAAGGAAATTGGATTTCTGCTGGAATTATACAACTTACACAAAGAATACAGTGTACAGCAGCAACGGGCGTGAGTGTATAACACAACAGTCAGGTATTTTAGGATTCCGAGCAAGTCCCCTAGGCTGACTGTAGCGGCGCACCAAACAAAGCGAAATAGTTTTGCTCCAGTTTAACCTTTTATGAAGACACGTTCCCCGCAACCTATTTCACGTCGCGGGGTCGCACCACATAAATATGTGGTAGTTCGTGAATATCGCTCCGCTGCCGCGATGTATGCCCAGGGTACGGATCCTTGTTATACATTCAACCAAGGCCGTAGCTAGCAAGGGGTCTAAGAGGTCCTCCCCCCAAAATTTTAATTTGTTTAATTACTTTTTAGTAAACGATTATTATTTACATAATTCATTATTACTGACACGTACTACTGAAAAATCGCTCTCAACATTGAAACGGGACAGGTACTTTTTAAGGAAAAAATGGGGAATGAGCGGTTGATTGCAAATGTTTTTTTTCTGTCCATTACGGGAAAATAGAAGTTTTTTACCGTCCCCCCCCACATTTTTTCCTGGTTACGTTCTTGTATTTTACTTCTACTTTGTAGTGCAAAGGATGTGTACCAATTTATACTACTAACATTCCATTTACAATCTAAACAAATCAAATTAATAAATTCAAAATGCGAGGGAGGATATTTCTTAAAATGTTAGGAACGCAAACCTACTCTATCTTAAGCAGGAACGCGAGTCAGCTATGGAACGTGGAGAGACTTCGTTTTTAATATGAGACTACAATTTAAAACTGCGTTATAAATGAGAACTCGTCTAAATTGTTTCACTCCAGAAACTGAGATTTTTATTTCTCTTACTTTCTCAATACTAATACTTTTTTAAGACGATTACCTGTTAATACTAATACTTTAAAACTAATATTAAGTACAACTAGAATAGTATTTGCCCATATAAAAAGCTTTCATTTTAATATAAATAACTACAAAGCATTTTTTGAAACTATTCATTACCAATGTGACACTAAAATATAAGTTTCTGAAATGATTTTTTTTCGATTTGAGACGAGTTCATATTAATAACACAGTTTTAAATTATTTATCTCATGTTAAGAACCGAACCATAGACGTGCGACTGGCTTTTGACTTCTTGATGCTCAAATTTAATAATACACAAATACTTTTAAACTTGTATGAAATAAATGTCCTATTAGACATTAATGCACTGTGTTAGGAAACATAAAACAAGGGTTTTCGTACAATCTGTCATACTAAAAAGATTCTTTAGTCCCTACGTTCGTGGTCCGCACTTCACCTTATTCGTGGTCGTTTATTCGCGTCCTGTTGGAAAATAGCTTATTCATGTCCTAAAAGCAATTAGCTGCAACCCGCTTTACATAATGTGTTGCTGTTCAGGTTTAAAATATAAAATTAAACCAGACGAGTTAAATTACCCAATAGGACGACATGTAAGCACAATAATACAATAAGCTAGGAGGAATACTGTTCTAGGTTACATAACGACCTGAAGTCCTGGAGTTGCTACTCGAATTACCTAAGTTCATTATTTATTTACATAATTCAGCGTACCAAGGTATCATTTTTCGTGATCCTGTTATTGAAAATTAATTAATTGACGCTGCTTTAATGTGTTATGTAATACAAACAAAATCTCAAACAGCAACTAAATACGTACTTGATTTACTGTTGAAATATTTCCCTTGGTTTAATGTTGTTTAGTTAGTGTTCGTATACTTTTTCAACTTTTTGTGCGTGTTTGCTTTAACATGCGTAGAGAGGCCAGTGACGGCGTACGAAATTCCAGCGTTATAAATAGCTAAGTGAAGTGCGGGCGGTAAATCAAAAATTGGCAGACCATACTACTTGGAAAAGCTCGCTGTAAACAACGCATTCTGTCGTAACGCCTATTGCTTGCCCGTGTTACTGATGGGCGGAACGGTTCTCGAATAGACCGATGAATCGAATCTCGATTGTGAAGGAACAAGTTCACTAACACTAATCGGTTGAGTTTTTCACTACACTCCATTAGCGACTGCATGCTGTATTACTGACAAATAGAACACGATTCAACTAGATGAATCGAATCTTCTGACGGAACTAGTTCACTAGTCGGTTGAGTTTTATCAGTTCACTCTTCATTAAAGTGTTTAATCCAACAACAAAGATAAATATCAGTGGCGCCGACTGCATGCTGTATTACTGACAAATGGAACGATTCTGGGAATAAATCAACTATATGAATCGAATCTTCTGACGGAACTAGTTCACTAGTCGGTTGAGTTTTTTCAGTTCACTCCATTAAAGTGTTCAATCCAACAAAGATCAAAACGTATTCAGTAGCGCCGACAGCTTGCTGCTGTATTCCTGACAAATTGGAATGATTCTGGGAATAAATCAACTACATGAATCGAATCTTGTGTAAGAACAAGTTCAATAGTCGGTTGAGTTTTTCAGTTCCATCCACTAAAGTGTTAATCCAACAAAGATAAGTATCAGTAGCAACGACTGTTTGCTGTATTACTGACAAATTGGAACGATTCTGAGGATAAATCAACTATAAATTAATCAGAATCTCGTGAGGTTCACAAGTCGGTTGAGTTTTTCAGTTTCAATCCACTAAAGTGTTTAATCCAACAAAGATCAAAGATATGTATCAGTAGCGATGACTGCTTGCTGTATTACTGACAAATGGAACGATTCTGGGAATACATTAACCAAATCTTCTGAAGGAACAAGTTCGCTAGTCGGTTGTGTTTTTTTTTTTTTCAGTTCAATCCATTAAAAAGTGTTCATCCATCCACGTATCAGTAGGGCCGACTGCTTGCTGTATTGCTGATAAATGGAACGATTCTTGGAATAAACCAAGTATATGAATCGAATCTTCTGAAGGAACGAGTTGGCAACAATTTTGGCACATAGGTTTGAATTGGTAAGAGGGAAAAAATGTGTTATTTTCTTTAATATTAACAAAATAGCGTCTGTTAAAAACTTTTGAAGTAAAATAAAAAAAGAACCAGTATAGTTATAAAAGATGCACTAGACACCAACTATTTGAAGAATTGTATTGCAATTGCAACGGTACTAGTTTCGACGGAATCCGTCCAGGCATAAGCGAGCACGGCCACTTTAAAGGTGCACTTGCACAAGCTGTGAGCACCAAACATTTTGTCTTTTGATACGAGCTCGTAGATATCAGCTGTTTTACATTGGTTATACAAATTTTAAAACATACCAATTATTTTGCAATTTTTATAACAATTCCACGTTACTTTGTTCATCGAAATCCATTAACGCATATTTTAAAGATCGCTTGCACAGGTAAAGATCGCTAAAAATGTCATAATTGAGAGTTATCAGTTGTTTGCTGCTCCTGGCTTCTACAAGAGTATTAAAAATTAATCATAAGGACATATCTTGCACTGTACCGGAGTAGTGCTTCACATCTAAAAATGTACCTGCTTAGACTCATACAGAAGGAACTGACACCACGTTGCCACGTGTTTGGCAATAGGGCGGCAGAATTGTGACAGGTTTAGAGTGCGTGACAGTCAATATGGTTTTAAAATAATTCAATTAATTACGGTGGGGGAGAGTTTGACGAGCGCTGAAACCTGCGAAGTAACGGCTCCGGCACCTAACCGGCGATCTGTTGCTGTATTGACTACCCCGGTCTCCGACACCGTCCGCGAAGCCCCGAAGTAGCGGTAATCGTTTTAAGCTTCCCCATTTACTGGAAACAATAGTCGGTGTGGTGTGCAATATGCGGTGTTAATTTTTTTACCACAACCGAATATTCTGTCACATTATATTACGGCTCGTTGAGGCAGACTAGCGGTGCGTTATGTATACTGATCATACCAAATACTCAACAAACTAGGGAACTCAATTAAATTACTTTCAACTAGTGATAAGGCTATTGAGATTCATGTATTGGGATTGTATTTGAGAAACTTTATTATAATATTTTTGTAGAAGAATGGAAAACTATTATCAAAATAATTAATCACATAAAAAAATGGTTTCCTCTTAGATTCACAGAAATTTTTTTCCCAGAGAGAGGGAGGGAGGAAGAGGGGGAAAGAGATGGGGAGATAGATGGGAGAGGAAGGAAGGAGAGGTGAGAAGGGATAGGGAGGGAGGGGAGGAGGGATAGGGAGGGAGGGAAGGAAGGTTGGAGAGGGAGGAGGGAAAGGGATGGAGGGAGGGGGAGTGAGGGGGAGGTGGTGAGAGAGAGGGGGGCTTAGAAATGAATATTCAACAAAAAACTTAGTGATGCAGAATTCATTTATGATCGCGGTACATTTATGGTGTAATAGACATGCTCAAAAATATGGATACGCCATTATGAGAAAATAAAGTGTAGAGGAAATGAAGGAAATGAGGCATGTTCAGGCAGGTGAACTGATACTGAACTTCTTGGTTGTACCGCATTGGTTATGACTCTTGCTGTAAGTAATGTAGCAAAAGTAGTAACGAATGTAATTCAACCCAGTCTACACCAATCTGGGCTCTCCTGATATGTTGAATTGCTTCCTTCATGGAAGAACCCTAATAAGGTATTTGAATTTTCTCATTAGGTCAAATATTCTAAAAACTATGTATATATTTCATGGTCTCATGTGTAGATGCAAAGAATTCTGGGAAAGATTACAGTACTGGAATATCTTTGTTTAGAATCTGGGTAAACGGACTGTAGGTCCACGTCATAAAACTGCCGGAAGCATTTCTTACCTACTTCTTAAGGGGGTGGACAGTAGGTCCACGGTCCCGGCCTGGGACCCACTGTCCGACTCACGGGTTTCTTTTGACGAGGGGTTGATAAGAGATCGTCGTACTCACACTGCAGCACTTGAATGGATGTTTCGAGATCTAAACTCTATATCTGCTAAATAATTTTCAGTACACTACATAAGACAGCTGCAAAAAGAATTACACGAAATTATATACATAAAATAAAGTCAGGTTAGTTACGCCATTTCTAACTTAAGAATGTCTGTAACGATTATAGTGTCTACTGGTATATACAGTATTATACAAACGATGGTCCAATATAAGGAATAACTAATACAAACTTACTGTAGATGTTTATGATTCATTAGGACAATGCCAACCAAATTAATCAGATAGTAATATAATGCTATATGGAATTCGTTCAGATATAATCCCTATTAGTAATCCACTTCATATGTGATAGCTTGAGTAAACTGTTGTTAATATTTGCTGCTTTAGCAGTACGCTGTGCGAATGTAGTGGAAGCCTCACTGACCAAAATAAAGAATAAGTGCAGGTAAAAAAACTAATGCACGGCCCAGGACAGTTTCGAAAAGTAGGACAGTTAGTCCACAGGTGTCGGCGTGGACTAACTGTCCTACCCTGCAGAAAAGTGACGTCAGCCACCCTCGTCAAACTAGGCGTGGATCTACAGTTCTACAATCTAGAATCTGATTCCAACTGTGCCCAAAGCCTCCAAAAATAGAAATGGAGGTTTTGTTTTCAGTTATGTGGGTCTGACGATGTTTTCCTTGAAAACGAAAGGCCTCACAAATTCGAAATTTAATTATTGGAACGTTTGTCTTTTTAATTGTTGAATACATGAAATGGTATTTGAAAGAAGCTAGCGATTTTGATAAGAACTTAAGAGAAAGGCAAGAAAAAGTTGGAAATGGAAGCATGAACACGTCTACATTATTGATGCTGTCTGTACCTATCGAAATAGACCTTTTTAAACAATAATGTGAGCAGCTGTTTTGTTTTGATGACACGCGCCTCGTTTTTTGCACGCTTTTCCAATATACATTTGTTTTTTACATTGATATCATTACTGATATTGTTTATCAATAGATTCTCACAACATTTAGTACAGTTGCGATTTTGTTATTGCGCTTAAAGAGTATGCGAGATAAATTTTATCTCTCTCACCTTTACACAAAAGTTGTTATTACGAAGGAGTTAACTTTATTATATATAAAACGTATATTCACCTGTTAACGAAGGCAAGCGTTTTATTCTAATCATTGTTATAAGCTCTCTAAATAATGTTTAAAATCTTCAAGTAGTTATCAAAGTTATGTGGACCTAAAAAGCTTCATTTTGAATATGAAGAGTTAAGTGAGCAAGAGATACCATTACTGAGCTTGAACTTGTAATTAGGCTTTATATTAATGATCTGTTGATAACGTACACACCGAATTAAATTGTATTCTATTATATTCTATTGTATTCTAACCAGTCCAAGAACAATAGGTAGGTACAAAACTGCAGAGACCGTGATATTTAATGACAATGGCATACATTAACTCGTTATTTAGGGTGTTGCTAGTATCCGCTTTCTATTTGATTCATACCCATTGGTGTAATTCGTCACCAGGCAGTCCTGCAAAAGATACAAGTTTTCAAAGCACCTGCACACTAGAAAACTGATGATTCGGAAAAGCAATAAATACGAACAATTATTAATTTTTATACAAATATTTTATCCCAGATTTTACGAATGTTTAATAGTTTGCGGCTAAGAAACCGTTTAACCGTTTATGTTTACAACACAGCAACACTTATTCATTTCCGCCTTGTCTTAATCATTCCTTCATTCTTAATCATTAATATCTTCTAATTTATTATATCATTAGGAAGAGCTAATTAAGATTTCAAAGACACTGTCCATAAAGTGTTAGTAAATTGACAATACTCGTAACCTAGAGGCCAGAATAACTCACAATTGCCAATATTGTTTTTCGCCTTCGGTATTTCAAAGTTGATTACATACTTGAGAACTCGTAAAGGCTTATATTTATTGTAAGCACTATAAACATAAAATAATTTGATTCAAAAGTATACGATTATAGTAGAAGCTACAATTGCTGGGTAATTTGATCATTCATAATTGTATTCGATTTCAAAATGAAAAAGGACAAAAATACTACATTGATTATCGTCTACAGTTGTTTTGGAATATATTCAGTCATAAAGCACGTAAATTATGGATCGAATTTTAAAAGTTGACTACTTATTGCCTCAAGTTTCGTTTCAAGGATTACCTCTATCTTATAACGTATGTATTCCAGATGTTATCATTTTCATATAGAGTGTCTGCTAATTGCCCAAAGTCAAATTATAAAATATCTGTAACAGTGTTAACAGTGCAGTAAACTATATCCCTTCTTATTCTAATAATTAAGAAATTAACTAAGTTATTTTTTATTTACTTGACTATTGTGTTACCGTACGCAAATATTAAAACTACTTTAGTGTTTCACAGTGGACAACAAAACTGCGATTTATTGGTAAAACATACAAACATAGTTCACAAAATTTTAAACGGAACACGGTGACAGCTCTAACTATAGACATAAAACAAAGTCAGGTTAATTACACCATTTATAACTCAAGAATGGCTGTACCGATTATAATGAAATCTGATTCGTTGGATTCGTCTCCCCCCTCATGCCGTAAATAGAAAATGGAAAATAAATATGCAGAGAATAATGGCGATACCTGCCAAATGTCAAGTCAGTTCAGTTCTTACGTATGGCTATAGCCATGCCAGGCACAACAATTTCACCAAACATATCTTAAATTGGTCTAACCACTATTTCTATCTCTTTTCTTCTCTAATTGTTAGATCTTGGTTAATAGGCTTCGGAAGGATGTATAGTCTTGAAAACATTGAGTAAGCTTGATACTAAGCTAATCTGACAACTGGTGTTGAGCAAAGAGTAAGCAAATAAGACTTTTAACTGTACATTTTACCAAATACTAAGTATGCAGTGCTTGGTTAGTATTGTAATGCAGGCATCAAAAACAAAATTTCTATCTAACTTTTACTATAAATTTAAAGACTTACAACACCCATATTAGTTGTCTTTTGACAGCTGAAGTAGGCTTCTTAGGCCTGTATACATATATTTTTCCTTGATCGGAAACAAGACAAAATCACCTATGACACAAAACCTTATAAGACCGGAGTACATTACAATTTCCATAAATATACACTTTTGTACACATTTTCTTGAGCGTGACAACTAGGCAAACCCAATATTGGCGTCGGGAACGCAACCCTACCACACTTGGAAAGCCTACGGAATTGTGTGAGATGCCGCAGGTATCTGCTAGTCTTTGTATAAAAATTAGTAAACAACCCACAACATTATCTACCAAACTAGATTAGTCTAGAAACTTCAACAAATATTTTAGAGGGATTTTGATCCACCTAATACCCAATACATTAGTACACGGCTGAAACACTAAGTTCCCAATGGCTATTGAACCGGTTTTCAAGATACACGAGTCAAATGGCAGGGTACAATGCGTAGATTTGCCGAATTTCCTCTTATTTTATCGTCTGCCCTTATGACTACTACGACAACAGCGTTTAACAGTGTGAGCCACGGATACTAGGACTGACACGTTAGGGGTCAAGCCGGTGTGCGCAGTAGCAAGCCCCGCCGCCCACTGACGTCACCCTTTCACCACCGCGACCCCGCCCACCCGGTCAGTACTGTTTAACACGTGCTGTGAACTAGTCGTTTTGTCAGTGCTTCGTACATCAGTGAGTATATTTTAGTGCTTTTACTGTTTGCTTTACCGTTGAGTTGGTTGTTGAATATGGTTTTTGTTGTGCTATCGGTGGTTGTAGTAACCATGATAGACACCAAAAAGAACCTCGGTATAAGATTTCATAGGTTTCCGAAGAGCCCTGAAACTAGATCTAAGTGGATAAATGCATGTAAACGAGCAGATTTGTTTTCTGCTGATGTAGCTCACGTATGCTCAGCCCACTTCGAAGAATCTGATTACATACGAGATTTAAAAAGTGAGCTGCTTAACCTTCCTAGGAAAATTTTCTTTTAAAACCTGAACGTAGTCCCTCATAAGAATTTATATCTCAGCACTCTTATGCTCCTGACCTTAGACAGAATGCGTCCTGTACTGAAAGAAAAGTAGAATAGAAAAAAAGAAATCTACACAAGGAAGCGCAACAGATTTTAAATATATCACATGACCAAAAACATTGACGATGGAGAAAATGAATTAGACGTATTAAAAGATGCTGACGTAACCAACGATAATATTGCTCCCTGCAAATGTAATGTTTTCTGAGATTTACTCAAAACTCAAATCGGCACAAAACGAAAACGATGTCTTGAAAAAAACAAATATGTGAGTTTACAGGATCGTTTAAGTGTAGCAAACAAAGAGTTGACGGAAAATGAAACAATTGCGCCAAGCTGTTGAGGGCACGTTTTCCGTATGTCAGCAGCAGGCTTTACTGAAAGGTAGATGCACCAACTGGTCAACCGAAGATATCGCCAAAGTAACGACTTTGCGCTGTATTTCTTACAAAGCTGTTGGTTTTGTGAAAAGACGTCCTCAAAATCCCACTTTCCCAGTGAAAAAACAATAAAACGTCGTTCTCTGAGAATGTTTACGGTCCCACCAGGATTTATTAATCTCAGCATGGATATTTTAAAAGCACAGAAATGTACTTTGACGGATTTTGGAAAAGGACGTAGTAGTCAGCTTCGATGAGATTGAAGGTAAAAAATGAATTTTGTTTCGATCAAACAGAAGAGATTGTTAGAGGACCACATGATAATGTCCAGGTTAGTGCTGATAAGAAGCTTAGTAGGAAAATGGATGCGCAACCCCATTTATTATAATTTTGATACTGTTATGACAAAAAGAACTTTTGGTAAAAACCATAAAAGTTATTGAAGCACTGGTTTTAAAGTCAGAGCGCTAGTTTGTGACATGGGGCCTACGAATAGAAAAACAATATCCTGATTTGGGAATTAACTGGCAACATTCTTACATGATAAATCCAGCGAATGAAAACAGAAAAATTTGGGTCTTTTGTGACGTGCCTCATGCAATAAAAATTATTAAGAAATCATCTCCTTGACGATGGTTATGAACTAGAAAGTGGAAAATTATTTACTAAGAGCCATTTATGAAACTGATAGAAAAACAAAGTTCAGGTGGGGACCTTAAGTACGCCCATAAATTGACCATGCAACATTTGTTAGTGGTGGCACTGAAAGGCAAAATGTGCGAAAAGCAGGAGAACTCTTTTCTCTGACTGTTGGGAAAGCAATTTCCTATAATTTCCCAGATGACCAACACGTGGGAGAAACAGTGATGACAATTAACGATGGTTTTGATGTGTTAAAACTCTAGAGAGTCCCATATGACAGCGTTTACAAGTTGAAAAGTGCTTATGGTAACTGCATAGCTGAGGCAGGACAATGCACTAGACAAACTTCATAAGTTAGTCCTAAACTATGAGAGTTATTAAAAAAAGTAAAGTTGAAAGTAAAGTAGAAGCCCATGAAAAAAGCCAAGATGTCAAGCTCTGAAGAAAAGGTCAAGGAAAAAAAGTTGCGAAAAAAAGAATAGACAGGAGAAAACAAAGAAAAATAAATCCGATAATCTCCTTCCTTTTCAGAAAGGGCTTCTTATTTCCATAGAAAGTCTTCGTGGTTTGTATAAAGACTTGAAAGCAGAAGGTTATTCTTACGTGATGTCTTCAAGTGCAACCAGGACATCCTAGAAAGTTACTTCTCTAAAAATCGTGGTCTAGGGAGGTTTTACGACCACCCATTGCCTACTACAGTAACTCAAAGGATCAAAACACTTATATTGACCCGCAACGCTAGTGAATTAATTACCAGTGGAAACTGTATCCAAGAAAAAGGTGTTGAAAACGCTTAGCGCTAGTATTTTGTCTGTATCATCTCAAGAAGATGGGACAGCCTCAGACCACATCACAAGAAGATGGACAGCCCTCAGACCACATTACAAGAAGAAACCGAGACTGCTAATGATATCAGTGATGATCAAGAATTCACAGCTGCCGTGAAATGGGCTGGTAGAACATTTTGAAGTCATAAAAGGGGAACGCAACCTAGAGCTTTATTCAGAAAATCGTGAGTTACTTGAAATGATTGCCGGTTATTTGGCATATAGACTGAAAAAGATTGAACCTGAAAAGGCGGCTTGTATGGGAGCTTGACCAAAGCAGTTTCATTTTCTGGAAAAAAACTGGCTTTTATGCTTTATCAAGAGGATCGCTAATGAAGCCGACAGAAAAAATGTATGCAATATGTGTTAAAGATGGAGGAAGAATTTATAAGGTTCCATGGAGGTTCTGTAAATAAGGACATTAGAGTTTTTCACAACTCTGAAAGATAAAATCAAGATGAAGTACCCCGAAATAGATGATTTTGTAGTAATGTGTTTTGTAAGAACACGAACGTTTATTAGAATTAAATCACTTAATAAACGTAGAACCATTCAATCTATTACAAGACACAAAGTACTGAAAGTGACGAAAGAAAAAACACCAAAAAAAATGAAGAAAATTAATTGTCCTAAGTAGGTACGCGAATCAAATGTATGATTTGTGAAAAAGGTAAATATAGAAAACGGATTTGAGAAATGTGATTAATCAAGTTTATAGAATAAAACCAATCAGATTATCGGGGTTTTCTCGTACCACAGGTCTATTAGGCCTAAGCCTGTGAGATCCTCTTTCCCATGAAAAAAGTAGTGACCTCCGAGATGGTGGAAAGAGGTTGACGTTTCTTCGGAGGCTTTGTACTAACATTCCACCGGCCTAGATATACAAACCAAACATTTTAAACAAAGGAAAGCTTATTATTCAGACGAAGATTATGCCTATAGCATAAAACTAACATATCCACCATTTAAACAAATACAAATAGTAATATAAAGTCCCATTAAAAGAAAAGGTTAGTATCGAACAACAGCGGCTTACATAGGCCGGCAGTGGCAGCTGGGGTGAACAGCTGACGTCATCAGTCGCGGCAGAGCTGCGCGTGACCCCTACCGTGTTCTAGTATCCGTGGTGTGAGCGATACAATTTTCTTACTTCAGTTACTTGCCAGCTGTTTAATAGTCACCTGTCAAAAATTCGTTATGAATTTTACAATTTCAGTATACGGCATTATAATCAACGAGTTACTTTTTATACTTGGCGGTTCTGTACAAAAAAAGTTTGCAACGCGAAATAAAACCAATGGTAGGTGAGGGGGGGGGGGGTGGCGGAGGAATTGTTTGTTCCGATTTTTATAATTCACTCTATACGGCCACCCAAACAATCGTAGACAAATCCTGGTGCAAGTAGTACAGGGTAGTAACCCGCTTATGAGCTGGTTAGCTTACCTATAAACATTTTACTGTGGGTGATTAATCCTGCACAAGACCTGTTTTTGAGGTCGAACTGTACCAGACTGCACTGTTTAGAGATGGTTAGTACGCAGTAAACGTCTAACGACCGTCTATAAGTGAACTATACCCCGACTATTTATTCTGTGTGCATATGGCAGTTGAAGGCAAAACTGTGACTTGTGATTTCGGTTACGGACTAAAACAGTGATTTATTGTTTAATGGGGATGGTAATTCGGTAGCCTACTATCCAGAGGCCACTACTTTTCGAAGAGTTTTTCTAACCTGGAACCTAAAAATACTACGTGATTACAAAGAACAGACTTTATTTGACAGTGGATGTTGGACTCAGATCACTTTAGTGATTTATAGTTTTCAAACATTTTCAGAATAAGCTTTAGGGCAAGTACAAAAAAATAAGAAGAATAAGGAGAAGTTGTCGATTGGCCGCCATAAACTTATATGCAACAGTTTGTTGAATTTATACAACTGTAAATTTCGAATAAAATAAACAGCAAGAATAAAAATTAAGTGCACGTTTTAGAGTTAGTGAAGATGACACACAACATGGTGGTTGTGATTCCTGACTTACGCATGTCACACAACGCTCTGGTATGATTTGTTTATTTTAACACAGTCTGTAATTATGTGTTAGGTTATATACCTGAAGAAGAGATCAGATTTCAGATCTCGAAACGTACTGTTACTGACTTTTTTGTATCACTGAACGATGGAAAATGTCCGGAAAATCCTGTTTCCTTCGCAATCTTTCCATCGTCAAAAACAAAGTTAAAAAAAAAAAAAAATATCATATACAGGCCAACTGTACAAAGACAAAGTACGAGGCCCTCGTAGGCCTTAAACAAAATACATCAATATAAGTAGAATATGTTAAGTTGTACAAAAAATTACTACAATTATCCCCGTACCGAAAGCACAGGCGGTTAACTAACACTTTTAAAAGTTAATGTTTTATAATTAAAATACTATTTTAAAAACTTTAAACTTTATCCGTTAAGACATTTTCAGCATATAAAATGAATGAATAATAAACTGTTCCAAGAAATGCTCATAATATTCCAGTAGAATGTAGAATGTGAACCCACCGTCACTGAATGGTATCCAAGAGCGCACAGTATGAGTCATACGAAGCTCTATCAAGTCACAACAATACACTAAACCGTGCTGTGCTCCTCACAGCCCGTCAACTTACTGAAGCTTGCTTTCTGTCGTGGCTAAATATATTACAATACGTCTACCGTGCGGTAACCGGCCGGCGCGGCGCGGTGGGACGATCGAACCTTGGACGTACAATTGCAGTTACTCGTGTCTTTGCGGCAAATTTTGCCGCTGCTGTGTGCACTATTAAACTTGCTCACGGATATATCCAACACTTATCAAATTGAGATTATCAGATTGATTACGGCAAGCGCCTGCAAACACTCGATACTATTCCCGCAGCGCACAACGGTTTTTATATTGCATCGAACTTAAATAAGGCGCCTTACTAAAACACTCAATATTAATCATTGATTTGACTAGCTGTCAATGTGTTACAGATACAAGTTGCGAAATAGTTTTCGCTCGGTTATATTTAGCATTTTTTGCTGTATTGTTATTTATTTATTGGCTTTGTATCCTACTAAGGCATTGAGTTCTTAATTTAAATTATTACTACAATATGAACAATATTTGTTATTATAAAATCATAACAATTTAAAGATAGAAACTGCGTGTAGGAATATATTTCTTCTACTTAAAAATAGATAAACCTAAATTAATTTATGGTACCTTTTGTTAACAATATTTAGAAATTTTGCATCACAACTATACATACTGCAGGCACAGTATAATTATTAATTATACAGGGTGCAAATTAAGTCCTGATACGCCTGTATAAATTCCAAACCGATTGTGATATCGATGCACAATCTTCACCGTACTTATTAATATACTTTTTTGGACTTTTTAAGGGTAAAAATATTCCTCCTTCCTTTTTCAAAGGGGGGTAGAGGGGGATCACTTTACATTTTCAAATTGCAACCCTTATTTTGTGACATGTAATTTCAAACGTAAATTCAAAAGAAACACAATTACAGGAACAAAACATCTCTACGACGATCCTAGCAAAAGTTATGGGTAAAAAATCCCTTACATCTAAGGGTGTAAATTAAGTCCTGATACACCTGGGTATATTCCAAACGGATTGAGATATCAATGTACAACCTTCATCATACTTATTAAATTACTATTTTGGATTTTTTAGGGTAAACAAAATTTCACCCCTTTTCAAAAGGGGATAGAAGGGGTAACGTTAAATTTTCAACACTAACTTGTGACATGTACTTTTAAAGGTCTATTCAATAGAAACACCCTTTCAAATGTTCAAGATAGGGGTTGCAATTTGGAACTTTAAAGTGACCCCCCATACCTCTATTTACCCTACAAAAAGTTAAAAATGTAATTTAATAAGTATAGGGAAGGTTGTACTTAAGCCTGAGTATTTAACTACGAATTGAATAAACTACATATACAAATGTGTTTTGGTTTTTACATGTATTTAAAATCGTTCACATCCGAAACCTGTAACATTAACCCTAGACATTATATACAGAATTTCAAGAACAGTGTATGAAGTCGTTGAGCCAGGCTTTAAAATTTCAATATTACTTCATCGAAGTGAAATATTTAATGTCTCAAATTTTTATTGCAGACAAATCGTTGTGTTGTGGCGTGAAAACTTGAAGTATCAGTACAAAGCAGTGCAAACTTTTTGTAAAAAAAACGTACTATGCATCAAATAAATGCAAGGCAGGAGTACGCCACACCACGTGTCACGTATCAGACTCCGCTGAGGTTCAATATAAAATTTCAAATCTACAGCTCATTTCAATATTGAAAGATACGACAGACAATCATACCGCAAAGATATTTTTATATCTTCTGGAAAACAAAAGAAATTGTGTCAGCCTACTGAGTGGTTTAATATGCAACAACACAGAACTCGCTCTTTTCTTTGTAAACATGTGTCATGCAAAGATTCAAGTCTACAGATGAAATCTTTCTCGAGATATCTTGCTACGTTATACATTAACATGTTTATTCATTAAATTGGGTTACATGTAAGTATTTAAATAATCAAAGTCTACACACCAAGTCACCATAGAAAATGTATACTTAGACTACATGTGTCACATGTTAAAATCTCTTATGGCTATAATGAGTTTGATTACAATTTTTATATTTTGCTACTTTCTCGTTGCCATCGCGGTTACCTATAAGACCAATGATACATATTCGCAAACGCTCAGCCAAATACAAACGAAAATTCAAGTACAATTTCAAGCCGTAGGTCAGTTCGTTTCCAAATATCGTACGGAGAGACAGACAGACAGGCAAAAATGAAGGGTTTTCCAGCCCCACGAGTGAGATAGGCTTCGCTAACGCTCAGCCAATAAATAGTGCCAATTATGGAACAGACATTTTGATACGTGCTAGGCACAGAATTACATCGTTCCACACAACCACAAACTATTGTAACAAAGCTATGCTCGAGTTTGGGTTTCCATGGTTTCACTTGCACTGTTACAAGAAATTCGAATTAAATATTTAAAAAATGTAAATAATATTAATAGCCTACATTTCATAAAGGACAGAATGAGGTACATGCCATACTATCATAAAATCTTACCTAAGTAGAAATGAAGTTTCGTGAACAATTTCCAGTCAACAGCCCAATTAGTTCTACAGATATCATGCGGACATACAGACAAGCAGGGAAGAGAAGAAATGTTGCCACCTCCCTGAGTGATAGACTTTGCTAACGTTCAGCCTAATTTCAAACTATGCCTATGTAGAAATGCAGTTTTAAGCAATTTAAAATCTATAACCAATTAGTTCCCTGTTTATCCTCCACTAACGCTCAGCCAAATTCCACTGAAGGTAATGTATCCATTTCACAGAAATTGGATACCTAATTGAATCACATAAACGTAGCTATGGTGAAAGTACTAATTCAATGCGAATGTAGAGTTTAGTTCCATTTCACCTTCCGATTAGTGCAGCGTTTGGAGTGCAATTTGGAGTCTACATAAATTGGGTATTGACTTATCAAACACATACCACCACACACGCTACAAGCCTCAGTGATAGATATCCGATAGCGGCGTTTGGAGAAATGTGTCGCCAACACTGGAGTATGTTTCTTTTTTTTATATAAATTGCACTTAGGGGGTACGGTCCGCCTCCTATCGAGATCCATGAGGAAGAATTAGGGCACTAATCTGAAAGTCATGTCGCCCCAGAAAAGGGGAGGCCAACTCTCAACCAGCCTCTCCAGTCAAAGCAGGCAGGGGGTGACACATTCTTGTTGAGGCAAGCAAGAACCTCTGATATTTTAGGGAACAAACCCCACCAACTCCAACAGTCATCTCCCGCAGTAGACTAGACCAATTGAAGTACCCTTGCACCCCAGAATCTCGACATTTACGGTTAGTGATGTGCCGCTCCTGGATGTCCATAAGGTTGCCCAGATTTAAGTGACACATCGGTTGTTGCTGTGCCCAGTGGTGGGTTCAACTGAAAGGTATAAACCAGCCAGAAGTGATCCCTGCTGGGTGTGGAGTAGCCTACATATTGAACTGTAGGTGAATAATTTATGGAAAGGAACCTTATGAATTAAGCTTTCTTTTTATACCAGTCACAGTTTTCAAAATAAAATATTTTATTTAAAATACAAGATGGGTATTGTATGTGATTGGGTATTTATCAAACGCCCTGTATATTTCACGTCGTTACAAGCTGTGCCTTGTGTTAGGCCAACATCAAACTCCGTGTTAGCCAGGTTTTGGTCAGCGCCACAAGCCGCGTATTAATAGCCCCATGTCGGCTCAACACTTCCGTTATCGTTTACGTCAGGTCTCGGCGCATCCGTTATTGTAAAGTTAGTTAGTTCACGTTTAACCGACGTCATATCACGTAATCTTTCGTCGCACAAGCCACGTATTAATAGCCCCACGTATGCCCAACATTTCAGTTATCGTTTACGTCAGGTCGCGGCGCATCCGTTATCGTAATGACACTTTACGTTTAACCAACTTCAAGACGTTTCTGACGTCATCTTGCGTCGCACAATCCACGTATTAATAGCGTCATGTAGGCCCAACATATATCAGTTATCGTTTACGTTAGGTCGTGGCGCATCCGTTATCGTAATGACACTTTACGTTTAACCAACTTCAAGACGTTTCTGACGTCATCTTGCGTCGCACAATCCACGTATTAATAGCTCCTTGTCGGCCCAACATATCAGTTATCGTTTACGTTAGGTCGTGGCGCATCCGTTATCGTTATCGTTTAACTTCAAGACGTTTCACTTTACGTTAATAACCAACTTCAGTTTACGTTAGGTCGTGGCGCATCCGTTATCTGACACTTTACGTTTAACCAACTTCAAGACGTTTCTGACGTCATCTTGCGTCGCACAATCCACGTATTAATAGCGCCATGTCGGCCCAACATATCAGTTATCGTTTACGTTAGGTCGTGGCGCATCCGTTATCGTAATGACACTTTACGTTTAACCAACTTCAAGACGTTTCTGACGTCATCTTGCGTCGCACAATCCACGTATTAATAGCGCCATGTCGGCCCAACATATCAGTTATCGTTTACGTTAGGTCGCGGCGCATCCGTTATCGTAATGACACTTTACGTTTAACCAACTTCAAGACGTTTCTGACGTCATCTTGCGTCGCACAATCCACGTATTAATAGCGCCATGTCGGCCCAACATATCAGTTATCGTTTACGTTAGGTCGCGGCGCATCCGTTATCGTATTATTACAGTAGTTCACGTTTAACCAACGTCAAGACGTTACTGAAGTCTCATCGTGTCATCATGTATCGTCGTACATTTATAGAGCAGTATTGCTGTTTATAGTTTTCCTTTATACCCGGATGTTTAAATTGTACATTATACTGCACAACTTGAATGCTGTAGTATATTGTATATAAGTATTAATCAATGGGAATGTCAAAACTAGTTGCACATTAATTTAGCGGTGTAATTAATTGTTTAAATGAAATGATAAATCAACCAGCGAAGTTAAGGCTAATTTTAGAACAATATATCGATGTGTTTTTATTAATTTGTTAAATTGGTCGTTTTTTAAAAGGCTGAGCTTTAGCGAAGATTTCATTTCTGTGGGTCTGTCTTTCCGCACGAAATCTCAAAAACGAACTGACTTATGGACTTTAAATTGTACATGAAGCTTCATTTCTTTTTGAGGCACACAAAATTCGATGATAGTGCATGTCATTCCTTGGAATTTCGCCGAGCGTTAGCGAATTATTTTGAATTGGTCTTGTGGGCAACCATGATAGTAACGAGAGAATAGCAGAATAAATAAATTGTTAAACAAACTCAATACACCAATAAGGGAATTGTGATATTAACACATTTAGCCTAACATCCCTACACTTACACAATTTTATAGTGTGTAATTTTATTATTTAACCCTTTGAGTGCCACAGGTATTTTTCCAAGGCATATGCATAAAGTGCCAGGCTGTTTTTTTGCATATTTGTAAGCTTTTGGGAAAAAAGCTGTTGTTAAATAGCTACCCAACAGATCTTAATACTTTTGTTGTTGTTTTTTCTCATTACATGCAAAATATTATACATATCGTTACAAACAAAATTTGATTTGTTTCGTACCTAATTTGAGTGTACACGGTATTTTAAAATATTGTTCCTGGTGATAAAGGCCATATAATTCTAAATAAAACCAATGTATAATATATTATTCTTCTAGAATTAAAAAACATGGCATTATATGTATAAACAAAATGCTGCCCTGTATCGAAATTTTATAAATTGTACTTCATTTGTCAGAGTTTAGAAATTACATAGTAATAGTGTAGTTTTCACAAAATCTAATCAAACATCAATATAACCCAAATAAATATGATTAGTTAACGTCGAGACAAATACTTGCTAAAATAACTCTTCCAAAAATAGTGGCCTCTTGATAAGTACCCAAACAACATAAGTTTCACAGATAAAATAGTAGAGAAACAACATAAAACTCGTATTTATCGATAGTTTGGAACCTATTGAATACAGCTGTTTGGTTATTTGGCCAAAATAATCTTGTATTATATAAAATATTATCGAAATACGAAACGTCAAAATTAGTGACGCTGGCACTTGATGCACTTTTTGTACCGTTAAAATTAGGCGACGCTGTGGCACTCAAAGGGCACTGAATATTTTGAAAAAATGCGAATGTATCATGTGGTAAGATATGTCAAGAAAATTGTACAGTATAAGTAGACTTTAAATTTTGCATGAAAATTTGTTTCTACAAGAATGAGCTCTATGGTGCGTCATTTTATATTTATGAAATGAGTTATAGATTAGAAGTTTTGCATGCAACATCAGTTATGCTTGTTACGGTACTTAGTGTGGCGTACTTTTACTTTCTTAAACATAAAAAAAGGTTATAACAAGGTAGAATTATGCAAGACCGTAAGCCGCGTAACAGGCTTCCTTCGTTAAGTTTCGATGCTATGGGCATTATCTCGACAAAATTCTGTTTGGATATGGTTTATCTCATTGGCCTTGATCTGACTACTGCCATAAATTACTAAAAGTTACTTATAATCAAGCTAGGCCTTATCAGATGTGGGACATAGATTTTTTCTATGTAGAAATAAAATTTCACCCAAATCCCATGTAGGCACGAGCACCGCCATAGGTCCTGAAATGAAGTTTCATTAAACTTTCAAGCCTATAGCTCAATTCGATCTCGAGATACCCCCTTCAGTTCATTCTGTTTTAAAGTATCTTGCGAAAAGTTAGGCTTCGCTAACGCTTAGCCATTTCCTATGGAGGCGGGGGGGGGGGGGAAGATACCCACCATCGCCGAACTCTACGTTAACTACGAGAGATTGAAAAGAAATTACATGCAAAGTCAATTTATAGGTTTACAAGATACCGTGCTGACAGACAGACAGAAGTGAAATCTTTCAAGCCTACCGAGTGATAAACTTCACTACTGCTCAGCCAATTATTTACGACCCTGACTACGTCTACCTATAAACAAATCCGAATATATGAATGTGTATACGGGAAGTACTACGCGATCTTAAATAACACTTACAGTAATAGAGATTCAAATGTATTCAAGACTACATCAACAATTCATGGCATTTCATACAAGTCCGGTATGGTCTAGTGGCTAGGATACCTGGCTCTCACCCAGGAGGCTCGGGTTCGATTCCCGGTACCGGAAGATACTTTTTGCCACCAACAGCCGTCACCATCGATTTTACTAACGTGCAATATTGTTTTTCAGATTGTAAATTTTCTGTCCAGAATAGAATGTATTATTTTTTTTATTAATTATTTATGTAAATTATTATTTTTAATTACTTATTTTATTATTGTTATCTTTACTATTGTAAATGTTAATCATAATATTTTTTCCCTGTAAACAAGTAACCTTGCTCGTTTTTATGTTCCAAATGCATGTTAAGACATAAAATATATTTTCTTTTAAATTTCAGTTGAGTTGATGTTGATCAGGTTTAATAGCAGTTAAGAAATAGCAAATTGTGTTTTATTTGTATTTATTTATTAATCAATAAAAGTTTAATTTTTCCGTATTCTAAGCAAGAATACATGTAAATCTATTCTGTTTGCCCATCAATAGACAATTTTGTAACATCTTGGTCGAAATCTGCTTCCTTCCTTACCATAGATCTTTTAACTTCAGCCTGCATGTATGTGGATAAGTATACCGCTTGTTTCATTAATCTTGTAGATTCCCTATAGACCAGCTACAACAATTACAAACTGACAAATAGTCACTGAGATAGTTAGCACATATAATTTTGTAATAAGATTGTTGATGAGGATCCATGGTTTTATTAGTTTATTCTGTTCTAATTATTGTTGATTCATTTAGCAATCAAATTATATCCAATTAATCAGATCAGTGGTGTAATTAAGGAGATGCAATAAGGTGGGGGATAAAATTCTCTGAAAGCCCTACATAAAAAATATAACAGAAAATGAACATTTAAATTTAAATTAGGCCTTTATAATTTTTTGTGTACTCTTCATTCAGATTAATTTCCCCCCGCCCCTTCCCTCTAAGCCAAATCCACTGAGTTAGATACCAATCCATACACCATACACATATCTATGAAATGTAAAACTGAATGAATGCACAGAGTTAAGCGTAAAATCTCACTATTTACATTTATAAAAATACAAAAGGAACTATGAGATGTAAACAGTTTTAATGTAGAACAGCCATTGTGAAATACAAAATCTGTTTCCTGTTATAAAGATGTAAAATGTTTATACTACTTTTTTCACACAAATTACGATATGATAGTATAAAACAAATGTAATTTCATTTTGATAACATATAAATACAATGGGTAATATACATGATCAAAAGTCAGATGTCACCCTTGTCATTTCTAGATGTTTTGACCAATTAAAATAAACATTCAGGGTTTTTTGTAGATTAATGAGATTTATCTTTTGGCTTATCAAACAATTTTTAACCCGAAAAACCCCCACAAACCAAGTTTGTAAATAGTTAAAACTCGTATTTCACACAATTTAATAACGACTGCTATCTTAGAATGGTATGATAGATAGTGACGTCTGGTTTGCACCAAATTTTGTTTTTTACACCCTTTCCAACGGTATTCCCAGGGGGGCCGCCCACAAAAATCTTTTGATACGCTAAGATGTAGATCTCATTAACCTACAAAGATCCCCAAATTTGTATTTCAACTGGTCAAACAATCTAGAAAATATGGAGGTATACAAAGTTAGTAGACAAGTATAAAATTGATATTATATTTATCTTTATGATTTTTATGAGATTTATCTTTTGGCCTATCAAACAATAAAATTTTCAACCCGAAAAAACCCCCACAAACCAAGTTTTGTGCGAATCTGTTTGTAAATAGTTGAAACTCGTATTTCATGCAATTTAATAACGACTGCTATCTTAGAATGGTATGATAGATAGCGACGTCTGGTTTGCACCAAATTTTGTTTTTTACACCCTTTCCAACGGTATTCCCAGGGGGGCCGCCCACAAAAATCTTTTGATACGCTAAGATGTAGATCTCATTAACGTACAAAGATCCCCAAATTTGTATTCCAACTGGTCAAACCATCTAGAAAAGATGGGGCTACAAAGTTAGTAGACAAGTATTTTATATAATTAAGAGTAATAAAAAGTATTCTCTTTCTTAACAGTTTCTTTCCTCTAATATTCAGGATTCTTAAATGGCAACATCAGGATCTATTATGAAATTAATATTTTATAAATATTTTCCCCCTTTGATGTGCTTCTATTTACAATGTGCAAAATGCAATTCAAAGAAGGGTTATTCATAAAATCTGAGAGCAAAATAAGAATAGAATAAGAATAATGTTTATCCCAAAAAAGGTGTAGATGTATTTAAAATATTATGATGAAATAATACTAGCTATCTTATCAAGTAGTGATAGCTACTGCAAACAAAACTTTACAACTGAGGAACAAATGTCAGTCAGAGTTCTTATCTAATCATGATAACACACTGGTCATGCTAATAATACAATAATAATAACACACAAATGCATGTTAATAATACACTAAAATGAACACTAGATAATAACATTACTTATCAGGCCAGGTCATAAAGGTATTCAATTTCAAAATTGAATATCTAGACTAAACTCATCAGCAAAATAAAGTGTTTAACCAATCAATTTTACTTTAACAAATTATACAAGTTCCAGAACAAATCCTCCTGGAACTTTGTTCAATTTGAAATTTTGTAACAATTAAAATTATTACTACTGATCTGGTCCGCTATCTGACATTGTAAGACTATTTAATATTCCCAGCTGTACACAAAGTACTGAGAATGTTAAAAGTAATCTCTTTAAAATCTTTATTTAATTGAATACTATAATAATTTGTTATAACATATGGAAGATAATCTATACTTGGAGTTATCAAACTCAAGGTCCCAAACTCCAGAATACCTAAGACACCAGTCAATGAGATATGACTCAAACCAATACAATGCTCTATCTTTAATCTCTATATGACTTGACACTTTAAGTAAATAACACATAAGAGACAACAGCATAAGTCACACACCTTCCTTCTCTAAAGCTGTATTGCTGCTTACCTAACAAATGATTTTCTATAAGAAATTTTGACAGTTGCAGAAGCATTATGCTATCAAACATTTAGGAAAACGCAAATAACAAAGATGTAGGCTGTAATTTGATAATTATTTTGAGTCACCACTATTGTAACAAGGTTTAAATTTTGAAGTTTTCAGGAAAAATATCTAAATTATAGAGGAATTAATGCATCAGTGGCACTAATATACAAGATCGAACCTTTTTAATTATTAGAATAGGTACTTTGTCACATCCTGTTAATTATTAAGTGATATAATTTTGTCTAATTCCTCAAGGCTAATATGAGTGGGAAGAAATTTTATTATTTTTTGTCTTGATGGTAAAATAAGACCTATATTACAAGTAAAATTGGTCTTTGCCTGTATACTAATGTCAACCATTGTTTTTAATAATTATTAAAGATCTGACATAACTTTTGTATATTGGACCGTTTATTTTCATCAATTTATGGTAAAGTTTTTATTCTATTTTTACTACTTTTATCCAGCTTTTTTTATTAATAATATTCCAAGTGGTTTTGACATTCTGGCACTTTTCTTAATAAACCATCATAGTACGTACATTTTGTTTGTACCGAGTGTTTATAAATGAATGCGGAGTTTTAAAGATTTGTAGTATTTATTATATAAAACTTAAAATAATACATCAAATTAAAGAGCAACCCTAATAGTTATACCCACAAGCTTACATGTGTTCAATGTGAACTCCATTTGTCACATGGCACACATCAAATTGATAGCCCAGTTCTTCCCAAACTTTGGTCAATGTGTCTGGAATGATTGTTGGAACAACTGCTTCAATCCTGTTCCTTAAGTTGGGTAGGTTAGCAGAGGCACATACACACAATCCTTTATGAATTCCCAAAGATAGAAATCACATGGTGTCAGGTTGGGTGAACAGGGGGGCTATGCAAAACAAGCTCTGTCATAAGGCCCCTTGCGGCCAATCCAGCGGTTGAGTACAGAGACGTTCAACCAATCGAGTTATGCTAATGAAGTGGTGCACCTTCTTGCTGCTAAATGAAGTTCTGTGGTTCATCTTCCTCCAACTGAGGAAATAGCCATAGTTCTAGAGCATCAAGATCAGAAATACCAGTTACAGTTCCTTCTGCAAAAACGAAAGGCTGATAAACTTTCCGCCTTGATATGGCACACAAAACATTCAATTTAGAGGTGTCTCGCTGCAATTGAACCATCTCGTGAGGGTTTTCTGAGCCCTAGGTATCTAGTGCACATTGAGAGTGTTCACTGAGGTGAAATGTTGATTCATCACTGAAAACGACATGATCCACAAAATCTTTATTGTCGTGCAACAACATTTTGTTTGCAAAATTGACACGTAACCATAGTGTGCAGGTTTTAGAGCCTGTAACAACAGCAAACGATAAGGACGTAAGCGTTTCCGTAATAATTTCCAAACAGCCGTCACTGGAATTGCTAATTCACGATTAGCACGAATAGCTTCCAAACCGATTTTGGTGGGCTTAGCGTGAAAGTCTCTCTCACTCGCTCAAAACTCTCTTCACTAACCATAGGTCGTCCCGTACCCAAATAAGCTACTGCTCTTTGCAAAGAAAGCCAGTATCTTTAAACTGACCCTCTACGGATGTTATTATCACTTGGAGGATCACAAACGAACTTTATACTGAATGCACATTGCATAGTTACTACAAATTCGTACTTTGCAAACTGCACAACACACAAAGTTATATGTAAAAATACTACCAAGTGTTAAAACCCTGATATCCATTTATAGACATTATTTCCCTGTATTATTTGATTTTTTAATTACTTTTTGATTTTCAGTTTTTCTTACAACTTTACCTCGGCTTAAACATTTTTTAATAACATCCTTAGAAACCCAATTTAAATTAATTTTTAATCCACTGTTAATTTTAGAGAAACAAATATTAAAGTAATAAATAAATAAATTAAAATATCAAATCAAACGCATATGATAGGAATATTTAAAACATGAGACCAATTTTTATCACATGTTAAGACTGTCTTCATTAAACATTCTACAATAAGGAACAATATTTTTGTACATGGAGAAATCTTAATAATTTCATTATACTATTTCAAGTATTTAAACATCATGATCTGACAGCTCTGAAATAGTTCCAGAAACTTCTGTCATATCCTTTGCAACATTAGTAAAAATGATATCTATACAACTCTCATGTAATAAAATTATTAACTGATGCTTTAATTTTATGTGAATTTAAGAAGTTTTTTAATCTACAAGTGGTTTTAGCCTCTTTTAAAACATCAACATTCACATCACCTACAACTACTATATTTTTTAAATTATTATTAAGTACTTCGAATTGTTCTACAAACTTGTTTAAGAATGTGGTATCGTAACATGCCTTTGGAATTCTGTAAACACCAGCCAATACAAACGAAACTTTTCCTGATGCAACTTTAAATGCACAACATTCATTTTCTTTATAAGATACTTTACCTGTAATATCTTTTAAAACAGTTGTCTAACACTAAAGTTAGGACCTGCTAAAATTAAAAACGCCACCACCATATGACAATTTACGCCTAAAAAAGATTTGACACACAATTTTTTTAAATTTAGGTTTGAATTCTTCTTTACGCATTGTGTGCTCAGTTAAACCAAGTCAACTGCTATTTCATCCATTAACAGTGTTAAAATATCTATAGAGGATAAATGTTGTATGTTTTTACGTAATATACTATTATTTTTTACTTTTTTTGGTAGGACAGTTAATATTTGTAGTTTTTTTATGAAATGTTGATGTCTGAGTTTTGTTGAATTCTAAGTTTTAACCAATTTTCTTACCTAAGTTATAGCAATTTTTTGAGTGGTGTTTTATTTTAAAGAATTGGCAAGTGACATTTTTTTCATTCAGACTAGCATTACTATAATTAATTACATTGGACTGATTATTGTTAATTTTACATAATCTATTTTCAAAATGTTCATATCTGAATGTTTTTAGTTCAAAATTTTTAAAAAGTTGTAGTGACAACCATCAGTTCTAGTTGCGATAGAGGTGGATATTCTTCCAGGGACTTTAATCAGAATTGAGTCATATTTTCTAAGACTAGTTGTCATATCATATCCCAATTAAGCCACTTTACTAATCATTCTACGTAAGTTATCAGTTCCCTACCGATTAAAATGCAATTAATTCCTAGCGAGAGATGAGTTTTTCAAGATCCAACATAGTCCAAAGATTTGCTCACAACATATCCATCTGATATTTTTATTAGTTTTTCTTAACAACCTTGTTATTTAAGTGTCTTCTCGTAACTATACCACTTTCAACCAGGTGAAAATTTTGAAAATGCTTGCTAGCTTAATTAATTTTTCATACATACCTTAGATTTTCTCATAGATTGTCTAGATTTTCTTTTTGTCCCAACATGATGAAAAACGGATCCAATCGTTGCTCCTCTAAATACTTTTACTACCCTGTTATGCAATGATGTTATGCTAAATCTACGTATTTGACAATTAAGTCACCAAGTACTGTACTATGTTACTTATTAGTTTTTTTTATTTCATAGTTTTTTGTCTCTTAACTCTGGATTATGCTATTTATACGTTGTTGTACTTTCCACATGCATCTTGTATTTTTAATATGCATCTTCTTCTTTTTGTTCTATTAAGTTCTATGCATCCATTATTGGTTCTTGTATATTCAGAAGCTATATTTTGCTTGATACTTACAGTTAAAAGTTTTTTTGCAATGGAAACATGAGAAACTGATATATGGTATAAGTACAAGTCATACACTTGAAAGTTTTAGCTATTAAGTGAAATCTATTGATAAACATTTTATATGAGCTTATCATTTTTGCCTGATGATAAGGAAGGTTATATATAACTTATCAAAAGATAATATAACCTGCAATACAGCTGTTTATGGGTCTTAGATTTCTTCCCAATTATTCATGTGATCATTAATACCCTTCATGAATTTTTATATGATTACTCATGCAAAATAAAGAAAAAAAGTCTGTATTAAGGCCTGTCCTTTAAAAGGCCTTGCACACAAACTTAAAACTGTACATATGTTCTACTTGTTAAGTTGGTATTATAAAAAATTTTTCCACTTCAAAATGATGGTCATATATAAATCTTTGATTTTGAATAACTTAAAATATTTTCATGTAAAATAGTATGAATTAGTTTTTGTAGCAATTTTTATTGTAACTCCAAAATCTCCAGATCAAACAAACCAGATTATAAATGCCCCAAGGGATTAGCGCCCTCAGCAATGATGGATGACAGTTAGGTCCCAATCATCCTCAAGTGCAGATTTTAATGAGTCCCTGTTATAAATTAATTACCAAAATAGGTTTTGATAATGATTTAATTTATCTAAATCTTGAAAAAAGGTAATGCCAGCACAACATTCGATCTAGCTGAGGATCTTAGTAAATAATGTACAGGTTTGTGTTTTAAAACAATTTACATAATATTCTATCAAATAAATTCCATATTGAAAGTCTAAATCAGTGCTTATGGAATTTAGAAATCAACATTTTGCAAACTTGGTAACTTGCTAAGGCGAAGTATTTTTATTTCAGCAGAAGATACTAATTTTGTATGTAATCTTTATTTATTGAAATAATTAGAGCAAAAGTAAATTATTTTAATGTGTATTACAAAATTTACAATTAACAGTAGCCAAATGCACCCCTGCTTTTGGACAACCTTTACATGGCACTTACAGTAAGCAGAATATAAATAACTATAAGCATTTTATACTATTTTAATGTTTGTATACAAAAGAATTAGTTTTTTCAACTATTATACTTACAACTTCATGATTTTACAGTATTTTGTAGCCTCAAATGTAAAGCAAGAACAAAATTACTCTAAATATTTAAAGCTAAATCAGATATACCTGATTAAAAAAACTGTTATAGCTATATAGGATTTGTTTTTTATAAATGCTAGAAATCTTGTGTTGCTTACACAAACATTTAACATATTTCTAAAAGAAGTGGACAGATAGAGAATTTAGCATGTAGCCATTATACGTTTCTTGAAACTTAATTGTATAGGCTCGGAAAATATGATTCTTGAGTAAGAAACACATTTTACAGGATGTACTATCTGTTTAATTTTGTAGAAAATTATTGAATAGTTTAAGTTTTAGTATGGCGATAGTTGAGAATAAACTGATTAATAACATCATTTGTTGGAATTCTCTAACAATACAGCTTGTAAAGAATGAATATAATGTAGTGGGTGTCTGAATTACTTGGAATTCTAAATCAAAACTCTGCCCGAGATTCTCTGATATCATTACTTCATTCCTCAAATATTGGTTTATAAATATGACATTACATTCATAAAAATACGAAAGTAATTGCTGTTAAAACAATTGACTGCATGTTAGAAACAAAAACTATTTTTACCTGTGGTAAAATAGCTTATAATAAGCAAAGTTTAAACTAATTTAAAGTTTAATTAAAAATTGTTATATTGATAATCTTTAAGTTAGTGTTATAATGTAAATCCAGGGATGGATTTAGCAAAAAAGTTGGACAGGGCCACTAGAGAGATATGGGTGTTTCAAGTAATCCTCCCCCCCCCCCTAGATAACCAGAGGATTCTGAGGGTCTCCACAACAAAATTGGTTTTGAGTTTCTTCATCGCCGACTTTGTTTAGATCTCTCCCGATGAACATGACTCCAGATTACACGAGTCAAGTCTGAGACAGCGCCGAATACCAGACGCTGCAATAAAAGGAACGTGAACTGGAGCTAAATCCAACATTAAAAATGTTTGTGTGGGTGTAAAACTACCTGGTTCAAGCTCCACTTACTATTTGCTAATACTATAGTCCAGAAGGATTTAGAATAAATTAGGATAGAGTACAAAAAAATGCCAAATGGCAGTGAATTTCCTGGTAGTACTAACACTACTATTCTGAGGAAGGAAGAATCAGCCATTTATTCCTGACGTACAATTGTCAATAGAAAATATATTTAAAGTAGTTATAGTTCCAGAACATTATTATTCCCCAAAGAGTTTGGGAGATTTACAACCACGAATCACTGTGCAGGGTTCACATTTTCCAGTGGTTCACCGAAAACCTTAACGTGTGAAAGAACATGGTTTACACAATTATTATTAAGTTAAAAGGTTAGATAGCTATTAGATTGGTTGGTTAATTGTGACAACTTATTTATTGTTGAAGTTTAAACCTTAGTGGAAATTATTTATATTTTATGATGCTATCACTCCAATAGATCATATTGTCACTTCTAAATCCTCGATTGAACAAACATTCAAACATCTAGATTTTTTTTACATTTATTTATTTGTGTGATTTAGATTAAAACACTTTGAGAACCAGTTCTTCTAAAATATTCATTCTTTGTGCTCAGGGTGTTTTAAGAAACATCCTCTCAGGTCAAATGGCTAGCACTGCAGCCATTCCAGTTTCTTTGTTACATTTTTATAGCAACAAAATTTTTAAAAATTTTATAGCCAGCTGTTCTTAAAGTTAGGAAAGAAGAAGAAATCGTCATTGGCAAGGTATACTGGACATCCGACCTTAGGAGACAATGCAGATTACTAAATACAACCAAGGCAGACTAAGGAATGCTATTGAACAGTAATGCATAGATTGGCTGCGGGCACATATTATATGTTTACGATCCAAACTCACAACGACCTGCTGGATTCTCCACCAGCTCATTCCTCGTTCATTGTTGTGATAGCTTTGGGTGAAAAAATGGAATCCTACCCTATAGCCCCAATATCGCCTCCCACAACTTTTTTTTTTATTTCCTAAGAAAAGTTGCACTTCCAAGAAACTCTTCTTGGCAAAATAAAGTCCACATCAAGGAAGCCGTAACAATGATGCTGAGCGGGTTAAATTTTGAGGATGACCAAGGTGCTAATAATTGTGTAGAGAGACTATTGTGAAGTTTTAGAAAATTATCCTCCTTAATTTAATTGTTTTTTATTGACTAACTCTTTTAACTTAATCTTTAAATATGTACTTTTGCTTACTCAACCATCAACTTGTTATGTAAACAACTATCACGTTATAAAATAACGGACCTTGTTGAATTTTACACCATCCGCTAAGGATCATGCCACAGTTTACTTCAATCACATGTGTTGACCATCATAATGTGTCAGCTGCTTGAATATAATTAATTTACTCTCACAAGTAATACGATAAATGATTACGATAACCGATACCATAAATTGGTGCATGATTAACCCTTTCCGGGCCAGGCGGCAATATATTGCCGCCATAGATCGCGTCTCAAAAGTGCCAGGCGGCAATATATAGTCGCCTTGATATTCATCGTTTTCTTAAATAAATACGACGTCAAATGATTAAAGTTTTATGTTTTTTTATTCCCTGGTATATTTGTAAATAATTAATATGAATATCATTTTTATTTTGGAGGTCTATACATTTTTATTTCGTAATAATTGTCACATGACATTATCAGCTGACTCGATCTATTGTTGTTAATTCTTTATGCTTTAGTGTAATGCTTTAGTGTAATCGTACTATTGTATGCTGGATTCTTCTTCATTATTTTATTTTGTGGTTGTAAATATTAGTAGTGTTAGTAGTTACGTGCTTAGCTATTGTGTATAGTAGTTACAATGACTGACAATTTGCGATCTCACGGGGAGTGAAATTGTAAGTAGCATATTAGTAAATAGAAAAAGTGTAAATAAATTTCAAATAAAATTGTGTAAATATTTCTTGGTAAATAGTGTTTTTAACTGTATTGAAACTGTTTATGGATCCTACAATCATCTGTTTACCAGTACATCCATAATGTGAATATTTATTTTTAGTTTCTTGCAGTGTAAGAGTCAGTTGCTTTATCACTTGTTGCGAAGTACAATTATGCATATTTATACAAAATGTGTCATAAAAAATTTATTTATGAGAGAAATAACACAAACTTTTGTATGGTTGTTCCTTTCTAAATTTACAATATAATAAAATAGCTTCCCACAGTAAAATTATTTTTCCTTTTTTTAGTTATTTACAAAAAAAATAAAAAAAATTTTATGTTATCTATTAAAACATTATATTTTAAAAATTTTAAATTACTTAAAACTACATCTATATATTTTTTGTTGATAGTATATATCTATACGAGTAATTTGGTGCAACTTTTAGGTCATTCTCTAATTTTTATGAAAAGTTATAAATTTTAATCTAAGAGACTGCAAAATCGCCAATTTTAGCCTGGCACTTTTGACTAGTCACAAGCGGATATGATATGTGAAAAAATTTTGCAACATCTCATATTTGGTCCTGGCCCTGAAAGGGTTAAACTTGAAGGATTTTCTAAAAAAAAGTTAACTTGTCTCCAACCTGTGCCGGTATCTACAAATTAACAATACAAACGTTATTGAGGTTGATTTAAACAAACAGTCATATCAAAAACACCACCACCACTCCGTCAGCCATCACCTGAGAGACTCACCTATATCTCCATTGCAGCAGTTGGTCGACGCACTTTCTGTCGTCGGGGGTAAAGATGAGTTCGCCGCAGCTGTCGCCTCACCACCGTTGGCCCCTTCTGAACAGGACCATCTTTTTCAATATACTTGTTTACCTCACATTTTAAGATTAAAAGAATAGGAAAATCAATTCTCATTTAAAACATATTTTTGTGAAAAAATTGTTCATCGAGTCACACATAGTCAAACCTGTTTTTCTTTTTTAACCAAAACAGGTTCAATTTCATTTTTTACTTCAAATTGTACACTTTTTAAATGAAGGAAACATCAAGAATACTTGCTTGCTTCAAATTAATTTAGACCCAAAAGTGTACTTTTACCTAATTTAAATTAAATTTAGTTAACACCGTAAAAGAATAATAAAAAATTCTACTAGTATGTATGGTTGAGGAAAAGATCATTTAATCATAGAGCAAATTAATTTAGACTAAAATTATATCAAGCTAAAAAATTATTAAATACACAGAATCGTTCTTTATTCATACTTTTGCATTGATCATCTACAAACATAATTGCTTTATTTTGAGATTTCATTCTAATCATTAACTAATAATAATATAATGTTCCAATTTATATGATAATGAAGCATAGATAATAAACTAGATAATATATATATACACTGAAAAATATTTACTGATAATCACAAAACGCAATAAATGAATGTTTCTCTTTACTGTTCTTAATTGTAATACAGAAGGAGCAGACCTGCTAATGGGAATCTTGACTGTTGATGATATTAGTGAATCCCGCATCAATTTAAGCGTAAAAAGAGCAGCCTATGATGTGAGATCATACAATCCAAATGACAAATTAAAAAATCCATTAAACTGTTTTTGTAAAATTTTGCTTGTGGAGTTTGTGCAATATAAAATTAAAACCATGCATGTGTTCGTAATTTGTATGTATGAATTATTCTGAATCCTACTCAGGGCCTACAGCTTTGGCAGGCTCCAGAAAAGATATTCAACTGGGCCCCGTCATGTACAGCTACAAGTGTGGGTACAGGGTCTGATCCTAACATCAGATTCTGAACAATTTAAAAATATCATCCAAAATAATTGCCAAGGTCTACTAAATACAGGTGTGTGATTTTTACACAAATACACCCTTGCTATATTCTGGGTGGCAAAAACTATACATGCTTTGAGAGTTCATATGGGATTTTTTTCTCTCTCTTAGGACAAGAAGCTTAGAAATTTTACTTAGTCCTATAAGGACCTTTACGCTGCTTCTAGAGTGACAGGATATTCTGGATGGGTAAGGATGAGAGTAGGGGCCATCTCCTGTCGAGATCCAGGAAGAATTTAGGGCACTAATCTCAAGTCATGTCCCCTTGGAAAAGGGGAGGCCAGCTCTGAACCAGTCTCTCCTGTCAAAGCAGACAGGAGGTATATGGGATGTTTACTAGTACTCACCATAGAGACCTGATATTGCATCTTGCGACTTTCATCTGTTAATCAAAGATGAACCTTTTAGTGTTGTGGATCGCTATGAGCGATGGATGGTCTGTACTACTGCGAAAAGTGCCGGAGTCGCTTATATTGACACTACAAACTTGTTATAGCACATTTTTTCTACTTATTTTTCAATATTTTGGCTAATACCATACAGTTTACAGTTAGAATAAAAATATTCCAGTATTGTAGTGTTCATTCTTTTCCTGTTTATACCAGTGGCGTTATCCAATTATTGTATATTTTTAATGTTTGTATTGTTTGAACCTTGCAGCTGCAGACTCTCACTAATTGCTTTGGTTATTACAGTTGGTGACTCGTACAATAAATATTTTGTTACTATTTTCTAAGTAATTATTTTTCTACACTGAGTGCGGGCATTTCATTCAAGAAAGATAACAAGCATTTAATTTTTTATACTTGAAGTTACACCTGGATTTGTTTCTTCAAGAATGGTTTTTGAAACAAGAATTTCAAAGTTTCTTATTATATTATAAACATTTTTTATACTTTAGAGCATTAACTTATAACTTGAAGCAATAATTAAAACACTCGTCACTTGGGTATTGATTTTAACTCTAAAACAAAATCTTTTATAATTAAAGAAAATAAAATATGATACTTGTAATGTTTCAGCTCTTAAAATAAAAAATATATAAAATTTATAGCTATATTACTTTAGTTTGAAGTTTTCAGAACTTTGGGTCCTTTTAATTTTAATTAAAATAATAAACAATATATTTTAACCTACATTTTTATATTTCTTTTAAAATTAAGTTCATTTTTTACAAAATGGTAGAACAATTACAAGGTAAAAAAATATGTTAAAAAACAAAAATACCACAAACTTTTCCCTAAAAATCTACATTTTCAATAGAATGGCACAGCACTTTGCACAAGAATTGACAAAATCACATGGCAATAAAAAAAGGTTAATTACAGGTTGTCTCTTAAACCCTTTGACTCTGACAACGACAAGGGAGATGTTCTCATACGTTCATAATGATATCACACAGCAGAATTTTATGCTGAAGGAATTTCTAAGAGATACTCTGATAAAAGTTTAAATTGGTTTGGCAAATTTTAAGAAAAACCAGAAGATACATAGTTAAGAGATGTAACTAATAAATGTTTCATATCTAATGTACCGCCTAATGTACTTTCTGGGCATCCATTCGATAAAATTCCTAATAAAACTTTGGAGGTGAATTATCTAACAAAACACTTCCTAATTTTCCTAATTTAAATTGTTGTTACTGAATGATTACTCTTGCTAATTTACAATACTAGAATTTCTAAATAATATCTGCAATAATATATCCACAAATAGAGCATTCAATTTACTTCATAGCGTTAACTCCAAAAGACTGCCTCCAGGAGACTACCTTTCTTAGTTTACTAATGTACAGAACTAATGTACACCTGTAACTGTGAATTTCACTTAATTAGTCTATCATTATTTCAGTATAAGGGTTTATTTGAAACAAAACCATTATTAAAAAGACATTTCAACAAGCGTAACTTTATGAAATTGGTAAAGTACAAAATAAAACAAATATTCCTTAACTAAAATTAAGGTTTAATAACAAAACATATGGATAAATGTATCATAATGTAACATACAACAAAAAACATATTAAATACACTTAAACTAAGATTAACTATAGCTGAATGATAATCTTCAGGTATCATAAAGATTCAATTTACTTTCAACACTTAGGCCTACACAAATTTAATTAGTTTATTTACAGAATATATGTAAAACCAACATCATAAAAAACGTTCCATAAAAAATGTATTACACATCAAATTTAAAGAAAACTTTAATTTGAAATAATACGTAATGAATTAAAAGCATAAACTTGTTTAATAAAAGCAGGTATGCTGCATTAAAAATATACATTAATACTGAATTTCAGAGAGAGGAAAATAACAAGTTACCCTGTTTCTGAAATTTATCTTTCGTTGATAATATGCTCTATGTGTTTCCTTGGCCCCAAGATCACTGGGCCGGCAAAATTTCAACATGCAGTATTGTTTCCAAATGCGTTCATCATAAGAAAAGTTATGAAAAAAATATTTGCAAGTAGAGGTAAACTTTAGAAAATCATCGACTTGCAAGTAACTGATGATTTTCAATAATACTTCAACAGGTAAAGCAAATAGTCCTACAGTAGTTTGGTGCACTTCGTTCAGTATCACAGTACGGATCGGAATGACAACTTGGTCTTTGAACTTAAGCGATAAATTCTTGAGCCTCTTGAATATGATTTGTGTCGGGTAGAGTGCGACGTACTCGGCGGGGTTGATCATCATGGCGAAGGACTTGTTGCTGCACGTGCTGTACATGTTGGCGACCAGGCAGGATCCGACTGGCAAGCACACCAGCTTGCACTTCTCCTCGGGGAATGGAGCCAGGGTGAAGTATATCCGGTATACGCCGTCGCCGTCCAGCCAGCTCTTGGGCGATGCTGTGAGAACCCTCAGTCTGTGCGCATTGTACCTGCAATTCTCGTCACCTGCGACGGGCTCACAAGGGAACGGAACAAAACCAGATTCCACAATAAGTATATAAAGGACCACAACGACAATTTCTTCTAAAGTAGGGTTTTCGAGTGAGGACGTCAGATTTTTCATGGCCGTTGACAAGGCAGGGTATTCTTCAACAAGCAGCGCCTCAACCACTCCTGCAAGACAAAAAGTCTGTGTTGGAATTCACTTGTTTGACTAAACTACTGCTAAACCACCAACACGAACACAACATTTACATGCACAAAAGCACAAACATCGCAATAAAACCAAAATGAAACTCATAACACATGCACCTTTGATATGTATGAAAATGAATGTCCATTTACAAGATGAAAATTTTTAAACACACAAACTAATATTTCTACACATTTTCACAGCAATCAGTAACATTCCAGTTAATTAAAGAGATAAGGCTACTTACTCACAAATTTGAAAATAAACCATAAACACACAGATCAACCATACTGTACATGGTTTAATAATATATTAAGTGAATTACACTTTGTCGTACATGGAACTAAATGAATAATTTACAATAGCTTCACTATAAATACAATAGTTTTACATTACTGGAAACCATTTAAAAAAATAACTAGTTATTACACTGCTCGTAATACATTCTTAAATATAAATTAGTTACAAATAATTAGGCTTAATTACAATAATGAATAATAATGGCTTAGAATTTTATCATAAAATAGGCTACACCAATAATTATATTCAAGGAAATAAAATATCATTAATCTTCTAGTTTTCAATTTGAATAGTCCTGCGATCATAGAAAAATTAGTATATATTACCCTCTGAAACGTTTTCACTTGAATTAATAAATTATTAATTTATTTAAAATTAAGTAATATACCTGTGACATATGCCATATTAATCTGCTTATCTTCATTTGTGTGACAATATCAAGTGACACTTAGCTAGTTTAGGCTGCCATTGACGAAAACAATGTCTTTTATATATCTTGAAAATGTAAGCCAATATTAAATTAAGGACCTAAACCATTCACAACTGCTTTATAACTCACGCTTAAATTAACACAGTTGGATCAGATTTTGGTTGATTATATGGTTACATAAAATAAGATTATATAGTTTGCTGGCCCAAGAAAGTCATAAAAAGTACCAGACCCCTACATTTTTTTTTGAAGAAGCAATTGGAAATTTATTGATGAAAATTACGAATTCTGGCAGATAATAATAGCAAACAAGTGTTCTAACAATAATGCATGCCATTCTTATCATAAAAATAAAATAATTTACACTGAACAGCAAACAGCTTTTATTATACTCGTATATGTATATTAATGTACAGAGTTTAATATGCTTGAATATTATCATACAAATGTACAAATGTAAGTTGTATCAGATAACAAAATCATTCTGTATAGTATTGTTTTGAAATAAGAAATCTACATTTTTGTTGTTAAATTTCCTGGTGGTAATGAGAATACATAACTTGAGTTTATTTTAATGTAAAATATTTATTAAAAAGAAACATATAACTATATATAACAGTTAAGTTCTAACATTATAAAGGTTAAAATAACTAATAAAATAAAATAACATGTAAGGATTTACTTTTTTATATGGCAGTTGTAAGGTACAAATATAAGCAAACCCTGTAAAATTTGTGTTTTTTAACATCGTTATTGCTTTTATTACATACTTCTGTTGAAAAGTTGAAAATTTTATCTCATACAAGACTCGTCTCATACTGCGAATAAATCACCTGTTTGAGAGATCGTGAACGATAGTTATTTTATGAACTTCCGAAATAACTTATATGTACAAAAAGAGTCCTGTTCCGTACCATGTTTTGTTCTACTTCCGTTATGTTTTCAATAAAATTTCAGCTGTTTCTCCTCCCTATGCCTGTTTAATTACCTAATCTTTCCAATCTATTCATTTATCATAACTTACTAATAACAGACAGTAAAATGTGACAGTGCCTCCTCCCTCCCCCCAAAAAAAATCCCAAGTTTACTTAGATAACTACACCCACACAAGAATACTAGTCTGGCGCTCTTTCAGAGCTCGGATCTTAGAGCTAATATTTCTTGTCACCTTCCCAGATTATTTGTGTATATACATAACCTTTTTCTTTTGCACAGTTAGACTTTGCACCTTAATGAATGCATTCTATGGTACTATAGTACTGTATTCACACAGTTCATTCTTCACCTAGTGTAATTTTTATATCCTTACCACTGAAGCTATGTATACAAACTCAATAAGTTTGTTTTATCAATCCTTTTTATTGATTTAGTTCTATGCAGCAACATTAAAGGCATTGGTAAAATTACAAGTAGTTACTGGAAAAACACATGCACAAATTTAAATACAGAATTTTCAATAGCAGTAGTGTTCATACAGGAAAATCCTGAATATTGTCCTATCAATACTCAAACCAGTATACATAATATTTCACACTTAAATTATTCTAATTTAAGCATTTCTGGTAAATATAAACAAAGCTATTAAATAATACAATACAAAATGGAGTGATATATATAAGTTTCATTTACTATTTTATATAACACTTTTTGACATATTCTCAAACATTTTACCTTGGCGTTAGCTTTGGTACATATTGGATTACCAAACCCTAATGATCAAATAAAAATTAAATTTTTCTCAATTTTTCCTGAACATTTTACAGATACATAATAAAATCTCACTGTTTCTTTCAAGCACCATTTACGCTCAGTCCCTGTTCTTTAATAAATGAAACCTTACATATAACTATAATATCATGCATGGGTATATAAGACCACATGCAATTTAGAGTGTGGGGCTGTGATGCTTATGGTTAGATAAGTTTTGATTATTTAACCACAAATAAAGAATTGAATAAAATTGAAATAAAAATATTACTCTTATTTACATAATCATAATAACTGTCTAACATGGATATATTATAGTATTCATGAATTTTGTGGATAGGTATTGAGAATATTGATTTTGGTTTATAGAAAAATGGAAAGAACGTAATTAAAGAGCACCTGAAAAAAGAATAGTGTTTGCATTATTATAATTGTATAACATATATTTATTGGATGTTCAGCTTGAACCAATAGTAAAACAGGTGATAAGCAGAGAAATTAGTACCAGACAATTATTGATTTACAGAGTGTTTAACCCCTCATATGGTCATGTAGAAATTTTAGAAATCAACGAAACCGAGTTCAGCAGAGAAAATACAATTGTGGGAGGATAACTCAAGTGCAGTGTGCGTGGGAGTAATTCCTAGAGTCCGTAGCAAACAAGAAATGCCTGATTCCTCATCAGATTAATGATGACAGATTGCTTCCGACACGATTATTTTCATGAATTCTTGGAGGCAAAGAGAAACCAGTAGAAATCGTTTTGACCACAGCACTGCACAGTTAATCACTCCTGAAATTTTTTCGATCCAGACATTATAGAGAATACCTGGAGGGGTGTTCTGGCAATATCGAGACAAGCCATGAACAAGTAAATTCTTTGGATATCTCGTCGAGTATCTCTTTCCGAGAACTCTTGCTTTACCTTCCTTTGTATTACTATACACAACTATTAATTTGTTATAGCCTACAGTACAGTATTGTGCTTCAAATTTTTAAACTGAATAGTTATTTAAAAATCATCTAAATACCATCAGAATTTTACTATTGTATTGTTGTAAAAATTTAAACTGAAAGCAACATTATCATAAATATTTTATTCTTCAAACAGATATAAGAGAGATTGTTAATTGTGGTTATGTTGTCAGGATCATTTTTATTTCTTATTTTCAATGACTATGCTGTTTCTCCAATTATTAATCCATTAACATGGCACATTTTAATATATTTATCATAACTTTGGAAAGTTAGTTTTATAACTGTTTACACTGTACATATCAGATGTGAAGTTCTTGTTGGTACTTTAGTATTATCTGGAGGCCACTATATTTGGAAGAGTATTTTTTACTGGGGATGTAAAAAAAACTACATTATTAGAAAGAACAGACTATATTTGACTTTTGCCATTAAGGCGATCCACTCTGTCCCTATCTATTACTTGGTATTAGGTTATAAAAGTAGGTAAATACATTTGTACATATTATAAATATAAAAAGTTAACGAGTGCTCACATGATTTGAGCTTGGATTTAGGCACTACCTCGAGGGATGCTTTTATGTTTTCACCAGAAGTGCGGCACTAAAGCCCGCACTGATGACCAGGGGCATTTCACATCAGTACTTTTCTGATTTCAGATCACATGCTAGGTCATCCAAACGTGATTTAACATTGGAAAAGTTGGAAGATCTGGAATGTGATCTGATGTCGGGAAAGTACTAATCGGAAATTCTCCTGGCCATCAGTGCGGGCTTTTGGAGTTACCCCGCACTTCTGGTGAGAAAAGGAAAACATCCCTCGAGATAGTATCCGAATTCACGCTCAGATCACATGATTGCTCATATAATACCAGTAACGAATATCGCTCAGATCACAGAGCTGTTATCTTATACTGATTGGCATCACATTTGCACGGTACATCATTGATATGATTAGCCCCTCTAGAATTTGATAACTGATAGGTACTATCTCGAGGGATGTTTTTCTTTATACCGAACTTGATGGCATATTTTGGGTGGCATAATAACAATGAAATGTAGAGGACGGAAGTAGTGCACCAGCTCTCTGCAATCACGTTATCTACTAGACGCTCGACTTTGACCTCTGTCCTAAGACAATTCGCTTGCTAATCTAGTAATCAGTCAGGAGAGAAAGACAAACCGACATCGTTATAATGATGTGTAATTTTCACAGTAAGCAAAACAGTCTGTCCTTTCTAAGAATCTCGTTTTTCAGGTCCCACATAACAAAAACTCTTCCAAAAATCGTGGCCTCTGGATAACATCAAAGTACCTATTTGCTTTTACTGGTTACTTTTCAATGATATTAATTAAGTTAGATTTGTAAAGTTTAGGTATAGCCTACATTTTTTTTTTTTACTGAGGAAGTAAACTTGTTTAAAAATATATAAAGAGGTCAACTATGTAAGTTCTTTATGGTTTTTTTCTATTTATGTACAAAACGATTCTAGCAGATTCTGATTATAGTATACAATAAGAAAAACTATGTGAGCCTAATCATATTTACAGCAGCACTTCCATAAGAGGCTGACAGAAAAATAAATTATAAATATTGATACTACAATAATTGTATTTATAGTAAACATTAGGACCTTTTTTTTTTAAGGAGAAGCCGATCTCCCTCTATGCCTTATTCTGCCCGTCCTCATGGGCCACTGGCCTGTGCGAGGATCTTATCAAACAGAATAAGGGGGAGAGTCGATACAGTACAAGGTTCGATAGTACTGATAAAAACTGCAACGGTCACAGACAGGATTGAACCTGCACTATCTCTAACTCAGAATCAAAGTCCAACGTCTTAGACCACTCGGCCATCGGCACTCCCATTATAACTTACAACCTATAACTATCGTATGGTACTGATATTAATACAACAAGTTTACATTTTATCAATTAAAAAAGTTAAAAGGGTGGAAAATGTAATGATTAAAAACTAAAGTTTCTTTTGTTAAAATGTAATTTAAAAAAATACTATTGAAATTTTACAATAATGTAATTTGATGGCTAAATCAGGAAAATGTCAATGACAAAATGAAAATGAGAAAAAAAGGTAAGAAATGCATAGTATTTCGCTATTGTAAAAATTGTAGCGAAACTCTAGCCAAGTGTGTAAATACACATACTTTTTAAGGTTTGCTTGTACATTTGAGGTGAGATCTATCAACAGTAAACCATGACAAATTATGAATTTTTTTGCAAAGGCATACATAATGAAGTACTTTGTTATTATAGTTGTGCAGTTACTTAAATAATTGAATAATTTTTTTAGTACAGGACATTTTGTTTCATTTCTATTTCATTAACAACAATTATAATATCACAATGGGGTAGAGTACCATAAGAGGACCCAGTTTTTTGTATCCACACCTGTACCAACATTAAACCTTCTTCAGATTGTAAATATAATATTTTGTTGCTATGGTTCGTTTAATATTTATGAGGTTCTGCTCTTGAAACTAAATTAATTAATTTAATTTCATACATATGTTTTTATTTAATATTTTAAATACGTTGGTATTGATCGATAGTTTTGTTATTCGATATATAAAGTATCGATCGATGACTATACTAAGTGACATACAAACCGGTTCTATTTATTTTACTATGGCCTTTGATGTTTAGCAACAGGCTGCCAATATCAGCATTTAAAAGTAATAATTATATTCACTTGTTTTGCTGGCCCTCTATGAAAGTGCAGCCCTATTTACTTTAATATCGTTTGTGTAGGCCTACCACTACAAAAGCTCATTTGGGTAATATTTACTTTACCCATGTTTCCTAAAAATATCTAAAACCACTTTTAACAATTTTTTGCCCATAATTATACTTTTATTTTATAAACAGATATTTAGGTATGCAAATTCTATTGCAAAAAAATAACATCCCAGAACCTAAATTTGATATTTAGATTAAGTCTATATTCCAAATGAAACAATCTAAGACACGTTCAAGCATTCATGATCAGACATTCTAGAATTATGATATTTTGCTGATAGGTACTGCGTTATAAATTTCGAGTAATGTTTTCGTTCATCACAGCCCATGCTGATGGCCGAAAGTATTACTGTCAACAACTAGACTAGACTTTTTTAATTTTTTTGAAGCTTTCCACGTCTTAAATGTTTTCAGTTTCTTTTCTATTCACTTTTCAAAGTATTTTCTTAAATATAAAAAAATAATATGAAATAGCAAGGTTTGGTAGTTTGGAGAAGGATGGCGAATTTCCCCAGGAGGACCTGATTGGTTGCTTTCGGTGGTTTGTAGAACTGCATGAAGATATGGTGTTCTTCCAGAGTGCGCAAAAGGCCCTTGAGGCTTAAGTGCATGGCAATAGGCCGCTCCATAGAAGAAGAAGAAGAAATGGGGAGACTAATAAGCGGCCTACACAAGATTTTCGGTTGTGTTTATCGAATTATCCAAATTCAATATAAAAAAATCATACACAGTAAGAGTTATAATAAATTACCATAACAAGAAGAATCTTGTTTATTACAATTTTAAAAACGTAAATTTAACGCTAACATTACAAAACAACAAAACAAACTAAGGCCTAGAATTACATATCAAATAAACCTTACAATGTTTATAACTAGGCCAGCTTGATAGCAATGAGTAACAGCTTTTGTGAAATGGAGGAAAGAATTCTCTGCATGGGTTACCAGGAGACTAATGTACATGTTAAAGCCACTTAAACTAATCTCGTCACTTGTGAGAAATATCTTACATATTTTCCTCATATTCATTGCCATTTTCAGTCTCAAAAATATTAGTTACTTCTAGCTGTTTATTGTTTGCATTAAAACTGCTATAAGTAATAAGGTGACATCATATGCTAAGTTAAATAAATTGTAATATTGAATTACTTGATACTTGATGTCTTCGTCTTTGACTGATAAAACCAGATAGACTGTGTCAATTTTGTTTAAAACTGTTTGCAATTTGTTCAGAACAATTCTGTCAAGTACTTTAAAACTATATACACTATTTACAAAGGTTTATGGTGGCAGGACTAGAACAGTGGGTCATCTTCAAGTTCCTTGAGTGCATAGATAGGCCTACTTGTAAGTCTGGACCATATGGCTTCCTTGAACTTAATAGTGTTCATATTTCTGATGCTTTCCGGTAGGCTGTTGTATAGTTTGACCGCTGCTATTAGAAAACTGTTCAACGATTTTGAAAGTCTACATTTTAGGGTGTTTAGGTCTTTTGCATGGCGGGTGTTGTAGCCATGGACATCTTGTCTTCTCCCAAACAGTGATTCATTCTCCTTTTATATAAGCGAGTTCATTACATATTGGCCTTAAACCGTTAATACCCTGAGGTGTTTGAAAATAGGCCTACAATGCTCCAGATGGTCTGAAGATGTAATGATGCGCAGCGCCTTCTTTTGGAGAACAAGTATTCTGCTGCATGGCCTCAGAGCAGAATACCATAGGCTAGGTGGCTGTGAAAAAGTGTGTGGTACACCGTTACCAGGCACCGCTCTGGTACCACGGTTCTCAGTTTTCTCAGCAAGAAGATAACCCTGGAGAGTTTTGTGCAGACTTTGTCTATGTGGCAATTCCAATTTAACTTCGGGTCCAGCCAGAAACCGAGTAATTTAACGGCCTCATCACAGTCCTCTATGACATCTCCATTTTTTAGAGTACAGAATATCAGTTGTGTTTTTTTCTTTCGTTTAATTTTAGTTTGTTTGTGGTGAACCACCTCTTGGCATCTGCTAACAAGTCCTCGGCTTCCTGAAGCACGGAGTGTATCAGCTTTCCTCTGGACAGGAGCGTAGTGTCATCTGCAAACAGCACTGCCCTGCCTCCCAGTCTTAAATCATTCACAAGAATTAAGAAGAGCAAAGGTCCCAGGATGGAACCTTGTGGCACTCCATGCATGACTTCTCTACTTCCTGAAGTAGTCCCACCAAGCGATACCCTCTGTTGTCTATTTTCGAGATAGCTGGAAATAGTTTTGTGAACTGTTCCTTCGATCCCATAGGAATTTAGCTTGCTAAGTAGTATCTTATGCGGCACACAATCGAATGCTTGGCTCAGATCACAGAGCGCAAGAGCCATTGATTCGCCAGCCTCGAAAGCTTCCATTATCTTTGATGCTATGGATAATAAGGCAGTGGTTGTAGAACGTCCACTTCTGAAGCCATGTTGGGTGTTGCTGAGCAGATTGTTGGACTCAAAAAGATCAACCAACTGTTTTTTTCATTATTGACTCCATGACCTTAGACACCACTGGCAGAACTGCCTTTAGATAAAAAACATCGAACAATTCATTAAAAATAATGAGTGTAGGCCGCTTATTAAAGTCTACCTAAGTAAATCAAGGTCATTGCTACCACCCATTAGCTCCTTTGTTTATATCTCTGTGTATTACTTGTCCACACAACTCGTGTATACCTAATAACTTTCCTTTCTGTAATATTTGAAAAATACATGTATCCAATTTGGAAAAATAAAAAGAACAAACAATTACAAATACAGCGATAAGAACCAAACAATCTACACGTAGAATCAGCAGAAATACTAGTGTTGACAAATATAGACAAAATAAAACTTCAAGTAAACTACTATTTAAAAATTGCGCTATTTTGTATCTGTGCTTAGTTTTTATACACAAAAAACTACAAAACCCGTATTAGGTATTAGCAATTTTGCGTGCTGCTGATTAGTTGTGGCCCGTGAACATACATAGCAGACTTGCGACGATGCGCCAAAATAAATATAGAAAATACAAATTACTCTTGAGGCTAACTAAAATATTATTCATTAAATTTACAGTAATTTGTTTACATACGCTATAGCTATATTTTTAAAACGGACTCTGTAAGCAAGTAAGTGATATCACAGGCCATCGCACTCTTTTAGTTTGCACCGTCAATCTTCATTCACAGTTTCAGAAATCAAGGTCTTGTAAAATACAATACTTCGGATTAATGGACTACTGATACAAGGAATCTGTCAAATTATTTCTTGATTTTCATAAGTTCTTAGAGTCAGAAAAACTGTTTATAGAGATCTTCCTGGTTCTATAGGGGTACATTCCTGGTTGTTGGCCCAGTACGTAAAATGTTTTTCCCAGGGGGTAACCACCTTAAAAAAGCTATTTATGGCTTGTTTGATGTTACAAATTCAAATATGAACAGACTAGAATAATTTTAAGTGGATATTACAATGGAAATTTGTTTTGACTAGGGGAGTGTGTCACAGGAAGTATTGAGAAGGCCAAGACATGTCAAGATTTAAATCAGGATGTGATATTTGGTTAAAAGGATGTCTTATGTAACAGTTATACAATCTCTACTATATTGAAATTATTCAGGGTAGATTTTAATAAGCGGTCTACAATTGTTATTCAATTGCTATTATCAAATGATTTCAACTTATTAGTTATAGTAGTTTTAATGTAAACAATAAACAGCAAAAAGTAACTAATATTATTTGTAAACTTTGAAAATAGTGATGAATATAATATTTCTTACAAGTGACTGTTTAAGTGGCTTTAACTTCTGGATTTGGCTCCTGGTAACCCATGGGGAGAATTCTTTCCTAAATTTCACAAAAGCGGTTTCTGGTTGATATCAAGCTGGGCAAGTTGTAATATTGTTAGGTTTCTTTGATATCTAAGTCTAGGCTATAGTTGGTTTTGTTGATTTGTAATGTTATTGTTAAATTTATGTTTTTAAAATTGTAATGTACGAGATTCTTCTTGTTACGGTTATTTATAACTCTCAATGTATGTGATGGATACAATATAAGAGGCCACCACCACAATTAGAATCATAGTATATCCTTAAAAACAATAAAAGGTAGCTAAACGTTAAACTGTTTTGTTTGTTGCACTTTATAGATACACATAACAGATAGTTTTATATAACGTAACTCGTGTCAACATTTTTGTTTATATAGTTTTGATAATCAAATATGATTCTGTTGTGGTGGTGGCCTCTTATTATACTGCAGCTGTATGTGATTTTTACATATCGAAGTGGGATAATATATTGAATTGTTCGATAACATCAATCGAATAACGAGTGTAGGCTGCTTATTAAAGTCTCCCCATTATTCATAGAAACTATTTGAAAAAAATATATTTGAAATAGCTTAACCTTATCTACTTTACTTCCGAACCATTAAATCGTGTTCTTTAGGACAACATGCCCCTGTCTCATGCATTAAACTTAAAAAAATTAAATTTTATTTGATATATCTATTAAAACTATCAAAATAGCGCTAAACCGTAAGAATGGCCAAGCCATAGTATTACTGCTGAGCATAACCTAATTTCATTTATAACTCAAATACATTATTACAAGTAGATATACCTACAATAAAATATTACCAGAATCTTTTATTGTAACTTTGCGCATCAAATAAACAGTAAACAAACATATGCTCAATATATGAAAGCAAATGATATTGATAAGCAACAAGTGAGGAAGCATATACTAACCATTTCCTGGTTTTGAGGCAATGTTCGTTGGTAAGCTATCACTTCCAGATTTAAGGTCTTGAGAATTATCACCATTTTCAGATGAATCTGCCATTTTCATAGCATTACCTATTCAAAAAATATTCACAATATTCATCTTAGTTCACAACCTTAACATTAAAATGCTTACAAAACGACACTAACGAACGGCACGAACCACAAAAACGTCAAAATCAAAATCATCCGTTTCGTTTTACATGACTGTTTGTTTTCTTTTTACTAGTACCATAGAGTATAAAAGTAAGTGCTGCAGTTTCAAAGACACACATTTTGATCATGACGAAATCAGTGCCACTAGAATTTAATAAAAAAAACTTTAAAAATTTCTAAGCATTTTAAAATTTATTAGGACAGTTTTTCTTTAAAAACATTTAGTGTATTAAAACATGCATGCATCAGTAGGTCTAGGTCATAGAGAATTCAACCTTTCTTATATACAATCTGTTTTTATTTAGGAAGAGATCGGTTCCCTTACTGTCATTCTGCACAATAGCATCGATATGGTATTACTGGCTTTAATGAAAAAAATATTTAAGATTTAAAATATATTTAGTAAAATATATTTAGTAGGTCTATTATTAATATTTATGTTGTTGGGTAACATAGCTAGACATTAGGTAAGGTTTATGGAACTGATATGGAACTGAATATATATATATATATATATATATATATATATATATATATATATATATATATATATATATATATATATATATCACATTTTATAAGTCTTTAAAACAGTTTCGAAACATTTCTCTCGTTAATTTTCGACAGGTTTAAGCTTCAGTCTCTAAAAGTTCCCGATCCCTAGAAGCCTCCGACCCTTGACTGCTATCGGCCTCTGGGAGTTAAATCTCTGAAAAGTCTTGAGTTTTGGAAACTTCCAGTCTTTAAAATATCTTGGATTCAGGAAGGTTCTGATCTTTGGAATCTCCCGGACTTCTGCAAGTCCCCGGCCTTGTGAAGCTTTTGTATTCTGGTAGATTCCGGCCTGTAGGAGCTCTCGACTCTCGACTTTTAAGATGCCTTTGGAAGCTCTCATCCACGGACAGGTTCCGGCCTCTGGAAACTTTCGGCCCCTGAATATTCCTATTACCTGGTAGCTACCCCGATTTGGAATATTTAGTCCCTGAGAGCTGCCACAATCAGAATTTTTTTGGTCTCTATATGACATTTGAAAGCTTCCTTATTGTAGATGCTCCCTAACTAAACTTCCTACCGTTAAACAGTCTACTTTGGGATAGTTATAAACGTTCTTCTAATATTCTGTCGTTATTTAATGAGGAAATATTTCTGTTTTACTCGTAAGTATTAGTATTTAGAAAATGTGTTATTAATACTTTTACCTGTAATGCTTAGAAAAATAAAATATGATGTCTTAAGTTATACTTGAACGTTGGCTTACTTAGACATCAATTTAAGTTTTATTTTAAGTGACGTTTATGATTATATAGGCTAGCTTGAGACAGGGTTTTATAGTGTATAGTTAAAAGTAACAATATAGTTGGCTACATACTGTTTTATTATCTATATAGGAACAAAAAACTAGAACTTATATTTAAAGAAGAAATGCAGTAAAACCAAAATATGTTCGAAGTACAGAAATTGAAGTTAAACATAAATCTGTTTAAACCAAACAAAGGCTGAAAATTCTAGCTATACTTTAATTCATTTTACATGGAAATATATACCACCACCTTAAACACACTTAGGGGTTCAAGTTTATCCAAGATTTGTAAAGAATGTATAGTCATAATTTCGTCTATTTATGGGAAAAAAACGTATACAATCATGGCTTTGGTTGACCTTCTGAAGTAATTGGAATTCAGTGTCATACTTTTCAATAGATAATACCTTACCAATAAACCTTTTTTATTTTTTCCTTTTAGTTCCTTAAACATACACCATCTTATCACTACACAAGTATATAGCATTAGTTTGTTCAGTTACACAGTTTCTAGGGCGCTCACTACCACAGGGTTCTGTGCTAGGTTGTTGGAATTTTTCGGAGTTATCTTCTAAAATTGGTTCATCTACAAATGAACTAAAATGCATTTAATCAAACATATAATTAACTGAATAACGTTTATCTTACTCTCTATCACGGGATTCTTTCAATTTCTTTCGTTTACCAGGTTTATTATTTTTTCTTGTCATGGGTACGGTATCATTTGATTTTTTATCGATTAAGTAGCCTTGTGCCACGCTCTTTCCCGGAGGATATCAATATTCATCTTTATGAGATTGTTTCAGTTTCTCATGCTTTTCAAAGTAAACTTCAAAGCAGTTTACAATGAGCGATTGGTTAGTACTAATGCTGGCCATATTATTACTATGTTCCTTTCTTCTTCGGCGACCTCTTCAAACTTGATCTCTGGCTAGAGGAACAACTCCCGCCCCTTTAAAACCCAGTTGACATTTTTCACGGTTTGTTTCATGTACAATATAGTAATTGAACATTTATTTAGAAGACGAATTGATACCTATTTAGAAATTCCCCACGGTATTTAGTTTTTCATTGCTCCTTATATAACTTTTAGAGACTTGATAAATACAGTATCAAGTGGTTGGAAAATACCTGTGCTGTTATGTGGGAGCAAAAAAAACCTTATATATTACGACGAACCTAACCTGACAAGAACCCAATGTGACACATGATTAGCCAAGTTGTTACCATGCAATCAGCACCTTTGGTTTATTAAATGAATTGCAATAGTATAAAACTAGGGTTCGAACCCTTCATATATTTTCAATGTGGACCAACCATTTTTTGGTCGGTTATACAATATACCCTTATGCCTATTCTCACACCAAGAGCTGAACAAATTTTCTGCTTTATAGGTGGTAGCAAAGTTCCATCAGACGTAGCGGAATTCATAACTGAATTACTCGTTTTTGAACTCAGATTAATTTTATTTTAAAACAGAATATACATCTGCATAATTGCGTCCTGAAAGAAACAATAAAGTTGTTTTACTTATTAAAAGTAAACTTCCAATTAAAATCGGGTTTAAACAATTATACATACATATACACGTTCCTACACAAATTTATAAAATAAGAATTATCGAAGGCAAAATACAAAACAATTTACCGCTTGTCTGTATATTTTTGAAATATTCATAACTCTAAAGTTGCGATGTCTAACGGGTTTAAGGCCATATGTGGACCCTGTATAGAGTAACATTATACTTAGCAAGCAAAGTTTTAATTCTGATCTAAGAAGTATATAAACAAAACATAAAATCTACGTTTGAGTCTTGTAACGAAATTAAGTATTATATCTAAACGGTTTACCCTAAAATGTGTGCATTAAACAGCCATTTCTTGAGTTCATGTTTTTTGGAGTTCAAAAGTAAAATTATAGTAACCACAGTTAACTATGTAAAAATGTAATGACCACATTTTTGTTTCAATGTATTTTAATATAAATTTAATAAAACAAGCGGATATACTAATAAATAAACCACTTCCTATTGACTTCCTTTATTGTTTAATACTTTCAAGGGTACAAAACTCCCCAATACGGTAAAATGAGCTTTCAAGAAGCATGCCTTTCACCCCCCTCTCGAACCTCGATCCCTGTCTCATTCTGCCTTAAAGGATTCAAGCAGCGCATTGTGGAGCTGAATGCCCTTATATTTTAGGTGCGTTTGTTTTTTTAACGAGCTGGAATTTGAATATTATTTGTCCTCCGCAACCTGTATTTGCTGTGCCTGGATGATGGAATAAATAAATGAGGTTGGATATCTTTTGACAAACAAGACACAATTCAATATGCAAAAACAAGGAAGAGTTAAGATTTTGTTTTGGACGATCGAGTCCCGGCAGGATGATCTATAAGGGATTTTTTTTAATTCGCCTCAAAGCTTTTTTGCAGCTAAAATACAGTGTATTCGAAAACATCAATCCCCCGTATTGTAACAGCATACGATAATTGCGAAAAACTAGACCATAATAAGCTGTCAACAGTAACTTGTAGATCAGCAGACGAATTAAATATGTTTACCAAACTTAAACTGTCCATCTATAGGTCGAGAATCTTTTTTGTTTTGCATGCACCATAAGTTCATTTCCAATCTTTTAGTTATTTTGACAATCACTTTTCAAACGAAGGAATCAGGATTTTCCCGGACATTTGCCATCGTTCAGTGATACACAAAAGGTAATTTTCGTTGGCTAAAATGTATTGTATTTGTCTTAAACCTATTAAATATCAAACAGTTTACATCAAACCACTGGATAACTTTGCTACTCCTAGTGAAAGTCCTCACCTCAAATTCGGAATAGTTTCTAGATTTGACAGACAGTGAAGTGTCGTCAGCATATAGACAAACGGCAGCTGAAACACCATATATTTTAGGCTATTCATTGATGAAAAGCAGAACCGAGCCCAGGACAGGCTTCTTGAGGAATTCCCCTGCAAACTTTGTACAATGAAGAATCAGCGAAGCGCTGACATCCTGTGGAATCAACGTAAGTTATTTGGACATATTGCGTTCTTTTACTCAGATATGATGTGATCCATGAGTGAGAAATTCCCCTAATTTTTTATATATTTATAAGATACCTTTATTGGTGGTATCGAACGCCTTTTAACGGTATACAGATGTTAAGACAGGAAATCTGGATAGCCCTACCTCTGAAACGGTTGTGCAATGTTACTGAATATTGCAGCAGTACCTTACTATACTACAGACTACTAGTCAGAAACGGAACGATGCTATATTTGGCAACCACTACGGTATCAGACAAAATACTATGATGAGTTGTTTCTAACAAAACCACAAGTCGACGTGTCATTATATAATCACGGTGAAAACGACAGGTTATGATTTTCGTTCCGTCATCATTGTTGCCGAGCTCATTGTGTAATATGACAGCATATGACCTTTGTAGACTACTACTCTCGGATCAAAAAGTTTAGAGTTTGAACGTTAACCACAAACTAACTAGAAGAGATACAGCAACGGGAGTTACATTACAATTTAGATAGTTTATTTCTGCATTTATAATATAAAGCAAATTATTTACAAACAATAACTTCAAGTTTTCATGTCAGTAAGAACGAAAAAGTACAGTTTTTTGCCCTTTTTAATCAAACTGCAAACATTGAAAATTCATAACTCGATAACTTTAATATATTTTACCATTATCCATCACCTTTTTCAGAAATATTTTAGACCTTTTATGGTAGATTAAAAAATTAATTGCATCCAATTAAGCTGTTTTCAAATATTTACAACATTATAAATTAAAATACTAACACTTGATCTGTATTAATACAATTAATGTGCAATAGTCCTCTTCACATAATGGGGTAATACCTGAAACAGTAGGATTTATAGTTTGGGCTCATTTACCAGGATTTACAAAACTTAGTTTTCACAATTAATACATTTTTTCAATTGGTATATTACATTACGTAAAAGTCAACTTTTAATCTAAACACTAAGTGCATACTGAATTAATTTTGACTTTGATCAAACACAATATTTATCAGACACTAAATTCAACGAAGTTGAATTATACATCATATTATAATGGGATGTTTTAGCATTTTAAATTTGAAGTATAGTTTTTTAATTATAATGAACAAATAAAAACATTGTAAATAAATAATGTTGCAATAAAAGCTTTGATTTGCAACTTCCGGTCGTCTGCAAGATTTTACTACTGTATAAATAAAACTTAGTTGGTTTTTGTAAAATAATATTTTTATTGTTTTGCACCAAAAACTTGTTGGCATATTTTTATGTGCTGAAAATTAAAAAAAAAATGTCTGATGCTGTAATTTAGAAATTTTGTTTTTGATTTTATTTATTTAAATTTTGAATGGCATAAAATACTAATTAAAATTCTTTTGGACTAACTATTTACAGTCAATATACATTTTGGCTGTGATGTACTGATCATGACATTATATAATAGTATATACTTTTCCTTAATGATTATTATTCTACAGATTTATAATGATGATGTGCAAATTAGTAAAAAAAGTCCCTGCATTCACAGGTTTTGCATTTGCTACTAGATTTACATTAAATTTCTGTAATGTACAACAACAAATTAAAAAAGTTCTAAACAGTTAAAGAATTTAGACCTACTTGCAAACTTCCAGAAAAATCATATCAAATACATTTATTTTATGATTTAAGTATGATTTTTATCATATTTTCTTCTGTAAATTTTGAACGAGAATATTTGTGAAAATATGATTTGTAACAATGTTTCTGATGAGCTATTAGTAACAAAAGCGTCACCAAGATCGGTTTAAGAGAATTTTGATTTCTTTGCTAAAAACACAGTTTTAAGTATAAAATTATAAAAACATTGAAATATACTACTACAAAATTGGATATACATAAATTTTTTTCAAAATTGAACCATTCATGTGATCTCTGGCAGTCTACAAATGGAACGGCCTTGTTCACAAACTATTTTCATTTCAATGTAACTTAAAATGGATAATTTGACAACAATTTTAGAATAAGAAAATTAACTGAAATGGAAGCTTTATTTGTTTGTTTACTTATTTTATAATCTATATTTAATCTGTTACTTATTTTATATTTTTTATATAATATGGTTTATATACAAAATATTTATTAGCTAACTATGGTTATATGTGTTCATTTTTTATTCGTTTACCTGTTAAAAATTACATATATGTAAGGTCATCTAATTTCATAACTAAATTGCAGTGTCATTCAATCTAAAAATGTAATTTCACCAACATTTTTGTTTAATAATTTATTGTTTGACTGTTATTTATAGCATGTATATCTGTGTTAATCTGTTACATTCCTGTTTATTATTTCATGTTATTTTCATTTAAATCGCTTATTTACTAAATATTTTTATATTCATTACATATTTATTAATTGTTGAATTTTGCATATATTTCTTCTTGACTTTATACAACTAGTTTAATTAATTTCATAAGTTATATTATCTATATATTAATAAATTAATCACACATCCAAGAATTCTTTTCTTCAATTAGTTACTTCCTTATAATCTTAAGGTTTGCATCCATATCTGTTCCTAAGTTCACAAGCTCAATATAACAGTAAATAATTCAGAAAGAGATAACTTATAACATTCAAGCCACCATGATGTTATGATTATAATTAGTTTTAATAATTTTATCTTCGTGCATATTCTTTTTAATTTATCTTTAAGTGTATTAATAATGTTAAGAGATTCCCTCTCAATTAGCTGTAAGCTATAAGAAAATGTGTTTTGTGTATTAATATGCAAATTTGGTTTGCACCATCATAAATGGTTTTCTGTACTATGTGCACATGAGAAGTAAAAGGATATCATTTAAGCTCCTTTATAATATGTTGTCTTACACTAACAATCATTATTTTTTGTACAAGGTACGTTTAGTGGCGTTCTTTACTAATAAATATGAGGATATGTTATATTTAACTAAACTCGTACTATTTCTACCCTAAATAAATTTGACAGCATTTTGAAAAGTTTTATTTTAAATGAAAAGTACACAGACTGAATGTCCCTATCCTTAAATGGCTCTCAACTACTGTTATACCAGTGTAACGAAAGAAAACTAGAGGAAAAAAATGTTATTGTCTGGTCTATTGAAGGTAACCTATATGGGCCCCTCGGACGTTTGGTAAACCAATCTTCATAGACTGAACTTTCACCCACTATAAAACATGCTAACTTCCTCTTCGCTTGCTTTCTCCTGAAGAGTCCTTCAGCCAGTCCACATCAGGTACTAGACATCTTTTACTTTCTATTTACATAACAAAAGGTCCGAATTCGAACAATATTTTGAGGCATTTGTATTAGTGATGACTGTTATTAAAGGATTTATTGTTCAATAAATATTCCATTGTTAAAACATATTATTAAAATAGTGCAATATATTTATTCATGCTACACTGAATTGCATAGCAATCACTAAATATATATAAAAAAAAACAAAAAAATTAAAATGTCCACATTTAAGTTATGATAGTACATAACTATCATAGTTTTATTACAACTATCATATCCAACTAGATATACAACTATCATATCCAAAGTTTTATTTAAGTTATGATAGTAAGTACATGGGGGTTATTTTATTGGTTTACTAATTTTGTTCTTAAATGAATATTTTAATTTAATATCATATAACTTGTTATGACCATTTTTTATACTCCTCGAGTACTATATTATTGCCAAGGCAGCTTCAATTATATTGTTTCATATTTTGTGTCTTACAAAATTTATTCTACTTCGGAAAAGTATTTTCATGACTAGCTGTCATGGTAAGTAATCAGAAGTAGACTTAAGTAGATGCATTACTTTTGAATGTTAATTGGTACAACGCTTTTGCTGTGATGACTTTATAAAGACTGACAGGTACATATATTTAAAAAAAGTTTTGAATGTCTGTAAGTTTAAAACTGTTTAGATATCTATAAGAATAAGAATGTTTTATTGCTTCAAATAACATTATACAATTTCTATATTAAACGTCAATGTTTGTTGTACACCAAGTCTTAATACCTATGCTACTAAATAGATATAAGCTTAGTAGTTATCATTTAGAACTTGAAACATTACTTCTTCTCTGGTGGATCCAGTACTGATTTTCAGAGGACACTGCCTTGGTTTTATCATTATCTTTTCTGTAGCAGGTGATTTTTCAGTTTAATACAAAGAAAAATAAAATGTTTGGAAAGAAATTTAGGCATACTGAAGTGAGTTTAGTTCATTAGGGTAAGATATGGCTTTATTTTTATGGTTACAATATGAGTTGATTTAGTTATTTTTCACAAAGATGTCTCTTTAAAAAATCTTGGGAAGGGGTCATGGTCCCTATAGCTCCTCTACTGTCTCTAAATATGGTCACAACATAGTTCAAAAATATTTGAAAATGTACGAGCCCATTATTTTATATCATTATGTAGAGGAACATTAGAGACTTATCTACTAATGTTGCACAGTACTGTCTCAGAACTCAACAATAATATTCAGAAGTGTGATAATCAAACAATTAACGGCTTAGCTCAAAATGATGGGCACAGATACTTATAAAAGTTTCTTGGTTTTGAGATATCAAAATGTTTTTGAAAATCACAAGAACACTACAGTGATATATATATATATATATATATATATATATATATATATATATATATATATATATATATATGAGATGAGCACTCTCATCTTCTTTAAACACCAAACACTTCAATTTAACGAATGTAGAAGAACACCTGATGCTGTCATTTTCTCACATCATGAAGCATTGGAAGAGGAAACCCGAATCAACAAGCCTCTGGTGGAGGGGGCAAAGCACCTGGCTCAAGAAATATATATCGCTACCTCAGTGCAAACAGTGGGACATCTGAGATTTTTAGTGTTTTGAGGTTATGATAGGTTTTGATTCTATTGGAGATGTAGATTTCAGTGCTATAGTGGGTTTCCCAAGATATCTAACAATTAAAGCAATATAAAAGATATCCTGATGGAACACTTAGTTGTTTTTTCCATTATACTATAGTGAAAAAACAGTGGGATATCTGAGTTGTCCCAGTGTTGCTCTTTTATTCCTTTGTTTCTGTCTTCAGTGCACTGAAGTTGTCCCAATATTACACCAGCTGTTTTTGTGTTGAAATAAGGTTAAGATCATACTGTTTTAGTTTATTCTTGTGATAAAAGTGTTTTCTTCCAGAACATTAAAAATAATTAATAATTCCAAAAAGTTGGCTGATATTTAAGAAACAAAAGTTCAGACTTGTGAAAGGTAAATGCTTTTGACCTTGTAAATTATAGGAGTATCATGTACTGACAAATGCATTTTAAAGCGTAATTTGAAATGTTTCAAATGCAAGTAGCAAGACAATCTTTGATAAATTTTACAATCTGCGTGACATTACAAGAAAAAGAGACTACATATCAAAACTCATTTCTTTTTCCAGTAACAATAATGAGCGACCACTTACAGCTCGTAAACGCAACGCATCGTTTTATTTATCTTGAGATAGATGGTAGAAGAGAGCGAGTTTGTAAATTAATGTTTAAATCTACATTTGCTACTTCTAACAATTTTATATCTACTGTCATGAAAAAGAGTGATGTTAATGGTTTTACTGGGGGAGACCCAAGAGGAAAGCATGGGAAACAGAAAAGAAAACTGAAGATGCATTAGTAAATTCAGTAATGGGGAAACACATAAATCATTTCCCACGGATTGAATCCCATTACTGTAGGGCAAGAACTAATAAGGAATACTTGGAAGGTGGGTTAAACTTATCAATGATGTATAGGATGTATGAAGAAGAAAAAACAAGACTAAAGGTTTGAACTACGTAAATAAATATTTGTATGAATCAATTTTCAATACCAAGTTTAATATAAGTTTTTTTTAAGCCAAAGAAGGATTTATGTTTAAAATGCGAGGAGTACAAACTCTTGAACGATGAAGAAAAAATAGAAAAGGAAGATCATCTGAAAAAGCACAGAGAAGAAGTTTCACTTTTGAGAATGGAGAAATAAAAGGATAAGGAAAAATGTGCTAGTGACAAAAAACCTGATGTTAGCCAGTGTATGATTTAGAGGCAGTATTCCAGTTACCATAGGGTAAAGCATCACTATTTTATTACAATTCTAAATTGAATGCTTTTAATTTTACAATAGCTGACATTTCTAAATAAGGATACTTCACAAAGAAAAGGTTATTGTTATTTATAGAACGAAGGTATTGCAACCGAGGTATTAGAAGAAATTGCAAGCTGCGTTTGTGAATTGATTAAGGAACACTGTAAGGACAAGAAGAATTTAATATTTTACAGTGATAACACTGTACACAAAATAAGAACAAGTATGTCTTTGCCATGTACCTATTTTGCATTCATTCAAACCATGCATATTGAAAGTATTAACGTAAATACCTAATATTCGGTCATACGGAAAATGAAGCAAACAGTATTCATTCCTGCATTGAAAGAGAAAAACAAAGAATTTTTGAAAAAGTGGTCCCATTTATATTCCTAGTGAAATATCTATGCTTATTAGGACCTCCAAAAAGTCAGGGGAACCGTATAATGTAAAAGAAATAGAAACTCTAGACTTCTACGATTGGAAAGAAGCTTTCAGAAGACATGGGCAAAATTTTTTTCTATAAACAAGGATGATGAGAAATGTATATGGAACGATGTAAAGATAGTAAAAGTGAGAAAAGAAAATAAATATTCATTGATTTACAAGATGTCTTATAAAGACGAACATTTCATAAGAAATTGACACAAGAAAAAAATCTAAAAAGAGTGCAAAGGAGTTAGTTTTTAAGAAAAGCTTATAGCGAAGCACCTCTTATTTCAGATAATAAGAAAAAGGATCTATTATCATTGTGTTCAGCAAAAGTTAAATCCTAAAGCACATCACCAATTTTATTGTAATTTACAAAGCTCAACAAAGGTAATTTCAATAGCCCAGGACAGCAGTGATGAAGATGATTAAAACAATGTTTTCTTGATAAATTTAATACTTTTTTAAAGCTGTATGTACAAAAGTTCTAAAAACGTAAATAAAAAAATTATTAAAATACATTGTTTTATTTCATCATTATTTATTATCATTAAAAATAATTATTCTAAATAATAGTGTAAATATTATACTTGAGACAAGGATTTGGAAAAGTATGATTTATTAGTGCTACAGTGGGACATCCATGCCAGGTCTTATTTTATATTTTTTTATGTCCGTAATTGAGGTACTAATTACAAGTAACTGTTGCCAAAACTGTTTAAAGATGTATCAGATGACACTTTGGTAATTTTTTTAGTTTCAATTAGGCAAATGTTTAAGGAGTAAACTGCTATCATCTAACATGAAAAAACTTTGATCGCTGATTCCCCGAAAGTAGGGTCTTTTGGTACATGTCCCACTGTTGCTCTGAGGTAGCGATATAGTTCATTAACTGCTGTAATAAAAATTAAGATTTCTAATTGTTCTCTTATATAAATTAATAAAATATTAATAAATCAGGTGCAGTAAAAAACAACTTATTTCCATCACTATTTTCTAGTAATACTAAAAATAATTTCATGTATATATATAACGAATCTTTGTACTAATTTAAAATTTTAGTTTAAGTGGTTGTAAAAATTGGAAGGATTTCAAAGATACATAATGCTGGTGTACTATACAGTAGAATAATGTGGGTTAACAACGATATTATTATTAATAAGATTAATTATATATATTTTGTAATTACTTAAAATTGTACATTGATGCAATATGCAACGGCACATCATTTTGCAGTATAGTGGCAGGATTATCCGATGTTGACTGGACTTTGTAAATAACAGTAACGATCTGGAACTATGGGGGATGATCACTCTGCCATGCCGCTGGAGATTACTCCTGTTGAAGAGGAGCTGAATCGTCAGCTGCTGTCGGATTTCACAGGGGAGAGAACAGGATTCCTGAGGGTTGGACCTCAAGGGTACTTCTTGCCTAGCAAATACGCAAGGCAAGCCCACCATCTGTACAACTTCCAACCTCGGCCCGATGACGTTTGGGTGGCCACATTCCCCCGATCAGGTCAGATCTGGATCTGTTTTTGATCTTGTATTCAAATACATTACATTTATGAAATAGTAAAATGTATACGTCTATATGAAAATCATCATCCTACTACTTTAAAATGTTACAATTTTGTTGTTTTAAGACTCATTTTCTTTATTTTTTCATGGAGATAACATATTTCAAAAAAATTATCTTAATAGATTAAACAAGTACACCATGATAGAGATGTGCTAGGCCGTTCTGGAACTGGAACCGTTCCGACTGGAACGCTACAGACTCGGAACTAGTTCCGTGAGATAGTTCTAGTTCCATGCGTTCCGTTCCAACAGGTTATCTACTTATTTAAGTTTCTGATCGATTTTGTTGTGGTACAATATAATACTGCGTTCCAATATTTAATACCAAATTAAAACAATTAATTTAAAATTGAAGAAATATATTTATTGCTAAAAAGAGCTTTAGACTATAGTTGTGTAAAAATTACATTTGGTAAAGTTCATTCGTTCAGTCTACGGACACTTATAAAAGTTATACATGAATTATTAATTAACGTATAAATTAATAATGCTTTGAATATACCAATAACAATAATTAGATACAGGTTGCCACATTAAAATATTGTGGTTGCCTGGAATCCAGAGTGTATTTACAAGCCTAGTCATTCCGCTTAACAGATCCAGAACACCCGGAACCAGGATTTGGCACGTCTAATAAACCATTCCGACGGAACATGGAGTTCCGTGCATAACAGAGCCAGAATGCCCGGAACTTCTGGGCACGTAACCTGTTTCGACATAACATGGAGTTCTGAAGAAGTGAACTGTTCCAAGTCTGTTCCGGTTCTAGAACGTCCCGATGGAACTGTTCCAGTTCTTTTGGCACATCTCTACACCATGGTATCAGTTGATGACTCGGGGCAGGCAGGTTGTAGGGCTGCCCAAGCCAGTTGTGTTAGTTTATATGAATGGTAAAGGGCCAGTAATTTCTTCAGAGCCTATGAATCTCTGGATAGAAGAATTTGAATAGGCCTTCCCAAATTCAAATACTGAATACACTAAAGAGCTTATTAAACATAAATATTAACACCTACTCAATATTCCAGGAACAACCTGGACCCAGGAGCTTGTGTGGTTGATTGCAAACAATCTGGATTTTGAAACTGCCGGAAAAGTCCCACAAACTGAACGATTTCCATTTTTCGAGTAAGTATTATCAAAAAGTTATGTTGCCAATTAAGTGCTACTAGATGAATATTTTTCTTATTGATTTTCCTCAATAAGCTGATTAGTGATTTAAATTATTTCGTCTTTAACAGTTTTGGAACATAAATAGGTAATTTTTGGGAAAATATGATAAAAAATATATTATCACTTCATTATCCACGGAAAAACGTCCTAATAAAAAGAGATTCTCTGTCTCACAACAAACTAAATGTATCTCACTATCCTTGTTCTGTAAGCTGACCAAACATGTCTGAATGTATACCTTAAATCATATTCCAGTATTTTGTTCTTCTGACTTCAACTTTCTTCTGTACATGAAGTGCTAGATTAAAAAGCAAATGGTTTGAAAGTTACAACCCGAAAAATGTACAGAGTGTGAAACTATGTTAATACATTGTTTAAGATGTGTTTTCTTTCATATCAAAATAGAACTTGCTTAACAAAACTTTCTTTACTAACAAATACCTACTTTTCTCCACACATCTTGTTCACAGAGTATTTGAGTGCTCGTTATACTTGTAGATTCAGTCTGTTCCTGCATGATGAGACCAAGGAAGAGTTTATCAAGGAGAACGAATCAGACCCCAAGAAAGTCGAGCTGGTGGAACAACTCAGCAAGCCTGGCTATCAGATACTCAATGAGATGACAACGCGAAGATTCATAAAAACACATTTACCTTTCAGTCTTTTGCCCAAGACTCTACTTGAAGTAGGCTGTAAGGTAAGAAGTCTTTCTTCCTATACCACAAGCTTTTTGAATTCCATCTATCCATCTTAACAAAGGTGGCCATACCAAAGTATAAAATAGGGGGAAATTAGACAGCGGTGTCACAAAACAATCTTTGCTTAGTTTGGCCATAAGTTTTACTTAAATAGCATCCTGCTAGGATATGGTTCATCCAACTATTCGGAAAACAAACTTAACTACTGACAAAAAGTACATAAGGTTGCCTAGAAATCAAGTCAGGGAGACTTCTGTAACCTGCTATTTTTTGAGGTCAAGAACTTATCCTCGATGGCATCCTGACATGATAACTACATACATCACCATCAAACTCATTCTTGCCTAAACAGAAATGAAATTTCTAGTAAAATCTAAAGTCTAATCAATTTGTCCTCAATATATCCACCTGAGGACTGGACTACTCTAATGTTCAGTGAACACTTATTAACTATATGTATAAAGATCATTCAATAAGTAACAAGACAAATCACTACTGCTCAAAAACGGTTTACTCAATCAGTACAAAACTTGGTTACTTTTCAACACAGTCCCCAGCTATACTTATACATTTGTAATTTAACAAGGGGTCCAAACAGAAGGAAGTCTAATGGGGGTTGTCTGTGAAGTCAGAGCTGTAGGGGGGATGTGGACAGATCTCCCACCCCAGTTTATGAAGCTTTACTTTCATCAGCTGTGCCGTATGTGGATGGATGCTTGCCTTCAGTCAAAAGCCCATGGTATTTCGTTCGAATGGCAGGGAAGGTCATATCTTGTTTACCAGCATGTCACTGTGGTACTGACTGTTGATTGTTCTTAGGCCTTCAAGAATATTGCATTAAATTGGCCCCTGAAAATCCCAGAATACTGTAAGCATGGCTTTACGGGCAGATGGCTGTGTCCTGAATTCTTTGCGAGTGGGAGATGTCATATGCTTCCACTCAAGACTCTCGTTTTGACTCTGGTTCACAGTGATGAATCTATGTTTCTTCACACGTTACCATTCTTTTCAAAAAAACCTTCTACTTAAGTCGAATTATCCATTTTTCAACTGCTGACTGATTTGAAGCCGGGTTTCTTTGAGCATCCATGAGTTGTCTGGGCACAAATCTCACAACTTGTACTGCAGCTTGTTAATAATTTTATGGACCGTTCCAACACTTATTTTTACAATTATCAGTTAAACAGTGATACGCTTACTGTCCCGAATTAACTCGTCAGTCCAAGATTAGAGATAGGAAGTCCCAACTTCAACTGGTTGTCCACTCCATTGCTCGTCAAAAACTTTTGTAAAGTCATTTTGAAATTGTTCTACCCATTTGTAAACATTCTATCGATTCAAATAATTGTCTCCATAAACTTTTAACATTCTTTCGTGGACTTTACAACCTTTCTCACCTTCCACGACTAAAAATCTGGTCACGGCACTCATATGGATAAATTCAGTTTCCGTTTTTGAGTAGTAGTAATTTGTCGTATTACTTATGAAATGACCCTTGTATAATCATTGAACTCGTTTTAGCTATGATCCATAGGATTAGACAAAATATTAGTGAAAGTATTAATTCAGGAGGATATCTTGACAACAATCGAGTTATGGATACAACACTACAAATACAGTATTTACACAATGTATTGGTAACCAATGAGCTGTTAATAATAGTATATAGTATACCAACTAAATTCTATTGATATTTAGTGACAAAATTAAAATTGTATTGTAGAAGTATCATACCTGCATTTGATTTCATTTTTTTCGAAACAATAGTTAAAAAAATTATATAGAATTTAAGTTAATAACTGCTAAATTATTTTTTAACCTGAAATATCTTTGGCTAATCATTGTTTTTAGTATTATGTGTTATTGTAAATTTCTCGTAGGTACAAAAATTAATATATATTATTTAATTTTAAAAATTTAACAAGTTTTCAAAAATAAACAAGGTTTGGCTTATTTTGGAAAAATAATTACAAAAACTAAAAAATTTTCAAAATGAGAAACTTGAAACGTGAAAAAAACATATATCCTGCAATAATAATTTATTTAATCTTAGTTCACAGACCATCGCTTGTACAATTAAATTCTTGAAATGTTTCAATCTTGTTGTGGAAACAGTCTTCAGTTAATGTATGTTACAACAAAACTGGCAATAATACTAATTGGTCTGTACAGTTCATTTGAAAGAAGGTGGAGCTTTATTGTGATTTGTTAAGCTTACCCAACCAACGAACTATAAGTCGGTTAAGCTTCTGCCAATCACAATAAAGCAATTATTAGCAGTTTTGGTTTAACATCTTTTGACTGAACATAGCTTTCTAAAATTATTTTGTGTCACTATTGCTGCCATGGTAACTCCATGGTCCTCACAAAACGGTCTAGTAGATGTCACCTCTACCATAATCTGCTCACTTTAATACCATACTTTTTCACAGGTGGTCTATGTCGCTAGGAACCCCAAGGATGTGGCTGTCTCCTTCTACCATCTCAACAGGCTCATCCGCACCCAGGGCTACAAAGGGGACTTTTCCAAATATTGGGACTACTTTGAACGCAATTTGAGTTAGTACACAAGAAAACCGTAAAGCATGACTCGAATATCGAGATTATACTCTTGTAATGATTTAACTATAAACTTACAAAAACTTGATGGTGATAAAATACTTTGAACAGAATCTAAACAAAAAAAGAAAAGGCAATTAATATAATATTGTATTGTAAGTGGCAGGAATACAAAACAAGGTTTTAAAGGAACAGTTAGAAAGTAGGAAAACAACACAGAAGAATATTCATGTTTTTATGTGATGATAAAGAAGATGCTTTCAATGAAATAGCTCTTCAAATAGAAGCCCATAATGTTTGAGCAATATTTTTAGAGGAGTTTTAGACCAGAGAAGTGAAAACAGCTTGGATAAATACCAGGATATGTTTCATTGCAGATTAACATTATAGATTTCACATCAAAATTTCTGAAAAACCTACCAATTTCTTGCCAAAGCACTCCTTACTACAATATAAAATTTCAAGTTTTGCTACAATAGTTTTAAACTACCTAATCCAATATTTGCCACAAGTGAATTGTTAAACTTTCAAAACCAGTGGTGTAACTATGGGTTGATGAGGAAGATAAAAACTCACCAAGACCCTTAAAAATTAAACAGGTATTTGTATAACAACTATCCAACTTATACAGAAGTTAAATGGTGTAATTTAAATTAAGCCTATCTCATTTATTTAGATAAATATATATATATATATATATATATATATATATATATATATATATAAATCTGATTGAAGAGCACACCACATGGGGAGGGGGTGTAGAATATATATATGGTGGTGTGCTCTTCAATCAGATTTATCCCCTCCAAAGCAAAGTCCTAGATGCGCCACTACCCCAACCTGAATATCTGATAAGAAAATCACAATTATATACTTTTTAAACAGCAGGCCTAGTAATTTGCATACTTTTGAGATTATTTAAATTAAACATTTCCTTACTGATTGATATACTCCTCTAAAGTTTAAATCCTTAAGGGCATGGACAGTTTAATCTTGGGACAAACATAGAGGTGAATCTATTTATCGTTAAATTTATTAAATAGATGTAGGATTAATAATATTTTTAGTTAATCTTAACAAATTTGTCTTTTTCCAAAACCACATGTTCGCCTTTTCTTTTACAGATCCTTGGACTCCTTATTGGTCCCATGTCAATGAGGGATGGAAACTGAAATCACATCCAAACGTACTTTTCCTCTTCTATGAGGAGATGAACAAGGTAAACTTATTTTTAGACTAAACCTATAAAAATATGACATGATTTATTTACAAAATATTGGTAACCAACTATACAATTGCCAAATACAAGAGTCGATAACGTTTTAGGACATTAAGAGCACAATCAACCAAGTGTCTGAGTTTCTCCTGGGATCCAGACTGTCAGAGAAGGACACAGACAGGCTGGCCAACTATCTGGACATTACCAACTTTCGCAGCAACCCCGCTGTCAACTACCAACCACTGAGGGAGGCTGGTATCCTAGTTGAGGGTGAACAAGGCTTCATCCGCAAAGGTCTGAAAAAAATTAAAAGAAAACTTTTATTTAATTTCAAGGTTCAATTCAGGAATTTCAGGCTTTAACCACAACTTATTGTTAAACATTCTACTAGCAGATACCAACGGTTTCACACATTTTATTTTGCAAAACAGGGACACCAATGGCGCTGTGTAGTGGGTACAAACAGTTATCGCAAGATAACCGGATCAAGCAACGTCGAGCATGGCTGCTGCTTGGATGGGTGAAAAGCTTCTACACATAACATGACATACATACAGTATAACTGACTTTAACATGAATAATATCAAACATTAAATATCACCTGTTTAAATGTGTATATGATTATTATACTTATTATTCTTGACTTTAAAAGGTGATTTGAAAAAATTTACTACTTGCTGATTACACCAAGTCCATAAATATAATGGATAAGAGTTTTCAAGACCAGTAGGGTGTAGCCCAGAGAGATTTTCAAAATAGGAATAGGCCTAGATGTTAACCAGGGACCCTAAGAATGTCTATGTAAAATTTCAGTACAAACGTTTGAGTAGTTTTTATGTGTTTGAGTAACAAACACACAGACAGACACTATTAGATTTGTATATAATAGTATAGATTTATTTTTAAACTTGTGATTTAATCAGGTCAGTGTTGTTAATTCTTTTCCCAAAAAATATTTTCTTAAACTTTCTCTTTTTCTGTATACATGATGAACAAAGAGACACAATTTTACTTAGTAAACATGCCTAGTTACCATTTCTTTCATCTTGTATGTTACAAAAATTTTGTGATGGTAAAAGATCAAATTTTGGTTTTTAGTGGAACTCCAAATTACTACAAAGTTTACTTCTCTTATAAAATCTCTGATTAAAAATAGCATTTAAATAAATCACGATATTTTAGCTAAAAAAATAACATTTTTTAACTAAATGTGTTATTTTAAGGCTCTAATGACTTTTACTATACTTTCATGAATGATTAGTTAACACACCTTTAAATGGTTAAATGGGACAGACCATATTTGCGTACATTTATCTATTAATACAGCCTTGGATGTCTACCCAACATAAAATTCAGTATTAACCCCTTAGGACTCTATGGTAAGTCTAGAATCATGTGAAATACTACAGTATTATGTAAAGAGAAAAGGGAGTGTAATTTTTTTGACCCTATTTCTCTACCTCTTCTTAGTTTTTAATGAACAAATCACCAGCAAACACCAAATACTCAAAGACCTGTAACTAGTAATGGGTCTGGTTCTTTCATTTTTATGATACTGAATTTAAAAACATTACCATTTCTGGTTATGGTATTGATTTGAGAGAAGGAATTGATGAGTACTGTTGAACTATTTATTAACCTTACAGGACCTTATTGAAATTGTGTTGTTGTCCATCTGTACGTAAATATGATAAAAGCTTGATAGAAAGGTCTTAAAGACTTTAAAAAAACATGGTACAAGAGTGTCTCTTGTTCAAAGGAAGATTACCTCTGATTTTGGAGTCCAAAGGTCAAAGGGCAGTCAATGTGTCAGTCTGTTCATCTATGTGACAACTCTTGATGGAAAGATTCTTGAAATTTGAAACTTTATACATGGATCCTCTTGGTCCAGACAAGAATCCTTTTGATTTTTAAAAGCTATGCCATGGCTCCATTTTATAAACAAATAAGTAACGTATGAAAGAAATTTATCATTGGGGAAATTGAATCTTCTCTAGATTTATGTTAAATTGTGTCTGTGAGCTCTGTAATGTTTCAGGAAAGAATGGAGGCTGGGTTGAAGAGTTCACTCCTGAGTTGAACAAACGAGCTGACAAGTGGATTCACGAAAACCTGAGGCAAACGGATCTGCGATTTCCTGGAATGTGTGATGTTTAATACCCTTGAATTTAACGAGCTGACAAGTGGATTCACGAAAACCTGAGGCAAACGGATCTGCGATTTCCTGGAATGTGTGATGTTTAATACCCTTGAATTTAACGAGCTGACAAGTGGATTCACGAAAACCTGAGGCAAACGGATCTGCGATTTCCTGGAATGTGTGATGTTTAAATACCCTTGAATTTAACGAGCTGACAAGTGGATTCACGAAAACCTGAGACAAACGGATCTGCGATTTCCTGGAATGTGTGATGTTTAATACCCTTGAATTTAACGAGCTGACAAGTGGATTCACGAAAACCTGAGGCAAACGGATCTGCGATTTCCTGGAATGTGTGATGTTTAATACCCTTGAATTTAACGAGCTGACAAGTGGATTCACGAAAACCTGAGGCAAACGGATCTGCGATTTCCTGGAATGTGTGATGTTTAAATATCCTTGAATTTACAGCCTAGAAACCAAATCACCACTATGAGCATAAACAATATGAACAAACAAGAACTTATCAAACTGAATCATGAGTGTTAACTATCAACTATATTAACACATTGCATGCGGCGCGATCACCAGTGACCACCACAGTACTGGTGTGTGGCGGTCGCCAGTGACCTGCACTGTGCCGCATGCAATGTGTTAAAAGAAATATTTCATTGACATTAAAACACCATGTTCAGCTCCTTCAGATTTTTTTGCAACATGTTTTGTAAAATATTTGAAACACTCATCATGAAAATTCCAAAGTATAAAATTGAATAAGGCTGATGTACAAGACCTAGAAAATGAAGTACTGAAACATATTTTTTTACAAGTCTTCATGAAAAGTAATATATAACAGAAGAGGCATAAGTATTTATATAAAAATATACAAGAACAAACAACATATATGATGATATGGTGATAACAATGGTTTACTCGCAGGATGAGTAAATATAAAAATAACCGATTTACAGGTAAGAAAACTACAGGTAATTTTTTAAGCAAAGACAGCAAATAATTTCTGATTGCAATATTTTTTAATGTTTATTTACGTACAAAACAGTAAAGACATATAAGTAAGTACCTTTTTTATATAAGTTGAAAATGTTTGGGTGAATCCAAATGTTGCCTAAGTATTCGTCTCGACGGACGAAAACAAACAAACAATGTAAGTTGCCAGCTGTGTTGTAAATGAGCTTATGTACATTTCAGTGGAAAATAATGTTACTAACAATATAAACAACAAATTACGTAATGTGTGATTATGACTTAAAATTAGGATTGTGTACTATGCTAAAATGAAAACTATGGTCTTTTTCAATGTCATCAATGTTGTGTTTCTCATAATACTGATATTTGGCAAACTTTTGAACTATTTTGCATTTTGTGTATACATAATTAAAAACTTTTAATAAATACCAATTCATGATAATCACTCTAACAGTTTATACTTCTTAATAGTGCGATTTGACGGTAAAAACACAATTTCCAAAACTGTAGTGAAATAAACAGGATTTTTAAAGAGTGTGGATTGATTGGAGTATGTAACCTTTGATTTTATATACAAGGTGACTTTTCCCTCCTAGGCAGAGTGTAAAAAAGTCCGGCACAGGCTTGATAATTCCTGAATGATTACAGGTAAAGCAATAAAACTTTGTATACCATTACTGCACCAATAAATCTACTTTTTGAAGTAACTACCATTTTCTTTTCATGTCTACATTAAAAAATATTTCATAAGTCCAGTATTCATTTACTAAGTTTAATTTTCACACCTTGAGCCAATACAAGAATAGTAAACCATCTAGAACAGGACCTACATTATAAATGTTTCAAACTTTAAAACAGCCAAATTTTTTTAAGAGTGTACCCTTTGAGGTCAGATTTACAGCATTGTACTCTACTTTAATTTGATGTACTACTCGAACTATGCTCTCATTTATGATTTCCTTCTGACTCCTTACGGGCCATCCCCTGACATGACAAAAATATGATAGTTACTTCAAAAACTACATTTATAGGTGCAGTAATGATGTACCAAGTTTTATTGCTTTACCTGTAATCGTTCGGGAATCATCAAGCCTGTGCCGAACTTTTTTACACCCCATTGGGAAGCCTTTGAGGGAAAAGTCATAAAAAGATAGCTTGATGACTTATATTATTTTGTGATGTTAAACTATTACAATGCACAATTGTTATTTAGATGCGTCTTTATACTCTATGACATATTTTTAGTGTGTCTAAAAATGCAAATAAGTTTTTTCACACAAAGATGTGCCAATGTTCTTTATTCCTCAGGATAAACTGGTCAGTTACAATGTATGTTAAGAATTTTTTTTAACTTAACTAAAGTAATAACTTAAGTAATATATTTGAATAGAGAAGTTTTTAATTTTTTAATTTAGTGGATGTTCTCTGTTAACTAATAATGATCGATTTGTAGCATGCCAGACTCTAAAATGTGAATATGTGATTAACATCCCACATTGAGACACATCGCTTAAAACTCAATCAACATATCATCCTTACCTATTTCTCAACTGTTTGCAGCACAAGTTTGAGCACCACTTGGGTCATGAATGTGTTTCTCAACTCTGCTTCAGACTCTTGGGCGATTGTTCGGATTTTTCTCATGATCAACTTCTCGATCCTCGTACTGGGACAGGTTATCAGAACCACTGCCATGATTGTTTCTGTTTGTATATAAAAAAATTAATAACAAGTTTCACATTTCTCTGATATGGAGATTTTAAAGAACAAAGATTCCTATGAATAGCTGTGAAGACTTTAAGCTTCTATATACATCCATACAATGCTTCTGGTGATCTTTTTTATACCTATAAATTAAAATATAAGGTACAATTTTGTAATTGATCACATTGCAGCATACCAAGTATCAACAATAAAACTTAAGAACTTTGAAAAATTATACTAGTGATATTAGACCTAAAAACAAATTCCAAATAGTATAATTATAGTTCTACTTATTAAAAATATGTTAGTATATTTATAGGAAATTTTATTTACTTTTGGGAAAGATAAAGAGCTGTGCTTTGGTTTGGCACACGTTGCATTAAATAGCAAACTTAGTTTAGCCAGGTATTCTTTGGGTATACTAGTTAGAATAACATCTTTGGAAGTTGGTATAGCTGTGTATTATGCCCATGTATACTCGATGTTGAGTTATGGAATTAATTTTTGGGGGTAATTGTTAGATGTGCAAAAACTCGTTATTAGTCAAAAATCAATTATTAGAACAATAAATCATTGCAATTTAAGAGCAACATTTAAATTGTTATTAAAAAATGTAACATCCTTACTTTGCCATGTATATATTTTTGAAATGCTTAAACCAGTACATAAGAATCCTGATAAATTTGAAAATTACAAATTTAATCATAGATATTACACCAGAAATTGAAATTTGTTTCAATATTTTTTTAGTTGGCACATAAACTAAAAAAATTTGAAACTAACCCTCTTTATCTGGGTTTTAAATTGTATGATAATATTCCACAGTCGTATAAAAAACTTCCCTTATACAAATTTACTAAAATTAAAAGAAGTACTTTGTAAAAAAAACATGTTTATGACGTAAACGAATAATAAACAAACATATCTTTAACAAATGTATTTTATGGTTTTCAGCCTTGGATTTAATCAACGTGTTTAATGTTTAATAATATTTTTATGTTTTATAATGTTTCTATATCAATAAAATATGTATCAAAAGTAATGTTTTACAATAAGCTTTAGTTATATAGTTTTAATCATTGACTATGTACCGGTATTTTATTACATTGTGATAACAGAAAACGTATTATACAATAAATATTTGTCTATTGTATCTCTTTGCGAGCTGTTATTTATTTTTGTCAGCTGTTGAAACTGAAGCCATTCTAGTTCAGCAAACAATTGTGTGGTTAATTTTATAACAAACAATATAAAAATCATTGTAAAATTTCAAAAATTATATAATTGTACTTGTAAACCCCATCTTCTTCACCACTACTGCAACTATCTCTGTACTGTACTGTACTATCACTAACAGGTGAATACACAGCAAAGTACATTGACAATGATCCAAGTGCACTAGTTCATTAAAGAAAACTAAATTGGTAAATTTATCAAATTTATGTTTCTGCAAATTCAGAAGACACTCAAGGCACTCCTGGGAATGAAACAGCGGACTCTGGCCAAGGCAGGCTCTAAAAGCCTTTTGGTAGGGCCAGAGCCAGGATGTGGAGTTTCCTTCTCTTACATTAGACCTTAGTAAATCCCTTGGAAAAGAGGGTAAGATCCAAGGCATAGAGAAGAGTCTCAGGACTCAAGTAATCAAGTTTTTATTTCTCCTTGCACAAAAGGAATAGCTTCCTAGATCTAAGCAAGGAGAATATATGACTAAGATTTTGAATGCTAACAGGACATGGCTCTCTTCAGAAACATCTGACGAAGGTGGGCCTAAGCCAGACTGACGAATGAAGACTCTATGGAAAGGCAGGATTGGTGGAGCACATACAACTGAACTGTCCTACTCGCAGTGTATTTATCCTGCTAAAACAGAAAAAAGGTTGAACCTAAAGTATAGTAGGGAACAGTAACCCACAGATATAATTGGTTTTTTCATAAACCTCAGATAGATTTGATAGATAAACATGAGAAAGGTATGTGAATATGTACAGAGTCTTAGACTCTTCCCTCTGAAAAACAAAAAAAGTTTCTGGACCCTGTTATATTAGTCTAACCTGTATAGTCCAGTACGTACCATCTCTAAGCTCGTTGAACATCTCTATCTGAGTTTCACAATTGTAAGGGATTTCGTTGGGAAGATTCTCCAGCAACCTGGACTTGACGGCCTCGCAGATCACTCTCTCCGGCTTCTGGTCCGTATACACTGTCTCCGGGTACATCCACTGTCCCGGTCTCGCATACTGCAGGAAATATTCCTGAATAACAAAGCAAGTAGTAGTCAACCTTTAACAGAGCAATTTGTAAGGCTTCAATTAAAGACATTGTCACAATTGCACAAAGGTTAGGAACTGTAATGTGCGAGAAAAAGAAATATATACAAGGGTGTACCCAAATAGAATAGAATACCTCTGCTGTGGGCAAGGTTTGTGCAGTACATTCTATGCTAGATGACAGTAGCACAACTCATTGCCATTTTAGTGCCACCTAGAACGTTGCCTTGGTTTGTTCGTTTGTGATATTTTTTGGTATTGTTTATTGTGCTATTTTCCTTTTTTATGATGACAAGTTTGAGTGAATAGGGTGCAGCTGTGAAATTTTGTTTCCTGCTCAGTAAAAATACCATTGAAACTGCTTTAATGTTGAACACAGCCTACAAAGACATTGCTATGAAAAAAACTGTACGAATCGTTTTCTTGGTTTAAAATGGCGAAATGTCCATTGATGACAAGCGTCTTTCTGAACGTCCAACTGCCCGAAGAGATGAAAAAGTTAATGAAACTGTGCTTTCAGACTGTCAACTGACCACTGATCAACTGTCAGAGATTAGGTGCTCGGTGCTCAGTTCAGCGAATGTTATATGAAGATTTGGGAATGAGAAGCGTCTCTACCAAGTTTGTGTCTTACATTATGAGTGACAATCACAAAGAGCGTCGAGTTGAAGCATGTTGTGATTTGAGAGAAACACTCGAAACCGATCCTGATTTCCTATAGAAGGTCATTACTGGCAATGAGTCATGGTTCTACGATTATGATCCAGAAACAAAGCAACAATCAAACCAGTGAAAGGCGGCATTGTCACCCAGTACAAAAAAAGTCATCAATACAAATCAAACATCAAAACAATGCTCTTTTTTTATGTGAGAGACGTATTTCGTTCAGAATTTGTTCCTCCAGGCCAGATCGTTAATCAGGTCTGTTTTAAGAAGATTGTGCTGCAGTGTTCATAAAAAAGACCTGATTTATGGGAGACTGGATTTTTCATCATGACAATGCATCTGCAAACAAAGCCATTTATGTTAATAATATTTTTGCAAAAAAATGGTATGGTTCCACTGTCCCATGCATCTTATCCACCTGGCCTTGCTCCAAGTGATTTTTTCTTGTTTCCACACATGAAAAAGAACTTGGTCTCAGATTCGACATTATAGAAGAAATTTAAAAAGAGTGAAGAAAGAGATGTCAGCCATCACTGAAAATAAGTACAAGCAATGTTTCGAACAGTGGAAGTACCGTTTGGAGTAATGTATAAAGTGTAATGGAGCGTACTTTGAAGAGGAACTTTGTTATATAACATAATGGTAGCACATTCACCTGGCAAGTGAGAGATCCGGGTTCGAGTCCCGGCGGAGCAAGTACTTTTTGCGATTCAATATTTATTGAAATTATATATATATTTGGGTATTACCTCATACAGTTGATGTTGACTGAAGCTGGCTCAGTTCTTATGTTCACTGTTTAACACACCACTACTATACATGGATTAAAGCAGCATAGCAAGGCTAAAAATGTGTATTGTTACTTTCCTAAGAGTGTGTTCTAAAAATAGTTATACTGTTATAAAATTATGAAATTATTATGTTATGAAATTACTGCTAGGTTTTAAAACGAACCGACAATCAACTAAATACTAGAACTCCTTAAAACCTTTCTTATAAATTTTAAATCATTTAAATTAATAGATATCTGTGCAGTCACTACATCGATTACAATCAACACTCTCACTGCGGCTCGATACTGAGTGATTTTCAATAATCACAAGAAAAAAGTTATAGCTTCTATTTAATATAACTATAATTAATATATTATTTTTTATCAACAAAATAAAAGCTACAGGTATTGCGTTCTGGACAAAAACTGACGTCCATAAAAATGGTCACATATTGACACGCATAGTGAGAATTCCCACACTTGTGTGTAAGTTTTTGTTTGTACGCAATTAAAAATAAAGGTTTATTGAATATTAAAATAAATCTCCTGGCTATTACACTATGGTTTATGCATCCATGTATTTAATATAGTTATTAAAGCAAATAAAGTTATTATTTCTGAATAATATAAACTCAGAATATGTTATTCTCGTTTAAAATTAGTGATGTAACAACACATGTAGGAAAGGATTCCCTCATATCTTTAATATTTCTCAAGTCAAAAGCTCTCCTGCATTTTTATTTACTTCTTAACTTAAAATAGAAAGCTATGGAAACCAGTAAAACAACACAACAGCCAACAAAAACGTTACGTGGGCGGGGAAACTTCACTAAATGACAAATGAATGTCCCTACGTTAAATCCAAATTTTCAAGGTCAACTTAAATTGTAATAGTGTTACACAGGAGGTATAGAGGAGAGATGTCCTAGAAGCGCACCCCTCAATAAATATGTATTCTGACATGTAATAAAAATTCATTAAAAGTGAGGAATCCTCACCTTGCATGTTGCACAGTATTACATATTGTCGTTCTTAGTTATGAACAGTTTTGTTATGCACCGTACACCACCACATGTGTATGATCATGTAACACAAACACAAGCTGCACATATGGCAGTTCTGATACGTCTAAAAAATAATAACATTTTGAACACAAACCATTACTTCCCCGACCCCAGACCCCTCCAGAGCAGACACCATGAACACCTGGCAGAAATTGGACCAACCAGATTGTTTCTTCACTTCTTTCATCACCTCCTCCTCGGACAACTTTGTTCTATCTTCCCTGTGAGATTTTTCAGGACTGGACAATCTTTTGCAAGTAAGTCTGTCAGATAATTCCAGTAGATAACGCTTCTTCTTGACCATGTCAACCTAAAATCATTGGGTATCGATAAAACTAAAAAGTTTGTAAATATTTTATAACATTGTTTTTAACACTTTTAGCCTATGTTAGAGATGTTAAAATTTTAATTTCCATCACTTAGGATAACTATGACACGATTTATAGACACGGAATTGGTAATAATCAGCTACCTTGTTTAATACAAGCACAGAATGTTTGTAAGGGTATAGGTGGAGAAGACGCAACACTTTTGGGTCCAGGCAGCCTCGAGTGAAGCGATTTCCTACGTCATGAATCACCGCCACTACGTTAGCTTCGCTTATTGCAATCTCCCCATCTCTAAGGAACGAAGCCTCCAGATTATGTCTGGAACAAAGTAAGCATTTATCGACTGACAGCTGAACTGAAGATGCTGGAAATGGAATATTTATCTAGATAATATTATATAGTGTAAACTGCAGCAGTTATCTTACAAATTGAAATTGAATCCAAACTGTACATCTTATGAGTTCCTCTACAACAACTTGCATATTACTAAATTATGACAAACCGTGTCAAGAAATTGGTAACTCAATTCAAATCTTGAAATATTAAAGCCTCACTGTGGAGAGCTATTGTTAGTTGACAAATTTTTCAGGGTTGCTACAGGAGTCCAATAATGAAATTCCCTGACTTTTCCCTGATTTCCAGACCAAATTTTTCATTTTTCCCTGACTTTTTTGACACAATCCCCAGGGTTTTTGGCAATTAATGGGTGGAAAAAAGCGGTGTTGAGGCTAACAGGGTGGCAAATATAAAAAAGCAAAAAAATAAAGTGAACACAGTTTAATACGTAAAAAAAGATTGACTTAAATGATCTTTTACAACACAGCTGCCTGCTTCATGCGCTGCGTCGTCTGCAGGCTTGGACTCGGTGCGGCGGCAGTAAGTTTATTTGTGTAAAGGGATTTTATATCTTTCCCTGACCAACGTCGAAATTCCCTGACTTTTCCCTGACTTGAGACAGGATTCCCTGACTTTTCCCTGATTTCCAGTCCTGTTTTTTTCCCCTGACTTCCCTGATTTCCCTGACCTGTAGCATCCCTGTTTTTAGATGATCTATTTTCACATGGTAATAAATAGTGTTATCTTAGCCTAACATAGTAAAGTAATAAAAAGTAAAAAAAAATCTGTGAGTAATCAATAGACTTACTTCTGAGACTCTGTTTGTGTGACAACCCCTGGAGTGTCCAAAAACACAATCTGAGTATCATCTAAGTTGATAACAGCCCTTGCTCGAGCACGTGTTGTATGCACTTTGCTGGATATAGCAAATACCTGTAACACAAAATTCAAATTAACATACACAATATAAGAAGAATACATTTTTATTCTAGATTAAGAATTATAGTAAATACAAATGTTTTCAATTAAAGTAATTAATTTTATGTGGTAATATTTTTTTAAGAATGAATGGTCAAAATAGTTAAAATAATTATTTATCTTTGATAATTTCTCCAATGAAGCCAATATAGTACTGGTATGTAAAAAGTTTTTTAGATATTTGAAAATGCCTGTATAAAACGTGAACTGAATCTTAGACTCTTTTTCAAATCTATTAATCACATCAACTCACCGGCATGAAACTGGCCATAGATTCCATCCATAGAAAGAATGAGAACCCGTACCTAGTTCCAAACTGAATCCTAACTTAGTTCTTGAACTTATACAAAATATATATTAATTTAATAACATGAAGATAAATACAACAAATACGGGTTTTAATGAACAAAGTCTAATTTAATAATAATAATCGCCATTTGCAGTTGCTATTTTCAAACCATACTGATTTAAAAAGACGAGTTCTGAAAACCCCCATACATGGTTCCGTACCTTAAAAATGTGAGTCGATTTTGATAAAACTATTGAATTGAATCATAATTTATTTCCAATTTCGGTACATGAAATAGTGTACAAACTCAAACTCCTTAAAACATAAACAAAGAGTAACAATGTAAAAATTAAGCAGTAATTATAAGTTATTTAATAAGATACAATTAAGGAATCTATTTATATAACTAGTTGTACATTCGTTAGTAGTAGCAGTTAATTTCTTTTAAGAAGTTGAACTCATTAATAAAAAATATTAGTGACCTAGGAAATAAGCCTACATGGGCCTGTAGAAAGCCTGTGCGTAGGCTCGAGTTGCTGCCATGAAACCGTGGACGGATTGTAATTTGCTGTCTTTATTCAATATAAATCATGCGAACTACATGGTGCGCTCGTCGCGCGCGCACCCACACACACACACTTCATGAAATATTGTACTAATGTCAATCTTAGCGAATAATTAAAAGTATTAAAATTTAGGATGGTGTATTCCCAGAATCAAGAAAAAACGACAGAGTATTAACTTATATACAGTAGTTGGTTGAGAAGATTAAAGTGAAGCAGTAAAGTTAAATAGATAAATTATACTACGAGCTACCATGAATCCATTCATAATTGTCGGTAGTGGAGTAACAGGTTAGATAAGGAGGGTTAGATGTGTAACTTTGCATACACATTCAATACATAGTCTATTATATTATATTACAACCCTCATATTAGGCCGTGCCTATTTTTGGAGCTATATCGAATTAATGGTCCAAATGCTGTGTCTAAAAGTTATGTTATAGTTAAGTTATACCTCAAAAAACGTACAAGCCGATTTTGATAAAAACTTTGTATACACATTATAAATATGTGTTTAATATATCATATTACTACCCTCATTCTTTGGCCAAACCTATTTTCGGAGCTATATCGATTTTACAATCCAAAAACTGAAAAAACCCAAATATATGAATGGCACATTTCAAATACATATAAGCCGATTTTGATAAAACTTTGCATACACATTAAATACATAGTCTACAATACTAAATTATATTATTAGCCTCATTCTCGTAGACCTATGTTCGTAGATAAATCGGTTTTACAATCCAAAAACCGAATAAACCCCAAATATATGGATGATTGCACCTCAAAAACGTACAAGCCGATTTTTATAAAACTTTGCATACCTATTCAACCCATAGTCCTTTATATTATATTACTACCCTCATTCTTAGGTCAGACCTGTTTTTGGAGCTATATTGACTTTACAGGCTATGTACTGAAAAAAAAAAAACAAATCTTTTAACAACCGTACCTAAAAAACATACCTTAAATGACTCATACTTATTTTTATCTAATACTCAGTACTTAATTAAAGTTAATAATATTATTTTAGTTATAATTAATCTATGAATTTAAATTCTCAATTCATTAAGCTATACTCTAACAAAAAATTAAAAGTATGGGAGGCGCAAAGGTCCTTTTAGGACTAAGCGCGGGGTCAAACTGTCCTTTTTCCTCAGAAAGGAAAAAAAAGAAATAAAGCTATAGTCTAATGTAAATTTATAACTTACATAATTACCTACTGTTGTCATAATTATTATATTCAAACGAAGAAAATAAAAAAAAAATTAAAACGGGTAGGATAGGACAGGAGACTGATCAATTAGTAAGTTACTGAAGTTTGTATTCAGACTAAATGTTACTTCCCTAATCATCATCTACTTCAAGTGACAAATATTTCCATCTGGCTCTGGATGGTAAGACGTGACCACCCTGCGGTCATGGTTCCTGCCGTGATGCGGCCTGGGTTCTGGGGAGTCCATAGATTCCCCGGCGGCCCGATACGACACATGTGCTCAGCCTGGACTTATTGTCACTTAAAGTGGTATCCAAACTCATGCATTTTTCCAATACTCACACATCAGTTGCAAACACTATTAATTTATAATCTAGGCACCTTGCCATCGACAGCAGTAGTAAAATATTATAGCACCTTCAGATATAATATAGCATTCCCTTTTTTTATATATTTTTTTTACCATTCAGGGCTTAGTAACTTAGTAGTCCATAAGAGCCATAAAATAAGGTATGGTGTTTGTAGATAAGTTGGTGGTGGTGTGTATATATTGATATATTACTCGCAAAGAACTGTTCAATCTTGTTGACTAAGATTGAATTGTAGGTCACGGCCATCAGAAGGCGACTTTCAAATGATAAGTAAAATACAAATCGTTTTTAAAAAACTAGTGTAATAAGAAAGATTGAAGCTTAAAATACAATTTCATTTACTATGAAAAACCATTCTAAACACCATTTCCAGGCAGTTCAGAGGGAGTGTGAGAAATTAATTCTCCAGTTGCGACTCTAGGAGCTTTTTGTTCTGAAAGGACCCTTGAAAAGAACCTCCCTAGACGGAACTACTTCAAACTCACAATAGGAGCATGTGTTAGTGTACGGAAGAATAGAAAAAACGAAAAGACTTATAGCTAATATCACTACGGAGCATCAGGCTGATACATTGAGATCTCTGAGGTTTCAATATTTGGGAACAAAAACCTTTTTATTAATTATAAGATTATTATACTTTAATTATAGAAAAAATTTTATTTGAATTAGCGTATTAATTAAATTAAGAATAGCATCATTTAATAACTGGGTATTAGTATTAGTTGTGGAGGGACTGAGATATTGAGTTAATTTTACGTTGTTCACTTTTATTATAATTACACCTTTAGTTGTGATAAGTTATATTAATGTTAACACAACATTAGCTGTTATTGTATCATTAGTTGTTGGGTCATTACTATCATTAAATCAATCTCCAATTTGAAAAACTTTAGTTTATTAATAAATTTTTAATTTGTCATTCGTATCTATTTCTTGTAAAAATGTATCACAATCTGAACTATCTACTTTTTAATTTATGCACTAACTTTATTGAATTTGTTATTTTGTATTAACAAATCTATATATATAAAAATGAATGTTTGTATGTTTGTCCTTTATGGAATCGTGAACTATTGGACCGATCATGATGAAAATTTGTACGTATATGTATTTTTCCACGGAGAAGGTTTATAAGCTATGCCCATCCCTTTCCCGATTCAGGATTCCGCCCCACTGGTTACAGAAATACCCATAAGAAATGCATTGCAGCAAACATATGTTAACGTCTTTTCAAATTTTTAATCAGCTGTTCTTTGTAAACATATATTACACTTATAGTTTTAAAGCATAGAGTAAGCTTAAGAGAAACGACAAATTTTGTTTAAACTGTTTTTGCAATCACTGTTAAACATAGACTTTACTATCCAGATAATACAATTCAAATTTGACGTAAAAATTCACCTTTAACTGCAATATTTATTTAATATAAACCATGCTCATGCTTGATCAGAAGAGTAATGCAGATATCATAATTACTATCTTACGTTGGCTACAAATATAAAGAATGTTATAAAATCAACCTTAGATGTTTTTTTTGACAGAAGTATGGTTCTCAAAACTCCGTGTGTACATATTCTCTCGATCGAGACAACAAAGCAAGCTCAATCGTGGCATCGGAGATATAACTAATTTAATCTAAAATTTATTATAGTAAAAAAAATAAATTTATTAAGTAATATAAGGACTTCGGTTCTTAAGATTTGCGTGCGAAGCCGTGGGTAACAGCTAGATAGAGGCAGGAATATGGTACATACCTTCATAATACGCCCAAGAGGCTCACGATGGAACGACTATCAATTATCTCAGCAATGTTTAGAATGTGATAGAAAAAGAATAAGTGAATATAGTGTACTGTTTTCAACGGGAAATTGCGTGCGAAGCCGCGGGCAACTTTTGCAAAAAATTATTGAAATGCGCAGCAAAGCGCGCCGGGCCCGCTAGTTAAATATAAATTACATTAATCAAATTATTATTAATGAATTCAAACTTGAAATTAAAATTTCAATATGGATTTAAATTTTATCTTTAGGAGGTATACCCTTAATCCTAGAACACTACCGTGTTTTGACATACCTTTATTACTACTGATACATAATTTTACTTGGCATGTGTATTTTTTTTTTTTTTTTTTTTTTTTTTTTTTTTTTTTTTTTTTTTTTATATGAAGAATTATTTGCATGCCTGTGTGTTATCTTTGTGTACTTGCTTGCCTATGTGCTTGCTTGAGGTGAGGATGAGTGTGTCAAAACCTGTGAGAGTTTGTGTGTGTGTGTGTGTGTGTGTGTGTGTATGTGTGACGTTTGCATGTGAGTGCTCTGTGGAATGCTTGCTGCAATAGAACAAAAAATGAAACATTTAAGTTATTGAGTGACATTATTTTTCTTTATTTAAAATTACATACTAGTTGAAAAACAATACACTTTAAATCTTATTGCATATTTCTATAGACTTTATTTATTTTTTTTATTTATTATTTTTTTTAATAAAAAGGAGAGGCCGATCCCCTTTTAAGCCTTATTCTGTCCCTCCTTATAGGCCAGTGGCCTGTGCGAGGATCTTATCAAACAGAATAAGGGGGAGAGTCGATACAGTACGAGGGGGCGATGGTACTGATAAAGTGCAACGGTCACAGACAGGATTTGAACTGGTGCTATCTCTAACTCAGACCCGATGTCCAACGTCTTAGACCGCTCGGCCATCGGCACGCCCTAGATTTGTAAGAAATGAACATTGTAAATGCAATCATGGACATCTTTTACGTTGGTGTTCCCCTCATATAGCTTGTCCGCAAGGGCAATAAGTTGTAGTCATTCAAGAAAAAATAGAATCTCGTTAAAATCAAAATATGATTTTACAAATCATACTTACAATAAATGGCAAACGTTAAAATTTTTCCTAAAAATGTATGCTCAGATTTAGCTACTCAACATGACAGCATAGTAGCTAGGCTACTAAATGTGGATTATGTTTTAAATCCTAAATATAATAACAAATATAAATGATTATCTGCGTTTGTTGTAGTTACAAATGAACAGTACTTTCGAGGTCCTTGTTGATCAACTACTGCAGGTTGTTGATGGTGTCACAAGTAGATTTCGGCTCAAAAGTCTAGATTGTTGACTGGTAAACACTAACTTCTCATGCAGACTCAGCATAAACTCCATTCTTAATTTTGGTTTTTATTTTCTAGTGCAGTAGCTGTTGTGGACATAAATAAAATAGCATTTATACAGGCAATGTTTATTATATTATAAAAAAAAAAAACACACACATTGGCCAGCGTTTGATCTTCCTGCCACAGTTCATTCCTTGACACATCTGATCGAACATGTCAACAATTATTTTGTTGAATTGTACGTCATAATAACTTCTGGTTTTCCAGGGTCCTCATTGACTACAACAGCACCTGGATGTATTGTTATCAATGTAACAATCTTGTTATGTTTTGGTTTATAAGAAAACAGCTGTTATGTCATCATGATACAGGAAGAGGCTACTACCAATGGCCAGATTTGTGAAATTAGTATATGTGAACTCAGCCGGTAGTTCCGGCTTGTTTGTTTTTTGTTTTTTAATGGTTCCCACAAGAGTTACTTTGCTCTCCTCTAGAAGCAGAGTTGCGAGTGGAATGGTTGTAAACCAATTATCAAGGGTCACATTACGATTGCTCCCTGATATTGTTGGGGCAATCAACTGGCCAACAAAATATTCTGCTACTGGAACTCCGGGATCAGTAGCGTAGCGTAGCCAGAAATTTCGTTCGGGGGGGGGGGGGGTCCGAAAATTTGGGTCCGAAAAACGGGTGATCCGGGGGACGTTTTGTGTGTTATTTGCCAATGAGTTCACTGGTAAAAGTTAAATACCAAAAATATGGAGCCTTAGTAACTAGCCTTATAGAAATTGGAAAGATGTAATAGGCAAATTCAACTCTCATAGCAACTCTAGTACCACAAATTTTCTTGTATAGCTACAGAAACTTTACGAAGTTCGATTCTGGCCGACGTAGAAGGCACCAAAGTGATGTTGGATTCACTGGATAAGAAAGAAAAGGAACAAAACAGAGCTTCACTCAAGCGTATAATTGACAGAACTATATTCTGTGGAGAAAATGAAATACCCCTTCGGGGACATTGGGCCGCTGACGGCCGAAAATCCTTTAGAAAAGATGGGCAATTTTTCGAGCGTTGTTCGGGTACAGATCAAACTAACTGTCGGGAAAAATGCACCGGAAAAAACTCTACTGATTAGAAGTTCGGCTATTTTGGATTTCACTGATTGAGGTATTTATGAATGAGTTATAATGACGATTTTTTGTATCATTACACTGTAGACGAGTATCTAATTATCGGGGGGAAAATTCACTTTCGGTCGGAAATAAAATACACCTGAAAAAACTCTAATGATTAGAACTTCAACTACTTCAGACTTCAGTTATTGAGGTAAACGTGGTATTTTTGATTGAGTGTAGGACGACGATTTTTTGTTATCATTAAACTGTACTCGGACTATCTATATAATTATCGAGAAAAAAATCACTTGTCGGTCGGTAAATACCTAAGAAAAGCTCTCTACAGATTCAAGTTTTGACGATTTTGGATTTCACTGGTTGAGGTAAAAGTGGGTACTTATATGTTAGGGACATTGATTTTAGGTATTAATTCAACGCAGACTAATAAATATATAATTATCGAGAAAAAAACAAAAAATAATCACTTCCGATCGGAATATACTAAGAAAAATGAAATAATACATCAGTCAGTGAAATCCAAAGTAGTCGGAACTTCTTCTTATCGGTAGAGTTTTTCCGGTGTATTATCCGACCGGAAGTGATTTTAAACATTTTTCTCCGATAATTTATATAGGTATTAGTCGGCGTTCAATTGATACCTAAAATCAATTTTCTAACATAATTCTAAGTACCACTTTTACCAAAATCGTCAAAATCTGAATCAGTAGACCTTTTCCTCGGCATTTTTCGACCGGAAGTGATTTTATTGTTTTGTTTTCTCGATAATTATATATGTTATTAGTCGACGTTGAATTAATACGTAAAATAAACGTCCTTATAATTACCACTTTTACCTCAATCACTCAACCAGGGAAATCCAAAATCGTCAAAACTTGAATCCGTAGACAGCTTTTCTTCGGTACTTACCAACCAGAAGTGATTTTGTGCTTGATAATTATATAGGTACATTGTACAGTTTAATGATAACAAAAAAATCGTCATCCTAACTCAATCGAAAACACCACATTTACCTCAACCACTGAAGTCCAAATTAGTTGAAGTTCTAATCAGTAGAGTTTTTCAAGTGTATTTTCCGACCAAAAAGTGATTTTTTATATTTTTTTTTTCGATAATTATATACACGGTCTACAGTTTAATGACACCTAAAATCAACGTCTTAATTTAATTCTAAAGCAGTAATTTTACGTCCTCAAAACGAATTTGAACGAAGTGGTCGCTAATATAAAACTGTTCGCCGTGTTACGGTTCAGGTTACTTTGCGTAGTCACGTGACCCGACGCGCCCTATAAAAATACCGTGATTACACTACACTGTCCGAAAGGCCGAGCCCAAAAGTACTTTATGGCTTAAACGAAAGGACAATTATATTTTTAAACAACGGTCAACTTTAATCAATTAAATCAATCAAATTTAATGTTTGTAGACAAGAGTAATGATAACTCTCCTTTTTCCTGCTCCATGCTTTATTTTTTAATATGTCTTTAAATTTCGGGGGGGATCCGGACCCCCTGGACCCCCCCCTTCGCTACGCCACTGTCCGGGATGTGGCATGCCTTTACCAAGATAGGGTTTCGCACAAACCCTATATTTGTACTGTTGTCGCACATTATTACTATTTTTATTTCATATTTGTTGGACTTGGAGAGGATATACATTCTGAGGGGCATTTCCCCCTAAATCCAAGGAGCTGCTCATCTATCGTGACTTAAGCACTGGGCTTGTAGTTCAATACAAAGTTAGTCACCAAAAGTTCCCATATTTCATTTGTAGCTGCATGTTTGTTCTCTCTCTTCCTTTCTTCTCTTGTATCTTTGCAATCAAATCTCAAGCAGTCAACAATAAAACAAAACCTTCTTTCAGACATTGTAGCCCGATATTTATTTCCACATAGGTTAGAATTAAACAAAAGCCTTGATGAAAGGTGAGCGAAAAATGTGATGGATCTTTATACTTAGCTCTTTTCAAACTTATTTCTTCATTTTTATGTCTGATAATTTTGTCAACTAGATCTTGAGTTATAAAAAGCTTGAAGCATTCTACACGATCTTGAGCTTGTCTTGCATTTGCTATAGGATTAGGGTTAATGTGAACAACATTTTTTGCAGGTGTTTTCCTAACCTTATCTTCATATCTGCAATGCCACAGAAACTCATCCTTTCCAAAAAGCATGTCTGTATCTGGCTTGACAATTTTGGTAGTATCAGTTTTTTCTTCTAGAAATAACAGGCAATTCTCGATTCCTAGAATCAGTTATTTTTTTTTACTTTTGATTATCCTACTGCCACTGCACCATTATCTTTTCTTTTCTTTGCTGCTCCTGGGTTTGTTTCCTCTCAATATTTTTTATGGGCATGACAATCTCGTCATCTGAAATTTCATTGGCATCTAGCATGAACTCAGGGTCTGCATCAGTCATACTCATTTTCTGAAGAGCTTTGGAGTTTTAAGATATCGACGTCACTAATGTCTTCAAGTAAATTGAGAATATCATTCATTATCTTCGACAGTTTGCGTATCATCCATTTTCATACTACAAATTGCCTACTAACTCCAACATAAAAATTTAAAAAGAAAACCAAAAAGTAGATTTCCTTACTTATTTTACTATACAAACTTATCACTATCTATATGTAAAATGTACATATTTTGTTTATCAAGCAATACTACCGCTATGTAAAATTGACATACAGCCTAAACACAAATCAAGATTGAGACAAGGAAAAGACCTACATGCACCCTTAAACTTCGGAGGTCGAAGGACCACTGCTCAGTAGAAGTACTGTCCAAAGCTAGAACTGGAAGGGTGAGGAGAGTAGGCGTGACTATAAACATGGCGCATACAAGTAAAGTTACGCACAGTAGTGTTCTAGTGTTAACTTGGATTTATGGGTAAATTAAAAGTTTTTCACATATTAATATTTAATTAGTAATATTTTATTATTTTCGTATAATTTCATTAATATTTAGATGCCTAGTATTAAAATGAAATAAAATTAATTAAATTAACATAATACTTATTTTATTGTTTTAAAATTTGTTTTAGCACCTATAGTAATTACAGCAAAATTATTAATTGACGTTTATTTTTTTTATTTAATAATTTTTTTGCACTCTTTTTAGTTATGTTCTTACTCTTGGAGTACACATTGTTCATTATTATCTACAAATAATATAAACACAATTTGACTGCAAAAGCGTGATATTCTTACAGAACCATAATGATGACTAATATTATTCTGGTTTTGGATTTAAATCATTTTACAACGCGTCAGGGAGTCCATAGGCTTACTAATACAATTTTTTCTGTATCACAAATCAATTTAATATAAAATGTGTTTGAAACAATGATATTTGTTTGCTTTCATGGAAACCAAATAAATTGAAAACTTCTGTATTGTTAATTATTTCCTTGGAAACTAGATCTCTTTTAATCAAAGTCTTGAGCCTGTTGCATGTGTTTTTAAAAGCTCTTATACTTATACTCAGGAGGTACACAAAGAGGCATCCATCTACCCGGTTAAAAGAGGGTTCCAATCAAGAAAGAGTTACCCAAGTCTCTGCTACAGGTGTCTACTCTTTTGTTAGAGAGAGCTCGTCTTCAGTACAAAAACTGGTCCAGGTGGTAGGTGCATGACGTAACCGAACCCCCCATCACCAATACCTTCCCCCTGCCAGCCAAGGTCAATGCTGGATAGAGTTCCATTTTATTTCATTCACTCAGTTCATTTCAGTGAGCCCATAGTCGTCTGGTAGACTACGCGTTACCGTTTATGTAACTTTTTTGTTCCTGAGTAAAAATATATGAAAAGTTGTTTTGTGCGAATGTAGTGTTAGGTTTTGTGATAATTTTTACTGTGGATGGTCAAGTAACCATGGCTGATCCACTGAACACTAGTTTTGAAATAAGAGAAATACTATCTGAACTTGAACGAAGTAATATACAAGAAAGTGATCATGATGAAACTTTTTTTTTTGATCATTTTAATCAACTCATTTGTTATTTATGTCCATCAGGCATTGTCAAAAAAATTAAACCAATGACAAGAAGGGCATTTGCTAAATAAATATGTGTTGAACTAACAACTCCACACATTCAGGGAAGACAAAAACTGCCAAATTTATCAAGGAATCTCAAACGCAACATTGAAAGATGTCGTTGGCCCATCAACATATGAGGTTACAAATGTTATTGAAGAAGCAGGAACAAGGAAGATTTGTGCAGTTTGCCCAGCGAAAAAAAGGAGAATGACTCGATTCCAGTGCACAAAATGTTATAAGCATATTTGCTTGGAGCACCGAGGAATGTTGTGTGTAAAGTGTTACAATAAAGACTGAAATCAACAAAAATCAGGAAACATGACTCCTAAGATGTAAATAATGTCATTTGTAACTAAATTTAATTTTAATTTAATTTTTATAAATTTTTATTCATTTTTTTCCCTAAAGTAGTCTGAGAGACTACGCGTTACCATTTATGTGTGTGCAAATAGGCGTTACCATTCTAGGGTTAAAAGAGGGTTCCAATCAAGAAAGAGTTACCCAAGTCTCTGCTACAGGTGTCTACTTTTGTTAGAGAGAGCTCGTCTTCAGTAAGGAAAGGGAAAGTCAACCTAAGTCCCAACCACCAGGGTTTCTACTTTTTGGAAGAGAACACAACCCAGTGGAGAAGGTAACAGGAGGTTTTAATTTCAACAGTTCCGGAAAGGCTTTGAAAAGAGCTTCTTTGAATTCTTAAGTCAGCAGGAACAGTCCTCTCGCATCCGTCTTTGTGAACTTCATCAGGACAGGTGTCCAGAGTCTAAGGGTCTTTCTTCTATTTGAAAGAAGACTCAGGAGAAAAAAACTCGCCTCCAACAAGAAAAGGGTCTGGAAAGTTTCCTGGGACGATCTTCACAACTCCTCGCATCCTGACGTATACAATTGCAATGTGGGGCTGTGTATTCAAATAAAGATTCTGGAAGCGGTGCTGCATTTACAAGGTAGAGGATAACCGCTACACTACGTCGCGATGGTCGGGGCGGCGTAGACACGGGGGGGGACAAGAACCCCCCCCCCCAACACTTCCATCAACTTTGAGACATACCAATACCTCACTACACCAACAATAGTATGAGGACAACGAAATTGGTGAAGATTCTAGAGACACTAAATCATTGTTCCTGTAAAGAGATTTACATTTATGTAATAAAATCCAAATTTATATTATTTTGTTTGTATTTATTAACCAAGTTTGAGGGAATCTACTATATAACACTTTATTATTGTGTACGATTTATACATACATCGAAGTTGGATAATATATCGAATTGTTCGATAATAGCAATTGAATAGGCCGCTCATTAAAGTTTCCCCATTTTGACTAACATTCTATTTATATACAATAGAAACTAAACAAATGGAACAATCTTTAAGAAATATTACATGTGAATGAGTATTAGCTACATGACTCATTTAATATATGTTCCAAAAACTGAATTCTGTCAGTAAGCAAACTTGTTATAGTATGTTCAGCACTTCTAACCAATTGCATAAGAAAACCACAAACTTTAAAACTTCTGGAAAATTGATTCAAAAGTTATCAACAGACTAATTGCTTAATGGAGCTGGAATAATCACCCGTATTAATTTTATAATTCTAGATAAACACTTTCACCTTTTAGAGTGAAATCATTTTACCCAGTACTTATACCACACAGCCATTCTTTTTTAAAGGGGAAAAAGGGATAAAAAATATAAACAAATAATTTGAAATATTCATGATACATTCAGGTGCATAAAGAGTCAAATAATAAGGAACCATTAAAAATTATTGCCCAAAAATTTGTATTCTATGTTTTTATTGATTTGTAAACAGCTGGCTGATTGTTGGCCAGAACAGCTGACGGTTGTGGTGTTTTTTGTTGTTTTTTTTATTGCAGATGATTCAAGTTAACACCAGGAGTTTATGGTCTATGTTATAGTTTGACTTTTGAAGATTTACTTGGACTAGTTGACTTTTGAAGGTGAGTTGTATTATTATACTAATTCAAAATAAAAATTACTATTCCAGTTGTCCCATCCATTACAGAAAAGTTAATAAAGTTAAGTTTATTGCAGTAACAGTAATGTCACACAATTCCTACTTTGGGAAAGTAAGGTTAAGTGAAACCCTTTTTTAGTTTATATATTTCTACAATTTTAGGAATTCATTTTAGCAGTTTTTAGTGTAACGGATGGGACATGTAACGGATGGGATAATGTCTGATAATATAAGGAATTGGTTGTTTTAGGTCCCCAAATATCAATAACAAATAGTTTTGAGGTTATGTACATAGCATGAATAACTCTGAATGCAAAGAGTGGCCTAGATTAACAAAAAAATTAAACCAATTAAAGATATTATCAGTTTTTATAAACTTTTTAAATCGGCCAAAACATAGAATGTGTAAATTTAAATTTTAAAAACACTACACTTTTTAGGCCTAAATTTGAGGTAGACTTCACAAATATTATTACAGAGTAGCCATTAACAAGACAAATATTCCTCACATATAAAAAATGTTTTTCAATTGAAGCTTGAGCTGATATTAAATTGTGTGCTTTTAGATTATGGCGCCTATCAACCAAAATCGGATGGCCAAATGTCGTGCGAAGAAAAAGTCTGATCCTGAAGCTTGGGAAGAACATTTACGAAAGGACAGAGAAAGAAACAAAGCCAGAAGAAGTGTAAAGAAGGAAGAAAGACTCTCTGATCCAAATTTATTGAAAGCAGACAGAGAAAAGGAGCGACTTCGAAAGAGAGCAGCAAGAGAGAGAAAAAAACAGTCTACACTGGGGACACCAACTGTTGAAAATTCTTGTAGACTTGGTACATATTCATGTACAAACACATTAAGAAAGGCTGTGCAAAATCTCAAACAATCACTGCCTTATAGCCCTTCTAAAAAGTTAGCCGTCATAAGAGAATTTCTTAATGATAATGAAAGAGAAGGATTAGCAAAGAAAATTTTTCTTGAGAAAAATATATGTCCTGGGAAACGATTTATTAGTAAAGAAACAACTGAAAGAGTTCTAGCCTATTATCAGAATGATAAAGTGTCTAGAAAAGCTCCTGGAAAAAGAGACAAAAAATCTGTCAGAGACCCCATTACTGGAAAACGCAGTCTGATTCAAGTACGGCATATGTTGGTAACTATAAGTGAAGCTTTTGAAATGTTCAAAATAGATTATCCAAATAGTATTATTTCCAAAAGTAAATTTTATAACCTACGACCAGAACTAGTTTTACCAGTTTCAGAAACTCCACATAATGTATGTGTGTGCAGGTACCATGCAAATTTTTCCTCGCTTATAAATGCAATTGGAAAACACTTTCAGGAGTCAAGCTTTCCTAAAAACTATCATGATTTGCTTGAAAAGGTGTGCTGTGACATTTCCAATTAGAAGTGTATGACTAATAAATGTAAATAATGCACAACAGACTTACTTGATATTGCTCCACAAGAATTTAAATTAGAATCGAACATTAAATGGAAAGAGTGGAAAGAGGTTAATTAATCACCTTACTCTCATTGAAAATGTGTCTTCTGTAGAGAATGCTATTACGAAAGCTAACAGCCTCCTGCCCAATTTTAAGACTTATTCCTTTGTTAAAAACAGACAGTACGAGCATTTTGAGACTTTGAAAGAAAATGTTACTGATAAAACATTAGTCGTCCAATTTGATTTTGCTGAGAACTACTCTATAATACACCAAGACGAGATTCAAAGTGCTCATTGGCACCATGAACAAGTTGCCATTTTCACTTGTGTAATTTGGGGTAAGGATAAAGTTGACTTCTATGTTGTTGTGAGCATGATTTATCTCACTCTAAATACTCTGTTTGGACTTTTATAAAGGTATTTTTGGAAGCTATGATACCTTTGGCATTGAAAAAATTGATGTGTTTACTGACAATTGTGCAGCACAATTCAAAAGCCGGTATATGATATCGAACCTATGCTTTTTAAAAGATGATTTGAACATGAAAGTGTCATGGAATCATTTTGCTGCCAGCCATGGGATAGGCGCTGTGGACGGTATAGGAGGCATTGTCAAAGGTAAAGTGTGGATTGCTGTAAAAAGTAGAAAGGTTCTCGTGAATTCTGCAAAGGACTTCTACGAGTGCGCTACAAAAGAATGTGACAAAATAAACATACTTTATATTCCTAAAGAAGATGCTGAAGAAAACAAATCCTTATTAGATTCGAGATTTTGCAGGGCTATCGAAATACCTGGAATACGGTCATATCACTTCTTCCAGAGAGCAGATGAAACACATGTTTATGCTCAGAGAACATCTGTATCAAAGAAAATAAAAATAAGAGTTTTAGAAGCTAAAGCAAAGCATAGATTGAGATATACTGATGTGTATACCTCATCAGAAGATGAAGCATGGCCATCCTTGCTTGAGGATATAGATGAAACTACTCCACAACAGTATGATGACCTCGCTTCAGATCCTCCTGTTTGTGGCAACTCAGATGATGTGGAAGAGGGTGACTGGGTTGTTGTTATCTACGATGGCTGGTATCCAGGTAGGTTGTAGAAGCTTTTTACTTAAGTACATAGCCTGAAGTGTTCATTGTTAAAAATTTTGGCCAGCAATGAAATCATATTGGGCCATTTTGTTGGTTGTAATAATTGTAATCCAACGCATGCTGTGGGTTAGCTTTGTACATCTTCTTGGAAACAATTAATGTGTTAATTTGTACCTATAAAAATGAAGCCTTAATAAATGATAATTGTTGCAGGTGATGTCGAGAGACGAGATGAGAACTTCCTCTCCGTCAATTTTATGCATAAAACTGGTACCAAGTTCTTTTGGCCAACAGAAGCTGACATTCAGACTCTACAACCAAATGACATTTTATGCAAAATTGATATGCCTCCACACCCTGTCTCCAATAGACATTTTGGAATGTTGGAAAATACTGTCAATCAGATCCAAGAACTCTATGAAAAATTTAAATAGTTTAAGTAGTAGATAAAACAAAAGCTTAGTTGTAAAAAAGCGTTTAATTAAAAAATTGTATTTTTATAAAAAAACACCTTGTTTTTTTAATCTCCATTAACTTAATAAATAGTTTTCACCATTAAAAACACATTATGGTATTAAAAATTCCATTGTTAATGATCTAAATCACCAACGTTTTGTTACTCGTCCCATCCGTTACATTGGAACATGATTTATTACTAGATAACGTTTATTATAATGATAAAGATAAGTATAAAACTGAAAACTATGCAATCTGATTAATAGGTAGTATTTTTCCTGTTGTGTTAAAGATATGGACAGAACTGAATTACTCCCATAAAGGGAATCATCAATTGCTACACTTCCTAATTATTGTGTCCCATCCGTTACACATTTTTGAACTCTTTTAACTCTTAAAATAATAATTGTATTTTTTAAACACTTGCATATTAATTTACATCAACTCTTTAAGCAACCAATTATGTTGTAAAATTTCACTTTAATACCCATTATTTAACTTATACAGGTTTCTTTAGGGTAAAAAAAACACAGTAAAACTGTCCCATCCCTTACAAAAGAATGGCTGCATAGCACAGTGCCACACCTTTTCTGTTTGTTTGATTATTATAGTCCCTCAATTATTTTGAGACTGGTACTTTGGGATTATACCGACCACACCAGTATGAGGAAAACAAAAATATAAATTTATAGAAACAAACATTATAGAACGAAAAAACAACTCTTTAATTACAAAATTACAATGATTATCAATTGTTAACCCTAGAACTGGCGGTCATTTCATCCTGTAGTGTCGGGCTGTTTTGGAGCTTCGCGCAAGGTTGTTTTAAAAAAATTATTAAAAATATAAAATAAAAGCAATATAAATAAGAGTATATATTTTTGTGTTCAGAATTAAACGTAGAATTGCACTATATTGTAAAATTAACCATTAAAAATGTTCTAATAAACACTTTTTTTAATCAAATATAAAATTTACGAAAAATATTTCTTAAATTTGGGGGGGACCATACCTAGCAAATGAAGTTATAGTGAGAAATATTTATAAGTGAGATAGCCATTCTGTGTCAAATTTTATCTAGTTTCAGAAAAACATAAACATTATACACATTTATGAAAGCATCATAAAGCTATAGAACAAAAAGCAGCGATGCGTATAAATTCTGAAAATCGGGTGTACACGTAAGACTTTGGTAAAACAAGTTTTTCAAATACATTTATCTATGAATACATGTTATTTTGCATATTTTATTACTTAGAATAAAATAGAATATACAGTAGTAATGAAATAATTACCATAAATTATTTTTTGAAAAGTAAAAAAAGTTAAATTTTGCCATTATTCAAAAATTTTGCGAAAAATTTTCATTCAGCAAAATATAAAATAGTTTCTAAAGCTTGTACTATATCAAAATTTTATAAATTTATGGTTTATAAGTAATAGGAAATATTATGTAGTTAGAAAACTATAAATATAACTAAAGATATTAAAAAAATAGAGAATAACCCAAACAGTTATTATATATAACCAAAGAAATTACAGGAAATATATATTTTATTGTGAAAACTATCTATTTACCAAAAATAAATAGTTACTTCAGAGCTAAAAGAGTGCTATAAATAACGTTTAGTAAGTGAAAACAATAACAAACTATGTGAAATGAATTTTAGCCAAGTCATTTTGCCATAGCCTACACAAAGCCAGTAATTTCTCAAACATATTTCAGTAAATAGAAATTGATTTATTCTAAAATATATATGTTTACACTACTACGACATCAAACAACACACTACACATTAAATACGACACTAAAACTCGCGTAAAACTATTAAAACTTACAAATATCCACAGCTCGGCACGAAAGTGATACAGAACGGCAGCGGCAATATGGCGGTCACAACAAACGGCGTCGCGTTTTCTTTTACGTTCAAAATAACAAGCTTGCTACGTCATAACCATAATACAAAGAGGAATAAAACTCATCTGTTCCTTAGCATTTTTCTTCCCGAATCCAATGGTGCATGAATTATATCGATACGTTACCGGAGTATATTATAAAAAGTAATTATAGGAAGGAATGTTTGATCGACAAAATTTTGACGGTTAACACCACAAAAGCGGCATTAACCGACATAATTATGTCGATTAACAGTTCTAGGGTTAATGGGTTTCCTGTGACGCCCAGAATGCAGCAATATCAAGGATGAGTGAGAGTAGTGGATTTCCGCCTTCAGCCGCAACTGCCGACCGCCACATGTATTCAGCTAGGTATTAGTCAAGATGGTGTTGTGCTGTTCCTTTTTGTTTTTTATTACGCCATTTAGCTGAACCCCACATTCGCTCAACCTGTTGAGTAGTAGAACCGGTTTCCGGGTCACGACATACCAGCTGAATGGGCGGCGAGACTCTGCAGTCACGTTATCTACTAGACTGCTCGACTTTGACCCCTGTCTGAGGATGGGGAGGGGTTTGCGATAAGACAATTCCTGTTTTATATTGACGAAATATTGTTCTACGCTAATCTAGTAATCAGTAGAAGCAAAATGTCAAATAAAGATTCATGTCTGGGTGTGGTCGTTATAATCCCAAAGTACCTTGAGACTATAATAATTACACTGTGTATACTAAATTACAGTTACAGATCTGTTTCTTTCCCACACATTTCACGTAATGGGTTTTTCGGTACGATTCCAACATGTTGAAGCCACGAAAATCATGTCTTGTCAACTTTCAAAGCAATGTCGTGTAGTTTTCTAAAATTGATTGCCTTTTTTAATAATCAAATGTTACTCATGTAAAATTGAAATATTACCCTACGTGTAATATTCAAATGTGTTTACAGCTGTTGATATAGATTATTTAAGTTAATTGTTCAAAATAATTAATCAATATCGATTGATATCGATGGTTATGATTAAGTAATATCGTTTACCAAATTTCGATATTAAAAACCGGGTCCGCTTATCGTATTTTGGACCCCATTTTAATTTTGAACATGATTGTTATTATGAATCTATAGATATGTTGATATTGATAGTCTTGTATTCAATTTACGGATATTAAAAAATACTGGGTCTATTTATAGTACTCTGCCCTAGGAAAATCATTGTAAAAAACAGTTTGAAAATATGCTTTTCTTACCCTTCTTCCAACAATTTGATTGATGAAGGTGCTTTTCCCAGAGTTTGGTGTACCAATTATTGCAATCTTCAGTATTTTCGTTAAGGGCTTATCAGCCACTTGGATATCATGGTAGGCATGAGAAACCCATCTATTCCACAAAATATAATTAACTTGAGTTGTCCTAGATCTCAAAAGTGTATTCGAGCATATATTGCCAGAGCTTCCCACACTACAGACACAACACTTATAAATTGAGGATAACTGATTCAGTAAACCTAAACTCTTATGCATCATAATTATGCTATAAATAAAAATAAGTTATTATATACAAAAAAGAATCATAACTAAAATCACACCACGCATTGAGTCAGCATCACTCACAATATTCACTTCACAGTCCACAATACTATTGTTTTCAGTATTAACCTCAAAATAAACAGTTCAATTTCAATGCATTTTTTCTTTCTTTTTTTTTTGCCTGAAGACCGGCTTTGGGAAAGACCCACAAAGTCTCGAAGTACACTGTTTTTTTGTGTGTGTAGACTGTAGAATACGATAAGCGGACCCGGTTTTTTATATCGATTAGTACAATCGACTATACTTAATATTCATTTATCGAGTACGTGTTTATAAATCATATCAACAAATTATCTATAGTCATAATCACATATTTTAAATTAAAATAACTAATATAATGCAAATAGTGATAATCTCCTAAATAATAAATGAGCTCTAACGATAAAAAAACTATTAGAACTGGAAATAGGAAAAAGTCATAAATAATAATAAAATTTAAAAAAACGTAAAGAAATTCATCACAGGAAATACGTAATATGTGTAATTATTTACATGTTGTCTCCTGGGTAGCAATGATTAGCCGCTTTCGAAAAGTTTTTGAACCATCTTCTGTAAAAAACAGAACTTATCTTCTGTACAAATGCTCACAGAGATGATCTGCAAGCAGGTCGGCTGATATGCCACTTTTTAAACTTCGTTTCACGGTCCTCCACGAGCTTTCGACTGTCTGTTTATAGAACAGAAGATAACGTTTATTACATGAAAACGTGTTTATAATTTATACAAGTTAGTTATTATTCGTATATCAGTATCGGTTAGTTACATTGAAAATTAGAATTTAAGTAGTATAATTTGTCAATATCAATATTAAAAACCGGGTCTGTTTACCATACCCTACCCTTTTTTGTTAATTCAGATTTCCAGGTTTGGTTTAAAACAAAAATCACTTGGTCCTTGTGGTTGTCTGCAAAACAGTAATTATATTGATGAGATTAAATACATTTATATAAAGAATGACTCATAGTTTTAATTCAGTTTCTCTCATTACCATTTCATTACCCCCAATCCCAAGTATTAATTTTTAGCAGGTGCTTTTAACTCTGGTTACGACAGGTTTAATCGGTAACCAACCTATGCAATTTTATTTCGAAAAGTGTGATTACTTAAAATTGTAATATAAAAGTTATTTACATAATTTGTTATTCATGGCCAGATATATACAAGTATAATCATTGTATATGTTTTTAAATAGCAATTACAAAATATTTTCCATATATTATAGTTATGATAACTAACACTTTGATTTCAAAAATATTTTGAACCCCATACTCCATGATTTTTTTGTGAATGAAAAAAATATATCCTACCATAAACGGCCACGAACAGCTGATCACTAGAAAAATAGTTTTAAACATTCAGCTGTCACAATAAATGGCTTTGTATTTATCTGGTTGTGCCACATACGGAACTTCATAAACGAGGTAACATCACGTGAAAGCAAAATTAATTTATATGCACCTATAAAGATACTTAATTTTTTCAAACACGTTTGTAAATCGGAGAGTGAAATATCTTGAAACAGTTTTTCTCCTTATTAAAACACAAGTTTATTTTATCTTTTTCTCATGCCATATCAGATTTGTTGAGTACAGTTTGGCAATTTCGATCTTTGACGAATGTCTGTCTATAAGGGTCAATGTAGCAATATCATCTGTTCGTACATCCTTTGGCGGGATGTAAGACACATTTGGTTTCTGTCTTTTAAATTATAATTCTTCCTCAATATCTGATTTGGTCTCCCTCTCTGGCCTGCCACTTTACTCCCCAGTTGACATAGAGGTATGACGAAATCTTCTCTAAACTCAGCCAGTTCCATTATATCATTGTTCTATCTGTACATGCACAGTTGTTTATTGTTTTTCTGAAACCATGAGCTGTCAAGCGTGTATTAGTACTTTTTAATCTCATTTGAGCCTCAGTGTCAGCTATGCCAGCTTCGAAGTGCACTTATTTTTATTTTCAAAGTACAAAGTTCATGATTGGACCTCCCCGGGATATGAACCCGTGATCTCTCGATTAGAGAGCCGAGACTATAATCATTAGTATACGGAGGAGGACTAGTACTCTTTAATTTTGTTGTTGACCGTCATTTAGAGCAAGTTTATTTCATTGTAGCGGGTTACTAACGCACGAAGAGTATCAAAAAGATGGCAGGCCGTCCTGTTTTGCTTACAAAATACAACATCAATGTCATTTCTTCGTTCTTATTCTTTCCATAATTGCTCTTTTACACATAACTTTTTAGCAAGCCCCATCTATGTGGAGGACATGATGATTAAAAATTGTGTACTGGGATTGCACAAAGGTGAAAGAATATAGTTTCTGTATAGACGCGGACGAGGTTCAATGATTGGGCAATACACGATATATAGTCGGCTAGCTCGTTTTTTGCTTCTTATTCTTGATTGCAAATCTATATACACTTTCTACACATTTAATGTATTGTCGTAACTTTTCTCGCAAAAGTTCCCGGTATGTAGTTTTAGTTCGCTAAGCAATGAAAGATTAAGCTCTTCAAGCAGCTACTTTGATTTATTTGATAAATTAATTAAGCTCTTGGTTTTGTCACAATGGAAATAAATTCACTATAAATATCAGATGACAAGTAGGATATATTACCTTTTCCTTTATTGCCATAGATAGTGAAATGTTGAGATAAGGATGAGCCAAACTCGCTAATAATTGCAATGCATCTAAGGAATAAACAATTAAACGTAAACTCAGCTGTTGTTTATAACTACGAACGGGAGACGCCTGACTGCCAAACATTTTTACAATACTTATCACACTTGTTAACATATCTTTCCAATATTTTACTTCCTTTTATGTTGTGTTAGCACTAGAGACTTAACAGATTCGACTTTTTTCTTGAGACAGACATAAATACATTTACCCGATGATCATTTGATTGTTTTTTGCAGCTTGGCTGACTCATAAGAATGCTCCCAATCACTGACACCTTGAGGAAAAGACAAACGTTTATTTTCAGGCTAGAAAAGCAGGCAGGGAACACAAAATACCTAGCCTGTAGATTTATAGTTCAGCAGCCAGTCGCTTTTAAAAACCGGGCCGGAAAATAAATTCACAGAAAGCCTGTAAGTGGTTTTAACATCTTAATAACATTATCTACCATTAAGTCTTGTTTAACATCATATTTAACTCTTTTTGCATTTCCTCGTCATGTTTTTATGTTCCACGTTGTTGGGTCATTTGGGTGAAAAGTTTTCGTCGACTTTGCTTTTACAATATCAATATTAGGTCCTTGTCCTGGAGGGATTGAATCTGCCTAAGGCAATATTATGTTAGTATCAATCACTCCAAACGAGGATGGTTGTTACACTTTGTCTTGTATGTTGATGTCTCAGTCTGAAGTAGGACTACTTAAGGGAGGTAGAAAAACAGTATTGTTAACATTTATTTCAGGACCTTAAATATGGTCTGTTGGGTTTTTGTTCGGAGGGAGTAATAAAAAAACCTATTGATTCTAAACATCTGTTTTTAAGGAGAATTGTCTCTTGCATCTGCTTCTGAACGGGGGGCTTATTAAATTCAGCACCACTAGGCTTTTTCTTGTCGGTCATAGTCAACAAAAAACACAACACTAACACGGTACTATTAAATTCCAAACACCTACCAGTACAAATATTAGAAACCAAAAGCAAAATAATTTCGTATCTGGTATTACAAAATTGGAAATTACAGAATGTAGACAGCAGTTCGCAAAAGGCAGAATGAGAAACAAACTGTAATAATCAACTGGAATTGGCAAACGACAAGCAACTAAGCAAGACGCTTTGATAGCAGGGCGGGCGGGCAGCCGATGACAGTGGAAGAGGTCGCCGTGTCGTGGCGCGACGCTGTAGCGGCGGAGTGGCGATATAGGCGGGAATTACAGTTAACGGTATTACGCGGGCGCCCTATAAACAGCTCCAAAGTGAAACTCAGCAGTCCTAGCTACTGTATTGACCTTGCTGTGCTGTACAATAAATTAAACTAAAATAATCCACCTTTGTTGGCCGTGTCAACTTTAATCAGAGTTTAATTTTATTTTTCTACCACACGTTTGTCATTTGTTAACTAACTTGTTTCTTTACCTCTCCTGCGCTTCCTTTACGATCCTATACCCTTTACCATTACGCTCAGTTACAGAATCGGGCCTGTAAATCATAGTGTGCTTATACTATTTCTGGCACACATGTAACAGAGGTTGATACTATTTGATAGTATTTTAAAGAAAAAAATTTAAATTGGTTGTACCGGATATGGCACACTATGCAGTGTAGAGTTAATGGATTCCGTATACGATGTTATGAGGTATGTAGTTGTTATTTCCGAAGAAAACATATTTTTTTAGTTTAGAAGAATCATTGTGCATCGACAGGATAAAAGATCATCCAAATATAAGAATTATTCTTTGAATGTGTACCTCTTAGGGGGGAGAACTAGGAAGAAGTCGGTGGCCACTCTTATAGTCATGCTGGGTCGTGGAAAAAGTTTGCAATTGTATATGCAATTGGACTGCTGCCATATTTGAATTTGCGTTGTAAGAGGTACAATAATCGTTTAAGACATATAATATTTATTTGCTTATTGACTTTGAAGAGACAACATGCTCCTCTGGAAAAAATCGACTGGTTTATATCTTTCAGAATAAAATGTTTAGTTTGAAGAAAACATTTCATTTTTGGAGTTTGACACTTCGTTACACATAACTGAGGCTTGTTTGCTCGATGAATGAAACCGAACTGAATTTGTGACTCTTTGCCACTCTTGCGGCACTTTGTTTTCACAGACTCACTATAATACCTTTTACAGGCGCTCATTTTAAACTTATCTATGATCTCTAACTGAAACTTGAAATACTGTTCATAAAATACAGGTTAAATTTAGCTAAACAGTCTTCTCTACAAGACGTAAAGTACTAGTCTGGCTGGCTCCCTAGTCAGAAATGCCCGCGCAAACATCGGTACAGTCTGCGCCAGCCAGACTTCAACAGATAACTTATTGGAAGAACACAAATAAATCTAAATATTTTAAAAACTATTGTTACGGGTATTGTATAAAGTCATGGCACTTGTCTTATTTAAAGTTGTGTGAATAGCATTTCTTGAGAAGTTGTATATGATTGTTACAAGTACAAAATTACAATTATAGTAGATTTTATTTTATTTTTAACAGCACAATTCAGAAGGAGTAGGCAAAATACTAAACGTAAAAGGAGTCGCAGTGTCTAAAATGTTGAGAACCATTGTATGGGTACATAACATTATAGAATTAGATAATCATAGAATCCACAATCCATGTATAACGAAAAATGTGCCTTGATTCTATGATCTTACGGTAGGGAAAAATCAATGATATGAATAACAAGAAAACTCGATCGGCTGAGTGCCTTGTGGACTGTGTTTAGTCAATACGTGAATCCTATTTGACCCTAGGTTTCAATTTTGTTGACTGTTGTGTTTTCGACTTTGTTTTGTTGACGCAAGCGGCTGGCGAGGTTCGAGGTTAGTGAGTTGAGTTCGGGTTGTGGAAGTTTAATGAATTTATTTCTCTGAAATTTGAATTTTGTGATTCTTAAATCCTAATGGGGAAAGAGACTAATTTAATCAAGGAAACGAAAGAAATGTCAGTAAAGAAAAGGAAGAAAGAAGTGTTATCAGAACCACCAACCAAAATTCAAGTTCCTAATATTGGAACCTCCATTACCTATGAAGTAAGTGATTAAACTTTTACTTTACTTTACTCTTATTAAACACTTATTTGTAAAAATTGAGAAGTAAATCCAAATCTAATTCTCTTGTTATGTTATACAAGTTTGCTATATTTAATAATTAGGCTAGCTACATGTGTAAATGTATTCTGTTGCTGTAGAAATAAAGTTGAATCTTTTTGAGTGAAACTGGTTGAATCCATAGAAAGAACAAGTGTTAGTTGTGAAGTTAACTGCCGGATCAGCGAAAAAAGATTTTACATTACTTTCCTATTGCTCTCGTCCTCATGAATGAAACCATTTAAGGTTTCAATTTAGGCCTAGGTGGAAATGAAGGTACTTGTGAAAGTAACGGCCGGAGAGTCAAAATACAAGTTTCGCGTCAATAACTTATTGGAATCGTCCTACTTAACAAAACAATATAAGGTTAAGGGTGGAAATAAGAAATAACGAAGTTGTAGAACATACAAAAATAGTTTATAACGTACCAGTAAGATTAAACGCCGGGGCGGCAAATCACGAATTTGACGTTACCAACGTATTCTGCTCACCGTCCTGAACAAAAAATATATATAGTACTATGGGGTGCAAATGACAAATAACACGATTTTAGGGGGTATATTGATAAGTGGTTAAGTTCTTAATGTTATAATGTTCAGTTTGTGTGCTGTGTCTGGATAATCTGTTTACTTGAATATTATCTGCGGCCGGGACTGATAGCAGCCTGATAACGTACCTGTTATCTGAGTTCTCCGGGGCATGGGTCAGTTCTACACAAGATATCGTGTTCAGTAGGTCGGATTGAGTGAGTGCGTTTACAATGATGAATCAACCATCCACTAGTTCAACCAACCCTAGTGAATTGTGTGTGTCGGAGTGTTTCGTAGGGCACGTAAAGAGTTTACGTTTTAACCGAAACGAAATTATCTCTTTTTTAATTGAACATGGAATTTAAAAAAATGAGTGTAAGTATGTGTTCGTCGTGCGGTCGAGTGGTGTTTTTAAACCGGGAGACTTTGTCGTTTCGTTGTGATAGACGACTTTTTTGTTGCTGCTGCTCAGCTGTATCCGCCAACACACTAATGGTATGTGTTCTCTGATCCATCTATATATTTGAGTTTTTCATGATTTATTTAGTTTTTTAACTTTACATAATTGCCTTTGCATTACATTTCAATTTATATTTTTGATCAGTCCCTCTAGTATTTTATATTTTACTGATAGGTACTATCTCGAGGGTTGTTTTTCTTTTATTGACATCAGCGCTGATGGCCGGAGGCACTTGTAATTAATTGTTTTCTCGAAATTAAGAAAAACATTATTTATTTTGATCAAAATTCTGCTCATTTCTGTATTATTTTTCATTTACGTTTGCAAAGATGGCGGCGCAACCGATGACGTCATCACGAGGTTCAATCATTGGCCACAAAAGGTCACGTGATGCTAGACGTGGATGTAGAACATGGAGATATTACTGAAAAGTTATTTAATTTTTCATTTTCTAGAACTTAGTTATTTTTCATTTCCACCCCATCAAACCATATACTTTTTTGTTCTATATGACGATTCCAATAAGTTTTTAATGCAAAACTCGTATTTTTCCGCCCCGGCCGTTAATATGATAATTACCGTTTATAATTCGAGTTAAAATAGTTTAATTGGTTGTTATCGGGTTGAGACGAGTGCCTCCAGCCATCAGCGCGGGCTACGGCACCAGGTGCTGCTCCGCGATGATGTCAACGAAAGAAATACATCCCTCGAGATAGTACCTATTAGTAAAGTATCAAATTGTAGAGGGGCTGATCAGAAAGATTGAATTGAAAAATAATGCAAAGAAATTTTTGTACATTGTTAAAAGCGTAATAAATCATGTAAAAACCCAATATTGAATATATAAATGGATAGTAATAAAGGGTAGGGTACGATAAGCGGACCCGGTTTTTTTATGTCAAAATTGGCAAACAATATTACTTAATCATAACTACTGATATAATCAATCGATACTGATTAATTATTTTGAACAAATAACTTAAATAATCTATATATCAACAGCTATTAGTAAACACTTTCAAATAATACACGTAAGGTAATATTTCAATTTTACATATAAGTAACATTTGATTATTAAAAATGGCAGTCAATTTTAGAAAACTACACGACATTGCTTTGAAAGATGATAAGACATGTTTTACATGGCTTCAACATGTTGGCCTCGTAACGAAAAAATCCATTAAGTGAAATTTGTGGGAAAGAAACAACTGTAACTTAACTGTAAGAGGAGCAAACATGGTCGTCTTCAGTTTTCCTAATTTTGCTTATAATGATTTGTTTAATCACTATAAATATTAAATCCATATTTTAATTTCAAACATATGATTGTTATTGGGGACTATAGATACTTTTATATCGATTGATAGTCTAGGATTTGAGATGCGAATATTAGGTATCGATGATTACATTCTTCGATATAAGATTCCGGGTCCGCTTATCGTACCCTCCCCGTAATAAAGAACACTTACCATTCAAAGGAAATAATCTTGTGTCGGTTAAAACATTAACTGCTAACATGCCCGACAAAACACTCCGACACACACAATTCACTATGATTCATTCAACTCTTGGATGGTTGTTTATCCGTGATTGACAAGCACTCTCTCGACCCGAACTACAGTACACAATATCTTGTGAAGTACTGGACCATAAGCTCTCAGATAACATACACACAGATATCAAGACACATAGTACACAAACAGAACATAAAGATATTAAAAACTTAACTTTTTATGAATATACTCTCTAAAACCATGTTACTTGTCATTTGAACCCCCTAAAACTATATATATTTTTGTTCAGGAGGATGAGCAGAATACGTTAATAATGTCAAATTTGTGATTTGCCGGTCGGTCTTTAACCTCATAGATACTGAAATGACAAATAGCCTAACAAAGTTATAGAACATTAAAAGTGGAATTTTTTCAAACAGACTAATGTTTCATTGTTCTACGGGTGATACATGTTCTTGTTATGATCATAAGTCAACCTCCTATTGGTTGCTGTTGATGTCAGCTGTTTATGCCATCTTTGGATACGTGAAATCCAGAGATTTTGTTGAAATCAGGAGAGTTCGGCCCAAATAAAAGATGTTTTTGTTAATTTACACCTTCTAAGAATTAACCCGACACAAGTGCCTACAGCCAGTCTCGCGCTGATGGTGACATACAAAAAACATCTCATCTCGGGACCTAGTACCTATAAGAAAAAGAATAAAATTCTTTATGATCTGAACAAGAATGCTTCTGGCCATTAATGCTTTATAGGAAAAGCAACTTGTAAAAACAAAGAAATATTGTAAAGTTACCTAACCATAACTTTCTACTTCCAAGAAAAGTAGTTCCACTTTTAATGTTTTAATATTCATTTAGTGAAGTGATTAGAATCAAGATTAAAAAGTAGTTATAGCTACCACTTCCGTTTTTCTTGAGTTATAACTTCCTTTTGAGTGATTAAAAAAGTAGCTCTAACTACTCCCGTAGTTGTATCTACAGTTTTCTTGACGGTAAGTCATATCTTCACTTTTGGTGTGATTAAAGTCGAGATACAAATACTCTCCTATAGTTATAACTTCATTATTTTGAAGTCTGAGGACAGGCACACTGCACTTATTTTTGTCAGTTGTCACTCAGCTTTACGATGGCGATGTTTATTTATTTATTTATTTCCAACAGTTCCACCATTTATACATGAGTTGACTTAACTAAGGATAAACTAATCAAGATGGTATACAATGACTAATAACTGTGGTAACAACAATCCAATAACATACCAAAACTAGTAATGATAACAGATAACACAAGGAAGACATTATGCAATAATTTATAACAATACATAGCAATCATACCAAATAATGCAGGAGCAACTAGCAAAGAGAAACAAAACAATGTAACAATTATGATAATAATAACTTAACAATGAGATAAATATATAAAAACATGCAATGATTTATGTATGTAAGGGAGAGAAGAACATTCAGTGAAAGAAGAGTTTTGAATAGATGCAAGGAGCTGATGTCATTTGAATCAGAGAACATTAATTTTTTAGCATCAGATTTTCTCCCACATAGCAATGAAACTTGAAGAAAAACACTTCCTCCTAGACAACATATGGAAATATCCCTGTGTTATACTGCTGATCCAGGTTTTCAGAGTGGAGTGGCAGAAGATGTTGAAGTGGACCGCTCTACAGTACATAAAACCATCAAGTATGTGATAAATTGTATCATGGATAAAGCTGAGAACTGGATTCACTTTTCCATTACAATTCAAGAAATAAACAATGCAAAAGTGATGTGGCCAACATGCTTTAATTTGCCAACTGTTTATAGGAGCATTAGACTGCACCCACGTTTAAATAAAAAAATAATCGATGTTTGGAGATGAATATATAAATTGTAAGGGCTACGTTAGCATAAATGTTCAGGCAACATATGACGCAGAAGAAAGAGTTATGAGCATATCTGCAGAATGGCCAAGCTCTGTACATGACTCTAGAATTTGGAGGAGTCATGTTAGGGACATAATTTCTTAATATGATGGAACAGCTTGTTTGGTTGGTGATTCCGGATTCGTTATCTCCCCATGGTTAATCACACCATTCAAGCCACCTCTAGACGATATTTAGCATAGATTCAACCGTATTCGTGCTAAAGAAAGAGTGTAGGAGCAACTTAAGAAAAGATTTCTAATACTTGGAAACTGCATAAGAGTGTCCTTAGAGAGAGTACCAAAACTTTGTGATCACACTACTCATTACGCACACAGAATCATAATAATAATAATAATAATAATAATGTTGTCTTTATTTTCATCAAGCGTTTCTCAGTTACATACAGAACAACTATCGTCACATACAACATACACATGAAAATGAAATACAAATAAATCAAGAAAATCTATACATTAAGCAAATTCTGCCTCATTTTATTCTTAAATGTAGCTATCGAACATTGTTTCACGTTTGGTGGGAGGTCGTTGTACAATTTCGGGCCGAAGTAAGAGAAGCTCCTCCTTCCCAACTCCAGCCTAACTTTGGGAAAGTGAAGAAGATTCCCATGGCGGGTTCTGCGCTGAGAGACCTCGTCCCGAAATGAGAGCTTCTCACTAAGGTACTGAGGCTCCTGATTAACAAGAGCCTTGTGGCCCTACAGACGGTCTCTACCGACATCATCCCAGCGGCATCTCTGTAAGGAGAGACAATGCTCAAATCGTTTCAAATTAAAAATGAAACGGATTGCAGAGTTTTGCAACTTTTGAATGCGATGCATGTCTTCTCCAGAAATGCTATTCCCGTAGGCTGGGAAACAGTAGGCGAAAACGGACAGGACTAGTGACTGCATGATACGTAGTTTCGCAGACTCAGGTAAAAGATCTCTAAATCTGTAGAGTCCCCTCAGTCTACCGAGTGCTCGTTGACAGGCATGTGTGACATGGTCAGAGAGAACGTGAGGCCGCTGTCTAGCACAACGCCAAGAGTCCTCGCCCTATCAAATACAGCCAAACTCTGGCCATCAAGCCTCACCATCACTCCTCTTTCACTGAGGGACTGCACAATGTTGTGTGGCGCCGTATGCAACACAGTGCACTTGCCTATGTTTAGTTTCAGCCCATTCGCCATTGACCACCCCAATATTTTTTCAAGGTCTACATTGATCATAATCAATGGCTGACACCATCTGCGATGGCTCATAAGACAAGTGCAGCTGCGAGTCGTCAGCATACAAATGAACTGTGCAATTTTGCACACAGCTTGGCATATCGGCTGTGTACATATTGAAGCAGAATAGGCCCTAGCCAACTACCTTGAGGAATGCCTCGATATTTCACAAGCGGGGTTGACGTTTCACTCCCTAAACGCGTCACCTGCAGCCTGGAGTCTAAGTATGACCTTATCCAATTGACTACGCTCAAGTCAAAGCCATAATAGCTCATCTTCGCTAAAAGCATCTCATGGTCCATTGAATCAAAGGCCTTAGAATAATCCTACATAACAATGGAGTTATATTTACCCATGTCTTTGGCGTCAATCATATCACCGAAAAGATTTGTCAGGGCTGTACATGTACTATGATTGCGCCTGAAGCCCGATTGCAGCTTCGGTAAAATATCCTATGTTTTTCATAAAAACTGTCTATTTGTCGAATGGCAATCTATTCCCAGTATCTTAGACATGGCTGGGAGTATTGAAATTGGCCTTAGCTGGTCTACCTGATTGGCAGCTTGCCCTTTCGGTATTGGCCGAACAATACTTGTTTTCCATGACTTTGGAAACACGCTGCCAACCAGAGAAACGTTTACCAGGTGTGTAATGGCTTTGACTGCGTAGGGGCTCACTGACTTGATCATGTCAATCGAAATTTCATCACTGCCCACAGCTTAGATTTTATTTCATTCATTGCCGAAATAACGTCTCTTTTACTGACAGCGTAAAACTTAAATTTATCTCTAATTTCTTCTCGGCCATTGGTTGCAAAAAATTCCCATACGTTTTTTATCAATCTTCGGGCCAGCTCCCATGTTTATAAAGTATTCATTGATCTCATGCGCTTTAAGTTCAGGTGGAATGTTCGAGCAATCCCTTGTTTGTACAATATCATTTTTCTTAAGACATGTCCAGAACTCCTTTGGATTTTTGAAGAGGATAGCTTATCAGAAAAAAATCTCTTTTTTACCATTCTGATCATATTATTCAATCGGTTTCTTATTTCTTTATACCTCTCCCAGTCATCTATATGCCTGTACTTCCAATATCTATTTCGCAACTTATTTTTTAACTTTCGTCATCTTTCGGATGTCATCGTTTCGCCATGGGGCTTTTTTCTTGGACACTTTCTTACATACTACAGGGGCATTTTTGTCATATACTTTCCTAATATTATTTGTTATCCATGCCTCCACAATATATCGACGTCTTGTTCGTTCAATATACCATCCCAGTCACAAGCCGCTATCTTGCTTACAACTTTGTATATAACAAAATTAAAGTCAATGACATTACGATACAGAAGGTACTTGGCTGTCATGATGAGACATGAGAATACCTCTTCACCTATATTACAAAGTATATCTGATGTCGAAACAATGTAAACAGTTCATTTTGAGCATCTTCGCCAATGACTTTTTGGGATTCTTCAGCCTAACATTTCTCCCAGATTCCAAGAGTTGAGTCTATGGCAGCGTAATATTCCAGTCAAAGCACTGAAAGGAAGGTAAACTGGAGCTTCACTCAACAATAACATTGAATCAATTCTTCCTACCATAGCTACATTATGTGTAGTTAAACAAACCAGCTGGTTTACCAGTATAACTATGGAATATTTTAAAAGAAGCGTGGAAGCTGCTTTCGGTAATCCTCATTCTTTTTAACTTAATCATATAATCACTCACAGTAATATTGTAGTTCAAAGTGTCTATAATGTACTTTTTACGGCACTACATGAAGAAGACAGTAAAAGTAGGTTCTGACAAATTCATTCACTAGGTCTACGTTTTAAAATCTTCATACTAAACTGTTACAAAACATATAGCAGAAAAATTTGTTTAATTTAAAGCTTAAACCCATCACTTAGCCTAAATTGTGGCAGTAGTAAGATACAAATGTTCAGCCCTAAGTCTAGTCTGTAGTGTCTATATGGTAAGCTGTTACTTTAGGCAACCTAAAGAACTTTACAAGCGTTCGTCTGATTTTTGTAATATTTATTGTGTACGTGATACAGTGTTGTTCTTTTGGTTAAAATCTGTTGTTTGTTTAAAGCCTTGATAATTTTATAATAAAGTTTACAATTTATTATAAAGTTTTGTGAAACTAATTTTTAGGATGTAATGGAGCACGAAGAAAAAGAAGCCTTGGAGAGGGATGCTGATGGGGATTTAAGTTTATTCTGTACAACCTGTGAGGAGTTCAGAAAATTGGTTGCAGGAGATAGCAACACTGAAAACCTCTAATAGCCCACAGGTAGGACTAGTACAAAACTGCTTTAAAATATTTACTATGTTGAGAAAATTGGTGTAGGTGGTAGCAACACTGAAAACCTCAAATAGCCCACAGGTAGGCCTAGTACAAAACTGCTTTAAAATATTTACTATGTTGAGAAAAGTGGTGTAGGTGGTAGCAACACTGAAAACCTCAAATAGCCCATAGGTAGGCCTAGTACAAAAACTGCTTTAAAATATTTACTAGTTGAGTGAGGCTTAAGTGCATGGCAGTAGGCCGCCCCAAGGAAAAAAAAAAGTGATGTAGGTGGTAGCAATACTGAAAACCTCAAATAGCCCACAGGTAGGCCTAGTACAAAACTGCTTTAAAATATTTACTAGTTGAGTAAAGTGATGTAGGTGGTAGCAATACTGAAAACCTCAAATAGCCCACAGGTGTAGGTCTAGTACAAAACTGATTTCAAAATATTTACTGGTATATTAACAGCATTTTTTAAAGTATGAATAGGTGACCTCTTGATTACCTTAACACTTTTAGGTCTGAAAATATACAGACTAATGAATTATAGAATAACTTTCCTACTAGCCATCAACTAGAATCTAGTAGATAAAAAACCTACATATATAGATGATAAGCTATAAAATATTTGTTTAGTGTCAGTGAAAGAATAGATTTTTCTTAAGAATAATTGTTTTATATGAGTATATTTATAGATTTTCAATTTAATTTCTAATTTTTTTAGTGTTAAGTACAATCAAGAATATTAGTCATCTAGTAAAAGATGCATGATCTGTTATAGTTTTACTGTAGCAAATGTTAGGGTAATATATAAAACTCTATTTTTATTGGCAAATAAAAATATCTTGCATTTTACGTGAATTTTCAGTTTTTATTTTTAAGTTTCATTGAAGCATTTTTTAAAGTTTTACAATCTTTTAATTTTAGATTATTTATTTTCCATTATTTCATCTTGATTTATTCTAAAAATATGTTGATAAGAACTATGGAACCCAAAAATTTTAATTTTGTAACAAAATGTTATTACAATCATTACATACAGGTATATACATTTTTTCTACTAAGAAATTTTAGCTTCTTTCGTAACATAATAAATTCTTAATTTAGTGCCATTAAACCCCAGCACTAAGCACTGTTAAATGTTATAAGTGGCAGTAACAGTAACAGAATATCTTGCTTCCTGTCATCTAAGAGCTATTCTATTTCATAAGGTTGATCTGAAAGTTTTCTCGTCTTTATGAAATCGCTCAAGTTGACTTCTGCGTTAGTGTTCTTACAATTATCAGAAAAGACAAGGACTGTCCTCTTGAAATCTGCATTCATGTAGTTGGAGACTTTGTCTGTCTTGAATTTTACCATTTTCGTAGATGATTATTTGGGCTTAATCGCAGTTTTCATCTCATAACATAACTAGGCTATTATGTATCTCTCTCCTTCTCTCAGCAAATTTTATACCAAGGATCAGTGAGATGTAGGGTTTAGTGGGAGCTTTTCTAACAAAGCTTTACTAATGATAAAACAAAAATCGTGTCCATCAAAAATAATCTCAAATCAGCCTTGGCCTATATATGGGAATATAGGGCCAATAAAAAATGTAACGTTTTCTATTTAAGCCTAAATGTTAAGGAATATTAATTTTTGAGAACACAAATTATTATTTTCAGGCTGCAGCTCAGATTGCTCAGAAGCGTGTACAAGCCTCCCTGTTGTTTGTTACCCTCAAGAAGTTGAACCGGCTGGAGAAGTTCAGAACAAACCAGGCTCGGGAGAAACTTCACAAAGCAAAACAGCAAGCGGACAGTTGTCACCTGCAACTTGAGAATTTGCTCTATGAAATCCTACACCTCAAAAAGGAAGTCACCAAGTGCTTACAGTTTAAGTAAGTGTTTCATTGTTAATAATACTTTTAAGTCAATTAAAATATACAAGTGAAACATTTTATTTTCTATTGATATTGACGTTTTAGATAACATTCTCCAGACCATTCAATTGAATTATTAATTAAGCATTTAATGAAAGTATTAATTATTTAGACTCCAACTATTCATGTTCGAGTGATGGAAGTAGTCTACAAAATCAAAATTTAAAAAACTAATAATCTTGCAAATAATAGGTAATCTGTTTTCAGCCTTTTCAAAAGTAAACTAGTAGGCTATTGCATTAAGGATTAACCAACTACATAGACTAGGTTTATGGAGTTGTTGCATCCTGTTTTGGCCTTTCCGAAATGTATTTCTAAGATATAAATTTCTATGTATTTTTGAAATATCACTCCCCCCCAGAAGGGTTTTCTAAAAGCCATAGTTTTGCTTTTAATGATAATAGTTTTATTGATAATCAGTATTTTTTTAAGTTTAAGTCACTACAATTGCTATCATAAAATTCTTTCCTATTAGGTCACAGTGTTGTTTTTTTTTACCAATTGAGTGAGGTTTTCAATCTGTGTAGTTTATTAAAATTACACAATTTCAAAACAATGTGACATTATAACAATATATACATCACAATTTCACATTGGCTTCAGGAACATCAACAACACTAACAGAAATGCAAAACAGCATGTTATTTCTTTATTTTTCAGGCTATAACAGATACCTGTATATAATAAACCAAACTATTTAATTTGCCTAAATCTCATTCAACTCATAAATTTAAATGTGGAAACTGTAAGCAGATATTACGAAATATTTTATTTTATTCTGTATAAAAACTCCAACACAATGGTTAAAACACTAATGTTTAGAAAGAAATGCTCTTTACAGTGACCCAACTTTCAGTATCATAAAATGAAATTCCTCTCTGGTATGGCAGTTATAAAATGGTGCATGTTTTAAGCTAATCCCACTCCTCCATCATCCTCTCCCCCAACCATTAAATATGTTATAGTTAAATTATACTGCTCCAGGCAAGAAAGGTTAGTTAACTTACTTTCTGTATATGCAAGAGTAGTGAATCAGGGTTGGGCATGAAGGAAGCAGAGGTTTATGTAGTTATTGTATATGATGTGTCAATTATTAAGATTTCATTTGTTAAAATGTAATTAAAATTGTGTATGTTGACAAATCCTTAAGTTATTAAGATTATGTGTGGAATAGTTATGTTGACACATATTAAATCAAAATTTTTTGGTTTGTCAAAGCTTATTTTATAATATTTTATTTAGTAAAAGAAGTAGTCTTCTCCTTCCTTGAGAGGATGGACGGTGGAATTTTTTTCCCAAAAGACTTTTTCATGATGGACTGTCATAGGCTATCAACCTTAGATGGAGCGAAGCTCCGAATTACAACCACGGTTGTTAGCCGCAGAGGATACTTATTTAGCCGCCACTAACATGTGAAACAGACGCTTTCGGGAAACCGCCACTAACATGTGGAACCGTCGTGCCCTTTGGTGCTAGTTTCACAGAATTAAGGGAAGATATGAGAGAGTTACAAATTACAGTAGAGGTTTTATAACACAAGACAAACACATTAAAGATATTAAATGACAAACACTCTACACTACAGCTGAAAAGAAACAAACAACGAATAGGAAGAGTGGTTCCGGAGGAGGAAAGGAAATTACGCTCGGAAAGGATGAAGAAATATTGGGTGGATAAAAGAAGAAAGACTAGAAAATATAAAGTGACTAAAGTGGTCCAATGTAGGCCATAAAAATTATAAATAAATAAAAGAAGTAGTAATTAAAATCATTAAACTCATGTTTCAAAGTTGATATCACACCTCTCTAATTTTTATGATATTCAGTAGTTTAATTATTTTTCCAGATCAAAAGATGAAGAAATTGACTTGGTACCGTTAGAAGAGTTTTACAGTCAAGCTCCGGAGTCGATCTCAAGACCGGTAAGTCTAATGACGCATATTTGTTTAGTTTATACCAGGGAAAGAAACGGTAAAATCGATTATTTTATTTTCAATTTTCATATTTTATTTTGCACAGCATTAATTAATTGCACAGTCAACAATGTGAATATTGTGTTAAGCTTCATTTCACCCTCCACTTGTCAGATATCTGACTCTGGCACAGACTCATCATCATCATCATCTGACGTTTCCGTTATCACGGTCGTCGTACACAGCCTCCTCCACTTTTGTCTATCATTCCAGGTCTCCTCTTCCTCCACCTGTATTTTCTGTAGTCCTCTTCTCTCTATGTCTCTCCACACTTGGTCCTCCCATCTTCCTCTCGGTCTTCCTCTTGGTCTTCTTCCTCCTTCCTCCTTCTCCAGTGCTATTCTAGGCATTCTATTATCTCCCATCCTCTTCACATGCCCCATCCACTGTATTCTTCTTCCTTCCATTGTCTCTTTGCAGTGAAACTACCTTCAGTCTTGCTCTGGTTATTTCGTTCCTTATTCTATCTCTTCTTGTAGTCTTCTCTATCCCTCTTAAAAATCTCATTTCTGCAGCTTGCAATCTACTTAAATCTTTTTTAGTCCACATCCACGTCTCTGCTCCATATAATAAAATTGGTTGGAAATAAGATTTATACATCAATACTTTTGATTCTTTCCCAATGTTCCAACTCCACACAATCTTCTTCACCATATTGAAAAACTTTCCACTCTTCCATATTCTGTTTCCTATCTCTTCTCTTATTGTGCCCCTATCTGTTTATGATACTTCCTAAATAACAGAATTCCTTTCACCTTTTCAAGTCTTTTTCCTTCAACTAACACGTCTTTGTTATTTCCTGACTCCTGGAATCTAGAGTCCACGTCTTGTCTGAAGAGATTCATAAAAAGATGGTGACAAAAAAGTTCAATGCGAACTCTTTGGGTGATTTTGATGTCACAGACATCTAGGCTACAAAGGAGCTCAGTCTGGTTACCCAGCAGCTATCCACCTGTGTAATCTAGATGAAGAGGTATTCTTATTGTGTCATTAGGTGCACAATTAACTCAAAACTCGCATTGAATCAACCTTTCTCATCATAGCTACGTTACAGTCAACAATGTCAGACTATTGACTAAATTAGATATAATATATGTTTTTCTTTCCTTACTGCTTTTTAAGTTTGTCTTGCCTTGCTCCACAGGAAGTGACAAAGGTGGACACTCACCAGCAGCAGTTGGCCAGACTGGAGTGGGAGTTGAAGCAACGTAAACAGTTGGCAACTCTGTGTCAAGATCTGCAGGCTGAGAAAGAGAAGGTGGCCTCGGAAATAAACAGGAAACAGTCACAACTTGACAACTTAGCTCCCATGCTGAAGGAGGTTTTGACAGTGAGTTGACATGATTCAATATATACTGTATATCAACAAAACATTAGCATTAGAATTCAAATTTAAAGATCTTAATTCACAAAGCACTAGTACAACTTGAATTGGTTTCTTTAATAATCAATTGTAACTATAATATATATGATCTTTTAAATAATTGACTGGTCAAACATGTTTCATCTAATTCTTTTCTAATAATCAGTTAGTCAAAAGAACACATCTTGTATACAAATACATATAGGGCCTATACTGACAAGCAGTGTCTGTTTGTTGCTTAATGGGCTACTTCTGGACATATCTTCTACAGTCACTGAACAGTATTGTATCACTGAACAATAGCAAATGTCTGGAATAAATCCTGTTTCCTTCACAATCCTTCCATTGTCAAAAGCAAACTTCAAAGAAATACTTTTTATTCAGACCTCATAAGTGTATGAGTTTGTTTGCACATTATATCGTACATCGTTTTATGTGCAGTGGAAAGATTTTGCTCCAAAGTTAATCTATTAATACGAGGGCTGTTTTTTAAGTAAGGGCCGTTTTTTTTTTTTTATAATAAACAACAATTATTTTTTTTCAAAATACATTTATTTTCAGAATCTACATACTTTTTTTTTATTTTTCTATATAGTTGCCTTGTTTGTGAAGGCACTTATCATATCTTAAAACTAAGTTTTGAAATCCCTCTTCAAAGAAATTTGCCGCCTGCTCTGACAACCAGGAGTTCACGGCCGTCTTGACTTCTTCGTCGTCATTGTAGTGCTTCCCGCAAAGATGATTTTTCAAGTACCAAAAAAGGTAGAAATCGCTTGGAGCAAGGTCGGGGCTGTACGGCGGATGATTCAAAACTTCCCAGCCAAAAGAGTCCAATCATTTCCTGTGTCCGAGCAGCGGTGTGAGGCCTTGCATTGTCGTGGAGGAGCAGAATTCCCTTTGTCAGCATGCCGCGTCTTTTGTTCTGAATGACGCGTCGGAGACTGGCCAGGGTTGCGCAGTAGGCTTCTGAGTTAATCGTCATTTCTCGCGGCATAAAGTCCACTAGCAAAACACTGCGCCTGTCCCAGAACACAGTTGCCATAACTTTGCGCCGCGACAGCGTTTGCTTGGCTTTGACTTTGACTGGAGATGTTGTGTGCCGCCATTCCATGGACTGTTTGCTTTGATTCAGGAGTGATATGGGATACCCATGTTTCATCTCCTGTGACAATTCGACTCAACATGTCGTCTTCTTCCTCGTCGTAGCGGGTCAAGAAAGTCAAAGAACTGCTTAATCTCTTTTTTTTTGTGATCCTCAGTGAGGAGTTTGGGTACCCATCTTGAGCACAATTTTTAAAGTTTAGGTTTTCTGACACAATTTTGTACAGTACTGACCTGGACACTTGAGGAAATTCCATAGAGAGAGTGGTTATTGTGAACCGTCGGTCCTCATGAATTTTTGCGTCAACTGCAGTAACCAAATCTCCCGTGATCACAGATGGCCGGCCTGAGCGATTCTTCATCGTGGACATTTTTGCGGCCATCTTTAAATTCTCGGACCCATTTCCCGCACTTTACCTTCACTAATTGCCTTGGCACCATACACCTCACAAAGCTGACGGTGAATGTCACAGCCGACATGTTTCTTGCAGTCAAAAATCGTATCACTGACCGAATCTCACACGCGGCGGGTGATTCGATAATCTTAAACATTTTAAAGATCCACAGTAATGCATACAGGTTAGCTACAGAGCTGCAACTGACATGAAGTTGTTCGCTAGGAATGCCGGGAGGCGGGGCACACGCTCGTTACGGCAGGAACGCGAACTACTACCGTGTACGGGAGAACGGCCCTTACTTAAAAAACAACCCTCGTAGTAAGGCATCTAGACTAATGTACCAGAAATATAATATGTCTGAACCCAAGGTTCTTCTACATGTGAAAAACTGGAAATAACCAATTATAGTTTATGAATTGACAATTGATTAACCTATGAACTAAAATCAAATGAAAAGCCATGCAAGCTTTAATGATAAATATTGATGAATCAGATACTCTCTGGTCTAGGTTGTTCAGGCCTAGTGACATCATTACAGACCTAGGTACAATTCACCAGGTGCAGATAATTTAAACTTGATTAAGTGTGTTATGGAAATAATGTAGCTATTTCTAATATTTATATATTGAATTCGAATCAAATGTTGTTGTTTATTTGTGGATAAATTGGAAAGTTGTCAGTTGACTTCACAGATGTAATCAGGTCTCTTTATAACACCACTAACATAAATTTTGTTTTCTGGGTGGCTTATAATCTCTAGATTTTTTTTTCAATTGCACAGTTTTTTCTGTACCAGGAATAACAAATTTTTATGGGGCAAAGAGATAAAGTTTATAATTGCTTTAGTGATTAATTTAGATGAGTTCTTGTTAATAGTTTTATTTACTAAACGCAACAATGTCGTTCTACTAGTAATTGTTGAACATGACTTGAAGGGATATAAATGCATGTGTTTTTCTTGTTATAAGGTAGCGAAACCAGTGCAGGAGACTCTAGGCTTGACGACAGGTCCTTCACCATCTCAGCAGAAAGCAGCCCAGTTATTGCCTCACCCACTTTACTTCCTGTTTGTACAGGCTGACGCTCTGAGAGAGGCTGGAGGTAAGGAAATTATGATTTGATGGTATTCTTGATATCACGAATAGTCCTAAAGTAGTAGTAAAAATATACTGTAAACATTTCAGACAAAGCCAGCTCTTTCACTACTGGCCTCTTGTATGATTGTACTTCCCAAGAATGCTTTTGTAAAGTGGCTATATTATGTTTTTTTGTTTAACTTTTCATTGGATTGGCAAAAAGAATTCGTGTTTGATTTTTCACAAACAATACCAGAGGTTGTGATGTGAAACAAATGTATCATCTTATTTTATATATGTGTTGTATATACAAAATAAATGTAAAACATGATGTTAATAATATTCAAAAAAATGTTATATTATATATACAGATAAAGGATGATTTAAAAAAAAGTGTGCAACCATTAGTATCATCTGTACTTACAGAGATACAGCAAACTCAAAATGAGGAATTTTGGCTACTGTTTTATTTTTAATGTTAACTCTTTGATCACTAATTTCCCACTGGTAGGATGTTTAATATATATTCGTTATTTATTAATAAAAGCAGCTTTTGCTTCCATAATCTACACACATGGTTTATGAAAGACTTTGTTTATAATTTTCAATGGCGAAACATATTTGGAATGTCATTGATAAACTGTTTTTAGATGCTGGTTGAAAACTAAAAATTTCCAAACAAATTTCTAAACCAATAAAATTTGTTTGTAAATTTCAAACCTAATAAATAATTAATTACATGTTTTTTATTAAACATTCTTTTAGATAGTTCAGTTCACTACTAAACAAAACAACATTGATTGATTTATCTCAATAAACAAATGTACAGTTTCTAAACAAAACCCTGCAAAATCGGCCATTTTCACCTTGGCGCTTCTCTCTCAGTAGGCCACGGCATCAACAAGCGTCTGGCATTCAGAGGGTTAATATGTATTTACCAATTTTGAAAAAAATGGCAACCATTTTTGCAGTAGGGCGGTCTCTTCTATTTTTGTGTGAAAATCCTGTGTTATTTTGTAAGTTTGGGTGAAAGACGTTATTTCAAGATGTTTGTATTCTTTGCATTTTCCCCCGCTGAAAGTGGCCAGACGACTTAATTTGTTTACTGAATTTTTTGTGTTTCATGATTATTTTGTATTTCCTTTTTTTTGTTGAATTTGACATCACAGTTTTAGAACAGTTGCCATTTTTTTAACAGTGAAATAATTTTGGAGTTATATATTGATTAGATAGTTAATCATGCAACATTATAGTTCTGTAAATTAAACTGTTTTTCATCTATTTATTGGGTTTTTAAGTAGGGCACCCCACCAGTTAGGAAGACACTTAAAAAATCACAAAATGACATACATTTGAAGGATGTATTTTACTTGTTTTTATATGCATGGAAATGTGTCAATTCAAATCAGGGATATTATGTTTTAATAGTTTGCAGTGTAATATTTTTATCCTGTCATTTAAATACATATGTTTCAGAATAGGATAAAAATGGATAAAGGAGGTTTTAAAGTTGATAAGGTTTAATTCTTTGTTTAGACAAATCAATATCTGTGAAGATCGAAGGTGACGAAGAGGATGCTCTGAGATTGAAACAGACAGTGGTGGAAACTTCCACTCCAGATGATTCCGACTCTGACACTCAAGAGGTTAGTTAGATTGTTTTGAAGGTTGTTTGTTTTAATATTAATATGTATAGGCTCTTGCAAAAATGATTCTGGGTACAATGGCAATTTTCTTAATTGCAGTGCAAATAGCAAAAACTTTTACGAGGAAATATTTTCAAACAATCAATGATATTAATTTTTTCATATTTCAACAAAGTCTAAATTTTAAACTTCTAATACAAACATTTAAGTGATAATATGTCTATATAGTGTTAATAATGTTTGAATGTATGTGTAAATATCAAACCAGAATATTATCCTTCAAGTGACATGAGTTTTAGTTGTGTCAAAGCGAAAGTATAGGTAATGCAAGAGTTTGTACTATGACATGTTTAATGTATCAAAATTCACTTGACGACTTTTAAAAATTTAGTTAATGTCTCAAAATTTATGTGAAACGTTATGTAACAACCTCATTCTTGTTCCATGTCAATGTTCAGTATGGATAGAAAATGCCTTAAAAATTAAAGTAGGTTACTTAGTTATCTATGTAATCATATTCACTTCAATAAATCTTAGTGATGGTCATAAATATTTATTCACATATTCATTTAGAACAGAGATGAATCAGTTTTACCTAAATGTTTTTGCCTAGTCATGAGGTAATATAATTTAAAAAATATTTTATATCCATATAGTTAAGTTAAAGTGTCAAAATTCAGCCATGCACAAGCTCCTCCAAACTGTACTGGTTTCAACTACCATTGGTAGATAGTGTCTTCCTCAATTGCTGGTGGGCGATGAGCTTTGGTTTCATCAGGAAGGATGTTTCAGTATTTAGCACCAATGTATGATGGTTGTTTCTCAAATATAATTAGGCGGTGGATAGAAAGGGTATAGTTGTTGGTTCTACTTGTATGATAATTGTGGATGTCTGCTCTTCTTGTCAGATGTTGCTTATTTGACAAAGTGACCATCTTCAGGAAAAAAATCCAAAAACAGTTAGGATGTTGAGCTGTCTAATTAAATTCCTGCAAGATTGCAGTGGGCTTAGGTTAGAGACAATGCGAATTGCCATTTTCCTGGAGTATTAAGACTCCATTGAGATCTATGGAGGAGCTTCTTCAAGCAGTGAGATTATATCTCAGTTTGAATTTGGATAAGCATGGTAACCTATTTTAGTTGTTTAAGATAAGAACTGCTCACCTACCTATAAAGCTACCTATATATGCTCAAGAAATAAAGAGACGAGCTTAGTTTTTTACAAAACTAGTCTTTATGGAGATTCAAGGATAGCTGGTTATCTATCAGTGTTTATATCGGATAATATGGGTGTATAAAGAGAGTGAATGTGAAATTTATGGTTCAAAATACTTCAGCATGTGATAACTACAGTGCGCTGGTTTCTGGTGGAAAACAACAGAACTTACTAATTAATATATTTTCTTTTATCATAAGGGATGTTTCATGGAAGAAAATAAGAAACCTCTTAATTTTACCAAAAACGTAAAAAATTGAAGAAAGTGAAACTTCTTGAAACAGGACAACTTTACAAGCTATGGCACTATCAAGCATTAAAACTCAGACAAGTTGCATGAGAATCCCCCCCCCCCCACCCCCCCCCCCCCCCACCCCCCCCCCCCCCCACCCCCCCCCCCCCCCACCCCCCCCCCCCCCCACCCCCCCCCCCCCCCACCCCCCATTACTCATACTGCTGATTTTTTTTAGAATTCCAGAATCAAGTTATATCATCTTAATTCCGTTATTTATGGACCTAGAGAACAATATTAAAATCGTTCTGAAATCTTATAACATTTCCTAACCTTTCTGTAATAACCAATTTTTAATGTCAATTATAAATATAACAATACATGATTAATATTAAAGTTTGCCACTAAGTCTATCTACTTCTTCCTACAACTGAGCCGAAAGTACTATTAGACCAAACTGTGTTGAATTGTGATGATAACTTTTCTAACTCGCGTCTATTATGATTTTCACTAGCCCCTTCAAACGTTTCTCTGCTATTTACACAGACTAATGCCATTAAATTGCCTACACAACAAATTTCAGTTGTGATTCTTATGGAATATTACCTAAATAATAATAATACCGAATCTCTCATGTTTACACTGCCACGGGCTTAAGGAAAGTCTATGTTACTTTGAGAAATATTTCACTCCTATGTTTACAATTGTATTGATTTCGTGTGCCGCTTACATAAAATATTAATGTATTACTTGTTAGAAAATCAAGGAATAAACGTACATGAGTGAATTTAATTGATAAATAAGTCGAAAGTGTTCTTAACCCATCTAATGTACCTGTAAGTACAACGTAGGGTAGGCTACTACACAATCATTACTGTGCCTAAATAGAACAATTTTTTACTGATATACCAAGAACGTAGCCATGAACAACTTTGGGGGTCAAGACGAAATGGGGGGGCCTTTCGCGGAAACATTCATAAGTAGCTGTATTACTGTATGGAATCAGTAGCTTATGTGGAGGAAGAATGAATTTTAATGAAAAGAATGTTTACCATCAGTTGACGGCTGCTGAGGCACGCAAAACAATTAAGAATGTTTGCTTCAACAAGGCTGCTCGTAAAAATAAGTGAGCAGAATATTGAAGTGTACCATTCAATGTTTTGGAGAGCTATTTCTAGAACCCGGATGTGACTATACCGTCACGGTATAGGATAGCTCATTTAGGATAGACCGAAGTTAATAGACATCACATGTGATCGATTTCTAACGTTTATCTTAATTTCGTCTCTGCACTTCATGTACAATATATTAAAGCAATGATTTATTGATTGATATCTTATTGTCAAAATCTATAAGAAGACAGACTACAAGTAATAAGCTGTATGGTTCTTAATAGGAAAGTATGCACACAACATGTTATAATAAATTATATTTGATAGTATGATAAAACCATCATTACGAACTCTCTTTATATTTTTCGTGACTAAGTAAAATGTCCACTTATACGGTATAAGTGAAGTGAATTCCATGTCTCAGGTACATGTCTAATATGGAGCCCCTAAACGGAGCTCTTAAGTAATAAATTTGGTGTATTTAAATTATTAATAAACAAAGAATTTCATGGCAATTGTAAATTTAATATATGGTTGAAGATATAACAAAGTTAATTTGTTTTCTACCCTTAGGTCACGCAATTATTCTTTTATTTAATATGAATTAATGTCTCGCCTTGAAGCAAATTAATTTGGAATTGTTTTAGGAGGGTTCGCAGAGACAAACATTCGTTGAGTCAATACCTTTCATAGTCTCTTAGTGGAGCTAATACTGTTGGAGCCAACATTTTCGTTGTCTGAACTTAGTTTCTCCTGCTGGAAGACTAGACACACTATAGGATGTCCAGTGGTCTAGGAAAATGGTTGAAATATCCATGAAATGGAAGTGTGTTTATTTTGAAATTATTCTGGTCCTTAGCGAAATTGGGAAAGTGTTCTTAAGTGTTCGTGTTAAGAAATAAGATTTGTGTTATGTGATTATAACTGTGTTGGGGGATGAAATTATAACGTATAATCGGATCAGTTAACCACAAACTCATTAAAGGCATAGTATCTGCTTTATAATCAGTGTGGGTTAATAAAATATTAATATGAGTTTTGAAAGTCTACAATTTTCTCCCATTAGTGTACTGTACATCTCAAGATACTTCAGTATGATATACATTTCAAGTCATACAGTACGTAAAAGCCTCAGAGGTGATTAGATCGGGGACGCTGCTTTAGCACCCCCTGGAATAAGCACCCCCTCGGGCTCTGACGTCACGGCAGGGGGGTGCTAATTCAGCGCACGGACACGGACCAGGCACTGAATTAGCACCCCCCGACTACAAGGGGGTGCTAAATCAGCGCATGAACATGGTCGAGGCCCTGAATTAACACCCCCCTGTTCCAAGGGGGTGCTTATTCAGCGCATGGACATGGCTCAGTCACTGAATTAGCACCCCCTAGCATTCAACCAGGAAAAAGGATATTTATCTTTTACATATTCAATTTCATAAATATAATAGTTGTTATCTGGATTTTTGTGACGCTGCCACTTATAAGCTACCATCTACGATTGTTTTGCAATTTCCGATGAACAATTGAATAATATAATAATCAAATATGGCTACTTTCTCTCCAAAATTACCATAGACTTAATACTACATAATAATGCTCCGACTAATAAGGCTAATGTATATGAATCCATAATTAAACTATTGATTTCATTTAATAGCTTCACGGAAATGGAGTGTTCTTTTTTTAGTTTAATTTACTCAAATTTAAAAAACTAATATAATTTTGTAAACAATTTAGGCTCGTATTTTAGGCAAAATAGTTCACTGTCACACAGTATAGAATTTTTCTTTGCAGCATTTTTGTTTCATATTTAATTTTAATTACATTTCAAATATAAATTTTATGGAATGAAACAGATAAAGCATGAAAATTACAGTTTTTGACTTACCTGTTTATAATTTTTATAATAATTTTTCAGTACCTGCCCTTAAATAATTACTCGTAACCATCTGCAGTAAGAAACTAGATTATAATTTTTTATCTTATGCACTATTAGGCGTACCGTGAATCATCTGCACAATGGAACAGCTCCATAGACTTAACACTACACAAAAATCCGTAGAATGGTATTTACAAAAATATGTCAAGGTTACGCCCATAAGTATTACTATTGCTTACGTGTAAAATATCCTCTATAGAATCATGCCTAACTATTTTTCATAATTAAAGGAACATATAGAAACATCAAATACACAATATCCCTTCCGGCTGAGTCGGAAGAAAGGTATATTTCACATGAGGCTACAACTTGAAGATACATTATTAGTTTATGAACTTAACACTGTGATAAAAAACTTATGGATGAGGCATTGGTAGCTAAGGATGAAGTATATTAATCCGCAAGGTTTCTTCCTAACTAGTTAATGTAAGAAAAATGTTTGGTCGACATCTGTCCATCTTACCTCTAGCAGATATATCCCTCTGGTAAAGGATTATACCCTCGATTATATTACTTTTTCTAACGGTATCGATGATAATTAGTGTCATATTACGAGAATGAATAATAGAATTCATATTGGGACTTTCATATTAAGTGATATCAACTATTAAATGTAAAATATTCTCACATATACGTTTTGTTGCTCCTTTTATGAGTAAACCTATTTTCAAATGTGGATCATGAGTCTGTAATTACCTACAGTACTATAGGAAAGGAGGGATCGTAATTTGTAATTACTTTAGAACATCAGTTCAAAAAATCATGGAATTTCGCATTTAAATTAAATTTAGAATATTTTCCAATTACCATAATTTTTTCATCAGTAGTATCCCATTTTTTTAAAGACATCAAGGAGATGTCTATGACGTACCAGTTATTCTACAAAAATTCCGTACGAAGGGGCGGGTATCAGCTAGTAAACATATAAAAACTTGAAACTCCTTATTTTTGCCTTAACATCGTTTCTCATTATATATCGACCGTCTACCAAATATGAAATATACAGAGTGAAATCAACCTGCAAATATCGATTGTAGGACTGTAGGTACACACATAATTTTGATGAAGCTGACGAAACCCGTCCGTGTACTACCAACTCTACTGTTCAGAACTGATGTGGCCGTATCGAGTGGTCGAGTAATAATATCGATGTTATTCCCAGTTGTTATTCCTATATTAATACATAACTTATTATGTATAGTGAATTTGTTTGATTGAACTTTCGAAAAAAATATAAGAAGAAATCAAACAATGTTTGAGTGTACTGGCCCAAGGTGTGGCATATTATACTCTCTAGGTAACGGATACTTTTACACTAGGAAAGAGTAAAGATAAACTAGAACACGGTAATGATGTATGGACAAAAACTGAAAATCATCGCCTTTTTGTATGCAGTTAAAGAATCTTTAACTATTGTGTGTTACATTAGTCACACGTGCACTTCTAACCCCATGTATCTGGAAGTGTCAAACTTAAGGATGACATTCTTACAATATTGTAAAAAGAAGAATGAAATCTCAGTGAAGTCTTTAATAAAGCGTCTATAAAAAGGTAAAATTTAAAATTACACTTCAGCTTAGCTGTACTTTTATTTTAAGGCTATTTTATATCGGAAAGTGTAATGAATGTTGTTGTAGTGAACTGATTTGTAAACTAGGTAGTCAACAGATGTATAGAAGCATAAATATTACTTCATTAATAATAAAAAAATACTATACAAATATACATAATATTTCATTTTGTATACAGTAAACTTTTATGTTTTTTAATGTTTTATTTTCCGGGTAAAACAAAATCTTCAAACCTCGGTTAGAACAAACTTAACAACGCAACAAATAGCAATCTTTACTGGTACATTTAAGCATCTACGTTTACCACCGCATACCATTAATAGCATATCTACAAACTTTGTATAAATTTATAAACCAGAAGTAGGTCTGAGGTCTTCCATTTAAAAAACAAAATATTAAATAGAAATATAATAACTATAAAGACATTTTTAATTTTTGGTCTAGGTAATCAACATGTATTAGAGTGTTTTTTATGACGTCTTAATCAAAAGAAACTTATATTCAGAAATAATTAAGGTTATTATGACCAACGTTCAGCAACCAATTTTTAAAACTTGGTATCGTTGGATTTTTAATTAAATTGTGTAATAATTGATACCCTTTTTTACCATATATCGCTTTTAAGATATTTACGCTTAAAGATTTTTTAGAAATCACTATTTTGGCAGGTATACAAGAATAAATCTGATCGTGGATTGTATCACAAATCTAATTACTCAAATAATATTTCAAACTAATAATAAATAACTCATTAAGAGCATCTTTACTGTAAAAAAACATGGTTCGTGAAAATAAATTAACATCAGCTTTAGAGTATCTTACCCCTATTTTTTTTTATTTTTGTTATTTATTATGCAAAACATTTGAAATAACATGTTTCAGGCCTATCTAAGGATAGAATAGAATCATATATTAGATGTGTAATCAATTTATTTAAATATCTGTTGTTTTAGGATATATTTATTTACGAAAATTTAGTCAAGCGACAATCAGATGTATTTCCAATAAAACCGCTTATCTTTGATTTTGTCATCTATAAAAGCATTATTGTCTGAATATTACTGTACGATTTTTCTTGTTTGTTTATTATTCTTAATATATAACAGATAACCTAGTCACTTTATTTAGTTTTTTTAACATATATTGTGAATACATTTAAGCTTTATGACAAATACAACATTTTATTATTGTTAATTAAGACGTTTGTTTTTGTCCTTCATTGGTCATAAAGGCGTTCATTGTTGATAAATTTGCAATATCTCTAGTAGTTTTTAATTTATTAGACAAAAAAGTTGCTTGGCAACAGATATTAATGTATTTCCTGTAATTTAAATGAAGGGACTAAGATGTGAGCACAATTGGCATAAGATATTCTGGAGCTGCCGTTTACTCGATTTTTTGTATTGTGACCTACTCGCTGAGAACCTCAATGTCGACAGTGTTTTGTTACAGTAAATCTGTGCATATTATATTTTATATATTTGGTCATTAGATTTGTGATAGAACCCTCTCAAATTCATTTTCTTGCAATATTTTAGAATAATTGCAGATTTTAAGAAGTTAAAAGGTAAAATATTTTAATAGCCACTATTTTGAAAGTATTAAAGATAACATCATAATATATTTTTAGTCGCCATAAAATTTTGACCAAGACTTGGTAGGATTAAACTTTTTAGGTTTTCCTTTCAGATTTTCCAAGATATTCCATTTTTAACAAAAACAATAAAACGCACACTAACCGACAGAGGGTAAATTAAGCAATGTAGATCCATAATACTCAGTATATAAATGTATGTTTTCACCTAAGCAATAACGCTTTTGAAAAAAACGGTAGTAGTAACATTGTTTTAACATTGTTTTCAACTTTTTTTTAATTATAGTTGAACTAACTGATAGGATATAACTGAATGATATTGATTCTTGTAGATATAAACTAATATTTAAATTGTTTGTCAAGTGTGTTTGAATTATACTATTCAGTTTAAATAGTATTATTCAGTTTATGATGCGTCTTTAAAAATAATTGGCTCTTAGCCGTCGCAAAATTACAATTTCACGGTTCTAAATTTTCCCGCTTTTGATTGGTATTCAAAAAATTAAAATAAATAAATAATTGTTTTTAAAGTGGTTAATAAGTATGACCATGTATATTTATTACACATGCCGGATTTACGCACTATCAGTTCCTCTGCATTGTTCGCACCATGATTTCAAATTAAATTTACTTTAAAATAAACCTGTATTTGAATGCCTAGAACCTAGTTTTTTACTTAAGTATATTTGATGCATACTATTTTCACAATTGGTAATGAACTGTTTGTTTTTGAAAATATTAAGTAAACCACAGCAATGCAGTAAATATACTCATTGCAATATATTTAAATTGTTATATATATATATATATTATTTTATTTTATTGAAAAATAAATCACAATATGGTTAAACGTTTATTATTCTATTCTGTTGGGGTAATTATTCATCTCATCAATACGGCGCTGATTTAGCAGCCCCCAGATTCAAGGGGGGTGTGTTAAATCAGCACATGAGCACGGTCAACGCACTGAATTAGGACCCCCCTATTCGAAGGGGGTGCTAAATCAGCACATGAACACGGTCAAGGCGCTGAATTAGGACCCCCCGTATTCGAAGGGGGTGCTTATTCAGGGCCTGGACACGGCCACTGTGCTGATTTAGCACCCCCTTTCGTGACGTCAAAATGACGTCAGTAGCGAGGGGGTGCTATGTCCAGGGGGTGCTAATTCAGGAGCTAGGTCTCCTACTCACTGCAAATCTTTCGAATTGTCAGACTCACAATTCGTTTTGCTCACAACCACGTCAGCTGCAACATGAAACATTGAAAAATCTGAATAAGGGTATATTCACAGTTGAAACCATTGTTAATCTTTTCCAGATTGATACAAACGTGTATGCAAAAGTCTTGTCCAAGCCTGCCCCTCCTATAGGATACGAATTTTAATACGCGCACAGAGATCGTAGGACATCCTATCCAGTTTTGAATGCACAAACGTATGTACATACCAGAATAGTATATAGACTTATTTATTCTATTTACCTGAGACTCAAGCGTAACAATAATAAACCACAAAATCAATGGTCCGGGACTATCCTCAGGAGGTTGGCGTAAATACTAAATGGCCGCCCAAGTCCAGATCTTAACCTCTTCAGGTCTGACTTTTCAAAATATTTTGAAGACGGAAAATTAGTCCTTCTCCGTAGACTAATGGTTATAGTCTCGGCTCCCTAACCGAGAGATCACGGGTTCAAATCCCGGGGAGGTCCAATCATGTACTTTGTACTTTGAAAATTGAAAAAAACAGGGCACTTCGAAGCCGGCATAGCTGACGTGAGGCTTAAATGAGATTAAAAAAAAGGCGGAAAACATATACCGGTAACATAGACACAAGTGCTTATATTACACAAAACATTGACTTTATTCAAACAATGTACCGAACAAAGAGTTTCATAACAGCTGGTTTACAAACCCAGTAATAATAACAACAGCTTTTAAACAATAAAATTATGTTAAAATACTTCTTAATTATATAAACATATAAAACAGCACTAATGTGAAATGCACTATTATTAACATAAATAATATTTGTTATTCCTTAATCCCGTGAGTAACAAAACATAGCGTGATTCTCCAATAACACCAATGCAGGGAAGCACTCGGTTGTTCGGTTCCCACTTGTGTCTTGTAAAGAAAATAGATCGAGCAATGAAAGAGGGGGTGGCGGTAGGCGTGGTCGAGCTCCTGCTCTCCCCCCCCCTTTATGCGCAAGAAATCTTCGCCCAGGTCGCTTTCAAATTAGCTCATATAACATAGCATGCTTGTAAGCTTTAACCTTAAAAATTTGAGAACCCAGGATCGGCAACCACATTGTTTGTTTTTTTATGTTATTATTAATGTTATTAGGCTTATTTACGAGTCTTTATTTCGATATAGGTTGATAACTTTTGAGTTTTTATTAGGGAAGTTAAGAAATTTGTTCTCATTTGTTTTTACCAATAAATAAATCTTTTAAACACTAATTATTTAATTGTACAGTATTTTGGTACTTTAGTATTATCCGGAGGCAACTGTTTGGATGAGTTTTTCTTACAATTACCTAAAAACTACATTATTAGAAAAAAAGACTTAATTTGACTTGATGATTTTACTATCGGTTCTTGTTGTCTACCTCCCAAAAGGAAACGATGTCGCCGAAAAAGACCACTCTATCCCTATCTTCTGTTTGTTGTTACGCGATATAAGTACATACAGTATGGTTAGATTAGGTTAACATAAATATGTCACTAGTAGTACCAAATTTATAGATAACCTTTATGAGCTCTCAGGTGATTCTTTTTTCGCCAAAAGTGCGGCGTTGTGCCGAAAGTCGCCACCAAAGCCCGGACTGATGGCCAGGGGCATTTCCAATCGGTACTTTCCCGACCTCAGATTACATCCCAGATCGTCCAACCTTTCAGATTACGTTGGACATGCGATTTTCACAGTAAATCGAATAAACTTTGTTATTTCTAATAATTTGGGTTTTTAGATCTTTGATAAAAAAAACCTCTTCCAACAATAGTGGCCTCCGAATAATACCGAAGTACTTACAATTTTAAGACTAGTATCGGTACTGACCAGCGTTCATTTTACTAACCCGAAAATGGATGACATCCTTGATACATCTGAATGTTAATATCATTCAGTTTATGAACTAATAATGTGTTTAATCAATTTTGTGTATTTTAAATATAATATACAATACAGTATATTACAGCAAAAATAATTTTAATTTTCCGTCTATTTGGCATTTTGTACATATAGTGTATATCTGATAGCACCAGTAATAGATTGATCATCCTTTTTTTAATGAATGATTGTTTGTTGTTACGGTTAGTACAATCATGATATGCTATAAAATGTATTTTTGTTGACTTGTTCCACTAATTCATGTCTGGTCTGGTGTACTTTTTTACAATTAGTATTGGCCAATGTTTTATTTTACCAACCTGGAAATGGATGACATCTTCGACACATCCTTTCACACGTGTGAAAGTTCATTCAGTTTTAAGAACTGTTTTATCAATTGTCTGTTTAAATTGACAATCCTTGTGTTAAACAATATATTACCAAGAAATAACTTTCTTTTTCTTCTATCTGGCATTTTGTACAGTATAGTGTACATCTGATAACACTAGTGATAAGAATAATAATTCTTTTTTAATGAACGATTGTTTATCATTAAAGATATTACAACCATTTATGCTATACAATGTGTTGTCCGCTTAAAATTAATTCAGGTCTGGATTGAGTAAAAAAAACCCTATTATACTGAAGTGTACAGTGGGTCTGAGGAAGTTAATCTGATATTGGGAATAACGTGTTGGATACTTTGAAAAAAAAATATCAGAACTGGTAAATCCCACGAAACATTGGCTAGCCTAAAAACAGAATATTATTGAAGAGTCAACAAGGAGATATTCAATATTGTATAATGAAAATGAGTAGGCTCAAGGTTGTAATAAGAACAAGAGGGGGAAATATAAGATGCTAATAAAAGACAAGAATCTGTATAAAAAGAACAATCAAAATCGAGTTCCTGCTTGTCCATAGAGAAATTTGTGCCATGTAATAAATTATCAGTTATCTATCACTTCTCAGCTGATGTGAGATTGTTGAATTGAGTTTCGAATGATCAATGATATATCCTAACCTAAGTTGTGTTCATGTTCAAGTTGTTGGCAATAAGCGACCGCCAGTGGCATTTTATTCATCTTTACATTTGAACAGTTCATTATTTTCGAGTAATCTCTTCTATTAATCTTTAATGTTTATGACACAGTAATGCTTGATAGGTTCCGATACACTCACAGTGTTGTGAAACATTTTCCCACTGTAATCTCAAAACTAAAACCTAGTGTGTTTTCAGAGTCAAACACCAAATTAATTTCTAATTCTGGTTTAGCTGCTATTTCCATTAATTCTAGTGTTAACTCACAAACCATGGTGAAATATTTAAATCAGGAAGAAGCCATTAATGTGGACTTGGAGTTGTTCAATGAGTACAAATTTAGTGTTGATCAACTAATGGAGCTAGCTGGTTTGAGTTGTGCTACTGCTATATTCCATTGTTACAAGTCTAAACCACGAAAGAATGTGTTAATTTGTTGTGGACCGGGAAATAATGGGGGAGACGGACTTGTTTGTGCAAGACACTTGAAATTGTTTGGCTTCAATCCTGCTGTTTATTATCCAAAACGTACAGATAAGGAACTATACCACAATCTAACATATCAATGTACTAATATGAATATTACTTTCCTGGACGTACTTCCAAATGAAAAAGATATAAACTCCAATTATGATGTAGTTGTCGACGCTGTGTTTGGATTTAGTTTTCGGCCACCTGTTCGACCAGAATTTGAAAAGCTTCTGGATACTCTTAACAAAATTTCTATAAGTCTTTGCAGTATCGATATTCCTAGTGGGTGGCATGTAGAAACAGGACCGCCAGCTAATGGACTTAAACCTGAGCTCTTGATATCTCTCACTGCCCCTAAGAAGTGTGCAGAATTCTTCCAAGGAAAGTATCACTATTTGGGGGGGCGATTTGTGCCTCCTAAACTTGGTGAGAAGTATGACTTGCGACTTCCGGAATATCCAGGAACTGAATGTGTTGTAGAATTAAAGCGATAGGTCTCAAATGATCAATTATTATAAAATATTTGTGTAAAAAAGTGTAACATAAGCTTTTAGCCTTTTGAAACATAATGTTTATATGAGAATTTATGTAACATTGACCTAGCCTTTGTCTGTATACATCAATAATATGTATGGTTAGGCTAACAAATTTTTTAACATGGAGTTTCTATTTTAAAATACAACTTGTTTTTTCAAATTAAAAAAGCGTAATGTTTTCTGTGCCTTGATTAGCCTATGTTAGTCAGAGAAATTTATTTTTTACAATTTTCAAAGCTTTAGCCAGAATTAGAGCTATAAGTACATTTTGCTACAATTAGCATGGAATGTTATATTTAAAAAAATAAAATGTAAACTTATATTAACTAATAAACTTAGATAATAGTCTACTATAGATCATAATTCATCAAGGCATTGATGACAACTAGCCTACTATAATATTGTATACTGAGTACATTAATAAGAAAAACAAAAACTAAGCTTTTAAAACAAGCCAGGTATAATTAAAATAGAAAAAATATGTTAGGCTAATTATGAATTAACTTTACTTGGAAGTACAAAAATGAATTAATGAACACATTCGCTGTAATATGAGACATGTACCGACTTTAGGACAGCCGGATAATTAGTACTGAGCGTACACCACTGTCAATGTGTTCAAGTTATGATATATCTGTAGCTATATTATACATTATTAACATGTTGGCTTTGATGCAGAGGCTTAATAGTATGTTTACAATGTCACTCAGTATATACTAGCAGTGAAAATGATGACAACTTCACTATAACACGAGTCCTGTACAGACTTCAGAACAGCCGGGTAATTAATAATGTAAGCCTGTCGCAGTCATTGTGTTAAACTGTTATATTACATCACAAAAAACATGCATGACAAGTAAGAAAAATTAGGGCTACAGTATAATAAGCAGCCACCACGACTATCAAACTATCAATTAGAAATAGCCAAACTAATACAAAACCAATCTTGTTTTTTACTGTTTTTCATCAAATTTACTGGTAAACTTAACTGTTTTAATGTATTATAACAATATTGTTTAGACAATTCAAACCATGTAAAATCATGTGTGGTATTTAAGTAATGACCGCAACGAGTAGGGTACGATAAGCGGACCCAGTTTTTTATATCAAAGAATGTAACCATCGATACCTAATATTCGCATCTCAAATCCTAGACTATCAATCGATATAAAAGTATCTATAGTCCTCAAAAACAATCGAATGTTTTAAATTAAAATATGAATTTAATATTTACAGTGGTCAAACAAATTATTATAACCAAAATTAGGAAAACTGAAGACGACCATATTTGCTACTCTCACAGTTACAGTTGTTTCTTTCCCAAAAATTTCACATTGGGTTTTCGGTGCGAATACATGTTGAAGCCACTAAAAACATATCTTATTTCAAAGCAATTTCGTGTAGTTTTCTAAAATTGACTGCTATATTTAATAATCAAATGTTAATTATGTAAAATTGAAATATTACCTTACGTGTATTATTTGAAAGTGTTTACAGCTGTTGATGTAGATTATTTAAGTTAATTATTCAAAATAATTAATCAGTATCGATTGATTATATAGACGGTTATGATTAAGTAATATCGTTTGCCAATTTCGATGTAAAAAACCGGGTCCACTTATCGTACCCTACCCACCGCAACTACAATAGCAGTGACCTTTGTTATTTGTGTCACAAGCTGTCAGATACGGATCTGTTAAAATAATAAGAAGTTTTACAAGTTGATTTTTGTATACACATAAGTTACATACTTTTTAAGTCATCATCAATTTAAACTTTTTTTTTATATAAAAAAATTGCAGAACTACCACAATATGAAATACCTATAACATGATTCGGTAGTTAAGAATAAATCAGAAATATCAATAACTTAATTGTCGTGGTGGCCGCTTATTATACTGCAGCCGAAATAAGGCACTAAGTGAAATTAACATGTTGAAGCTCAGCCAAATATAGGGTTATCCAAATATCTTTTTGAGAATGGTATTTATTTAACCTTATAAGATTGCTAAACACAGTCAATTTCATGAATAAAATGTATTTACGTAAAAAGTTATGATGCCATGGTGCTTCATGGGTAGCCTACTGTTGTCAAAGGGTTATCACATACTAACTCTGGTTTGCTGAAAAATTGAGTAGGCCTACACAAATTCCAGAGCATTGCGACTCAGTTTTTAAATAATTAGTACTACACCCAAAATTTTTGGGAATATCTGGTTTTTTTAAATATAATAGTTTTACTACATGAGTAGTAAAAAAATTTATAAATCACCATGTAGGTACTGATGTAAAATTCCCAGAAATTTAAAGCAAGGAAATAATGCCTGGCAATTTTCACAATTCATATATTCCCAGTAATTTATGACTAATTAGCAAGATGTCTAAAGTGAACTGTGAATAATTCGGCCACATCAGTAATTACATGCCGAAATCAGATTATAATATATTTAAAAATAAAATTATAGTTAAATACAATTCCTGGAAATTTGTAATTTTAAAAGCGTAATTGCTCAAACTAATAGGTCAGTGTGGATATCGCGTGATAAAAAAACACTCTTTTATGTTTAAAAAATATTATTATTGATTGAACATAAAAATTCCCTCTTTTGCCTTTTAAGAAAAATATTTCCCCATTACGTGTATTGTAATTAAGTTACTCTTAAGAGCGTGGTTTATGATCAACGTAATTGGGTTTATTTTTATTTTGACACTCTAATTATTTGACCACTCCTACTTTTTATTTAAATGATAAATAAAATATTTAGATATAGGTTTAGGTTTTTGTATCATAAGCACATTTTTTGTTTTAAAGATCACAGAATTATGCAAATATCATACTAAGCTTTAATTCCCCTATTGTGTATTAAAATTATTGTACTAAATATTATGGCAATATTAGCAATAATTCGCCTAACAATTACAAATTGTAAAGCTGAAAAAATATAAAGAAACAGTAATTTATAAAAATATGTAGTTTTTTAATATTTTGGACCTAGAATGTTTTAAACATGAATTCCAAGGAGAAATTTCTTAAAAAAAAAATGCTTGGTTTAGTGTTTGAGTTTTTAGTAACGGTTTAGGATAAGAAATCCGTTTAGTTCTATAATTCCCAGGATATTCTGCATTATTGCATGGAATGATAATTTTCGGATTAAAATGAATTAACTTACTTATGTAACCTCGTTTAAAGGTTCATTAACTGTTAGTAAAGAGTTAAATCATTCAAAATCTAAAATTGTTATAGATTCCTAATTATTTGGAATCTTCTGGAGCCAAAGAAATACTCGGGGCAATATTCCCATTTCATAAGTTTCCTCCCACCGAGAATCTTCTAGGCCCATACCACTACATGTAGGGATTTTAAACTCTTATTTAATTGATGTCAAGGAAGTCAATATATAAATTTGAATAAATTTACATCAAGTAAGTTAACAAAAAACAAAGTTTTCTATAAAATAATATAAAAAAAGAAACATAGTATTTTGAGTAATACAAAGTTTTTCAAATCTACGTTTATTAGTCACAAATCAAAGATTAACGCATGTAAGCAAATCGGTCCCCAGTAGATTTCTTGAACTGTGAAGAAAGATACCAGATATAATGACAACAATTACTCAGGCTCTGCCCCATTGGCCTCTAAAATAATTATTGAAGAAGTCCTGAAGAATATCCTTCAATTATTGAAGAAGTCTCCATAAAACTTCATTGGTTAATGAACAATCTAAATTTTAGTCATGTGTTAAAAGTGAACATTGCATCACTATTGTGGTTTTTTATATCTGTTTTGCATTGAAAGGGTGTAAGTACCTGTCATTAAACATTTGTAAAATAATGGATCTTAGTAAATTTACATCAAGTAAGTTAACAACAAACAAAGTTTTCTATAAAATAATAGAAAAAAAAGAAATATAGTATTTTGAGTAATACAAAGTTTTTCAAATCTACGTTTATTAATCACAAATCAAAGATTAACGCATGTAAACAAATCGGTCCCCAGTAGATTTCTTGAACTGTGAAGAAAATAAGATAGCTTTACGAAATTCATTTTAAAGCTTCAGTGCCAGATACATTGTAAAGATACCAGATATAATGACAACAATTACTCAGGCTCTGCCCCACTGGCCTCTAAAATAATTATTGAAGAAGTCCTGAAGAATATCCTTCAATTATTGAAGAAGTCTCCATAAAACTTCATTGGTTAATGAACAATCTAAATTTTAGTCATGTGTTAAAAGTGAACTTTGCATCACTATAGTGGTTTTTTATATATGTTTTGCATTGAAAGGGTCTAAGTACCTGTCAATAAACATTTGTAAAATAATGGATTTTCAACAGACGGTTTAGATTAAATAAACATGCAACTGACAATAATGTTACTATCTTACTTCAATTTATCTGTACACAATTCTATAGAAATTTGTACACAATCAGTATTTTGAGATTAGATGTTGTTGCTCCAACCTGCTCTCTAAAAGCATTTTCATTGTTTTAATTGTTCATTGAAGGAATCGTTAAATTATTTATTTACATTATCATCAAAAATTACTTGTCCAACTATAAGATTATTTCTTACAGCTTTTAATTAATAGATAGTCTTGTAAATGAAAAGAAAGTTAAGCTTTAAAATGTTAATATATTTAAAATGCATCTTAATTTATAATTATTTACAGGAGATATGAAATTTCCGTAACAAAAACCATATTTCATTTCATTATAAGTTGATTGCTTTAAAAAACAATTTATACAGGAAATTAAATTAATTATATAGGAGATTCTTTCCATGCTAATTGTATTTTAATTCATATAACACTGCTTCACATTCTAACGAGATGCCTCAAAATGTTGAAAGTATCTTATGACATACTCGTATTAAGTAAATAAACAGAATCTGCAGAAATCATAGCACATTGGCGTTAGGCCTGAACAGAAATGTAACTAAGGTTATTCCATCCATTATTGAGACTGAAATGGACTGGATCATCTGTGTTGATGCAGAAAATTGTACGTTCCAAGTGGTCTTGGTTATTGCTTTGCTTCAACCTGACCTTGTGGCTTACTCTCAAATACACAGTTTGGTTGTTATTGTTGAGCTAACTGCTTCTTAGGAGACAAATATCCTGATACATTCCCTGTTCAAGCTTTTTTATGGAGTAACTATCGTCCCATTTCATTTTTAAGTGTATCCTCTAAGGTGCTGGAGAGAATCGTCAAAGAGCAGCTTGTAAATTACCTTCAACACAACAATATTTTAGCGGAGTGTCAATATGGGTTTAGGGCTGATGAAAACATTTCAAACGTTCTCTTTGATGTAAACAAAGGAATTTATCATACTTTTATCAGATGGTATGAGGCCCTTTATAATTTTTCTTGACCTAAAGAAAGCATTTGATAGTGTAGATAGAAATAAATTAATTTTAAAATAATCAGCTATAGGTGTAACGGGTAATGCTCTTGCATGGTTTAAGAGCTACATTGCGACAGACAGTTTGTGTCTGCCTGCGGTCTGAATGGTGATGAGCTTCCTGTGGATTATGGTGCAGTTCAATTTATTTTATTGTATCTTGACGCAATACTGTACTCTATGTACATGTAAATAAAGATGACTTGACTTTGACGTACGCTGGGTCCTATATTATTTTTTATATATATTAACAACATTTCAAAACTGCAGATTCATGGTAAACTATTTCTTTTTGCTGACGATACGCTAATTATTATCAAAGGTAAATCTTGGCAGGATGTTCAAAATAAATCTTTAATTGACCATATGACAATTTAAAAATGGATGGAATAAAATGTTTTATCACTTAACGTTTCAAAAACTAAATTTATGCCCCTTTCTCTTACATCAAATTCAGATTACAACTAATACGATTTAATTATTCATAATTGTAATAATCACTATAACAATGCCTGTGCCTGTAATAAAATCGAGAAAGTGCCGTCATAAAAATAGTTGGGTGTGTTGTTTGATTCTGAAATGAAATGGATGGAGCACATTAATTTTTTTTTAATAAAGCAAGAAAATATATATTTGCTTTTAGGCAGTTAAATGGCATTTTGAGTTTTGATGAAACTAAAATCGTTTATTTTGCTTATGTGCAATCCCTTTTTTCTTATGGCATTCTAGCTTGAGGGGTGCTTTTCCTTTACATATTAAACGTTTAGCTATAGTTCAGAAATCTATTCTATAAAAGCCGGCTTTGCGAAGTGTAAAAGATATCTCTCTGAATTATTGTTTCAAGAAACAGGAATTCTGCCGTTAAAAAAATTTTATTAGTCTTATTTATTCATACTTACAAACATTTCGGCTCAATTTGTCCTATAATCCCACATTTTCATAACACAAGATATGCAATTATAGTCAGAATTAACACTATTCACCAACACAAATCATTTGCGACAGCAAACAGTTTTTATCTAGCGCACATTTTATATGTTGATTATTCTAATAGTTTTAGAAATTTCAAGCTGTTCTATTCTTCCTCTTTTGAGGTTTTTAATAAAAATGTCAAGGAGTTTTTGATTCTTATAAGCCGTGAGGGGCCCAGTCACTTATCTCTGTTGACTACAGACGGACATAGACTAACTGACAACTGATTGATGGGATTGTCCTCTCTCCTCTCCTCTCCAAACTAAGGATATAAATATCTGTTTACAATTTTTTTTCACTCAATATTTTTATTTGTTTTTTTTCTCTACAATATTGCTAATTTTCAGAATTCTTAAGTCATATCCATAAGTTATTCTGCTTCAGATAACTTCTTTCAATTAAAACATTTATAAAATTAATTTACACGCTGCTCAAGATAAAATTCTAATCCTAACAATTTCAACTCGAGTCTACGCACAGGCTATTAAATGAAACAAGGAATTTAGGATTTAAAGTTCAGATCAAATTTGTATCATCAAAATTAGATTTAACTTACCATAGCCTATGCCGAATGTCATGTTCCTCTTTATTTCACTGTAGCATAGAGATAAGGCTGTGGCTCTTTAACTGAGAGGTCACAAGTTCGATCCCTGGGGAGGTCATAAAATTGTATAAATGGGTTTCCCTTAAAAATGTTTAGCATAGTTAAAATGCCACTGTAATGTGATTTAGGACAGGGGGAGAGTAGCATTATGCGTCTGCCACATTCAATGTGTTAAAGTACGGAACATCTCTAACTATATTTTATGTATTTAACACCTGCACTGAGAAACGAGTCATGTACTGATTATAGGGCAGCAGGGGTAGTAGCAGTGTGCCTCTGCCGCATTCAATGTGTTAAACTACAACACATCTCCAGCTTTATTATATGTTGTTACCTTGACTGCTACATGAGTCATACACTGATTTTACGATAGTGGGGATAGTAGTAGCAATGTGCATCCATCGTAGTGAATGTGTTAACCTTTTATGTCAGGTCTCCAGTCCAGGACCTTTCTCTCTTTTTCAATTATCAGCCTTCTATCATGAAAGAGCAATTCCATCATTCCAGAGCTTGTTATCTTTTTCTACTAATGTTTGTAAGAGAAAACCGCCAAAACGCATTTGCAAACCTTTATTGACCTCCTTGTGAATCGAATCCGTGACCTCTCATTAAGAGAGCTGCATCTTTATGTTACGGTTTAACCTTACATGAAGATCATGTCCAATTTTGTGCTTTGTATCTGCCTCTGAACGTAAAATAAAATAATTTATAACTTGGTCATAGAAATAAATTACCGATAAGACAAAAAATGTTTCCATCTCTCTGAGTGGTAGGCTCCATTACCACTCAACCATTAGTTATGGAGTTAAACTTATTTAAGAAATTTAACATAACATTCCAGGAGGCTCACAAGAATTGATAGTACTTGAATTACAGTAAAGTGCAGACAAACTGAAAGACACATGGAGAATTTGATCACCCCCGAGTGATAGCAAGCAAGTCTATAGCACAATCCATTCTCAAGATACCTTTGGATAGTTAGGCTTTGTTAGTTAATGCTCAGCTAAATCACATGGCAGAACATGCACCATTATCAAACTCTATGTTACCTATATAGACATCATGTTCCATGCAAAATTTTAAGTCCACAGCACAATTCGTTTTCGATATACGAGATCGTGCAAACAAAGAAGAAATCTTATCAGCTCCTTGAGTGATAGGTTTCGCTGACGTTCAGCAAACTAAATTAAGTTAACCGTAACTAACAAATACTGTAAAACATAACTTTCCTGAAGTCTCACAAAAATGTATAGTATATGAATCAAAATCAGTATTTTTCTTCAATACAAGCTTGAGTGACCACAATTTGAGCCTTTTTAGTATTTGTTTATGTACTAGACTCACAGCTCGCTTTGAGGACAGTATGTGAATCAAGATCAGTATCTTCCTTTGTTACAAGCTTGAGTGGCCACAATTTGAGCCTTTTTAGTATTTTTTATGTACTATACTCACAGTTTGCTTTGAGGACAGTATCTGAATCAAGATCAGTATCTTCCTTTGTTACAAGCTTGAGTGGCCACATTTTGAGTCTTTTTAGTATTTGTTTATGTACTAGACTCACAGCTCGCTTTGAGGACAGTATCTGAATTAAGATCAGTATCTTCCTCTGTTACATCTTGAGTGGCCACAATTTAAGTCTTCTGAATTAAGATCAGTATCTTCCTCTGTTACATCTTGAGTGGCCACAATTTAAGTCTTTTTAGTATTTGTCTGGGTACTAGAATCACAGCTCGCTTTGAGGACAGTATCTGAATCAAGATCAGTATCTTCCTTTGTTACAAGCTTGAGTGGCTACAATTTGAGCCTTTTTAGTATTTTTTTTATGTACTAGACTCACAGTCTGCTTTGAGGACAGTATCTGAATCAAGATCAGTATCTTCCTTTGTTACAAGCTTGAGTGGCCACAATTTGAGCCTTTTTAGTATTTGTTTAGGTACTAGACTCACAGCTCGCTTTGAGGTCTTCTTTACTTGCTTTTTCCCTTCAAAACAATAAATATTTATTTTAAACTAAATATTACATATCTTGCCTGCAATCAAAAATCTGTGAATTATTGCAGTTTTGGAATTAAGCTTCCATTCATAATTTCAGTACTCAGTGATAATGCAATGAATCAGGGGCTGCTGATCAACCAATAAATGGAGAGGTTTTAATTGGCTGTAGAAAATTTCAGTTCTAGGGTAGTACTCTGTTTGGAAAACTATGGATAGTTCGAACTTCTTGAAATAAGGTTAATAAAATAACATAATTGTTGGATTAATAATTACTTAAAATATTTTAAATTAATTTACTAAGAACCTAGAGCAATTACAAAAGTTCAAAACGCTGTTATGCAACAAAACTTTGTGATAATTAGTACTTTTGGCGTGTTTTCTCTGCCATGTAAGATAATGCCAAACTTTGAAAATAAAATAGTTTTTATGAGAGCTATTTATTAATAGGTGTAATAAAAGTACCTTGGCTATTTGAATTTTTTAGGATTGTTGTGCTTGGAATATCCTAAATTCAACTTGTTTTTAATAATTAGAATTGTGCTAAAAAGTGACAACTATAACATATTTTTAGAAAGAGTACTTTCCTTAAACCTTGGATAAAAATTTGGATTTGTAAACATTTTTAATGAGGTTACTATAAAAAAAAAGAAAAAAAATAACTGATACCATAGAATTATCTTGACTACCTTTACATTAAAACTTTTTCAAAAATTTAACACCACCCTTGAAGTGCCATTTTGTGCGTTACAAATTATTGTCATGAATTCTTTGTGATCTAAATATGGGGGTTTTGTGAAAACAAAGTAGGTAGGTTTCTTGGTTCAGCCGCTATACATCATAGATTGGTGGTCTGCTTCTCTATGTATTAATACTCTAGTTATAAAAAAGTATATTTTGAAGAATCAATAACATTCTTTTATTGCTTAAATATCTCCATATACCTGATCATTTATGAAAATAGTTTTCTTGGTTATCTTTGGGACTCCCCATTGAACCAGCAGTCGAAGGTTGTGGCCTGTAGTATACACACGCAAATAATCCTGATGACCTAGTAACCTGTGTTTTATATTTGTCAACATAATTATTCTTGGCAAGAATTGTTCTGGAACTAATTTTAATCTTCAATTTCATGCAATATGTAGGTTAAATAAATAATTGCAAAAAGAATTAGGGCAAAATATAATTGAAATGAACACACCTACAATATAATGCAATAGGACTGCCCCTCTTCAAGAAAAAATCCAACTTCTTAAAAACTTTTAATTGTATAGTTTTACAATAAACTGTCATTAATAAAATTTATTCTCACAAAATGTAAAAGAAAAAATATTATTCGAAAATATTTTTTTTTAATTAGCAATGGTTTTTTTGCCTCAAAAGGGGCAGTGAACATTTAATTGTATAGTTTTACAATAAAACTGTCATTAATAAAATTTATTCTCACAAAATGTAAAAGAAAAAATATTATTCGAAAATATTTTTTTTAATTAGCAATGGCTTTTTTGCCTCAAAAGGGGCAGTGAACATTTATGTAGGCAAAGTAATGGTGAGAATCGAGGAATGTGGAGTGCTCATCGTTGAGTAAAATGGAATATCCCTTCTCCTCTGTCCAATTGTTTAAACGGCCACGCTCGATTTCTTCCCCTGAAACAGAAACGTAAGATATAAAAGCATTTAAATGCACTCAGCTACATTCTCGATTGTCATTTTATAACGAATTAATACCACTAAATTTCTTTTAAATGTAATACTTATTAGTTTAGGACCTCTTAACAAGAATTTAGGAATTTTAAGTAATCTGTAACATTTCAAATACCCTAATAGCATTCAGTCTAATAGCAACAGTCCATTAGATTTTAAAAGGAAGCAAGAACTCGAGCATTGACTCCATTATGGATCGAACTAGTAAATGTTGGTTATCAGTCTGGCACATGTACCACTGAACCAACTCATCTGGAAATTTTGTAAATATTCTTCGTACTTTACATGTCTGAAGATGGAACAACTCTTGCCATGTGTTACACATTTAAACTAACAAAAAAGTACTTTCGTAAATCTTATCGAAGCATTTCTTAAATGTTTTATAAGTTCAGACAATGATTTTAGCATTATTTTTAAACATATGACAATATTGAATGTATTGTCAGATTTGAAAGTTTATTAATTTAAACATTTTGTAATTATAAAATTGCATACACCATTTTTTTAACATTGAAAGTTACAACAATTTTTTGAGTTGTTCTAAATTTTAAATTTAATTGTTTTCATTATTAATTATTTTAAATATATTTAATGTATGTCATACAAAATTTAATGTAGTTTACAACAAAAGATGTCAAACATTCCAAATTGTTTATTTTATCTCAATAAAACCCTAAAATACAATTAAATGGAAATCATTTTGAAAATATTAAAAATTTTGCGTGTTATGTGTATCTCTACAATTAAAACCCATTCCATTAATTTAACTAAATTCAAGAACAAAACCTTTTAGACCTGCATTCTGCTATCTTACCAGCAATTCCAAGATTATGTTGTAATGTTAACTGCAAATCCGAATGGAAATTATTGGGGTAATTTACACTCATGCGCTATTCTAACAAATACACACGGAAGTGCTTCCTGATTAGCCTGTCAGTCATTTACCTGTTGGACTGGACAAATATCTTGTCCCTTGGAAAATCCTGATTGGAAGAAGCTTCCAGAAGAATGTCAAAGTTTGTAATTAGACGCAAAATCTGCGCAGTGAGCAGATTGTGTCCTGACTTTGTCTTCTTTATAAGCTCTATGAAGTAGCCATTAACCTCACGCTCTATATCCTGTGGACAGAAATATTGTGTTTGTAATATTTTTGTAAGAGGGGGGACAAGCCAAGTGTTAACATAGTTTTAATGAGATTGAAGAGCATACATTTTACTTGACTAGTAGTTTGTTTCTTTTATTTTTAGAACAGTGCACAAATAAATGAGATTCTTCATGCCCACCAGGCAATTAGTCAATCGTATAGAGATTCAGTATGAAGTAACCAATGTTGTTAAACTGCAGAAACAAAGAGGTTGCAGAATCTGTTACATATGTATAGAGTTAAATTTTAAAAAACAGACAAGCTTATCTACTAGCTACCTTCATTAGGTCAATTCATTAACTTAAGGAAAAAATATATACTTTTTATACAAATGTGTTTTTAATTAACAAATATAGACCAAAATACTAATATCCACAATTAATAAGGCTTATTAAATAATAATAAAACATATGCAATGTAATAATGTAAAAAATATATTTTTCACTAATATAAGAGAACTCCCACATTTTATGTATTAAAATTGGACAACTAACACATTGCTGGAGCTGCGTGAACATACTGTAAGGCCAATGGGTGGATAAGTAGTGGACACAAAGCCGACCAACCTCAGCTTGCTGTGCTTGTTTATTGCAAATATTATTAAAAAATTAATTTCTTAAGTATCAATCACCAGTTCTAAGGACGAGTCATATGCAGCATGGACACTGGTGCCTTTGACAGAGTTAATAATGCTTAAAAATGAAAGTTTTGTAGGAAAACATTCATTACTCATCTCTTTTTACAGCAAACTGACAATTCTTTTTGTTGATTTTACATTTATTTGTACATTGTAGGGAACAAATAGACAAAAGTTTCCATTTGGGGGAAACAGAATAACATTTGGCCACATGTCTCATGTTAAAATTTCCAATGGTTGTACTCAGTTTGTTTTCAAATTTCATTACAGACAATAGACAATGTACTTTATTTGCAACAATCATAGAGAATGGCATTAGCGTCAGAAATATAACATCACATTATAAGAACAAATATTAGTTGTGTCAATTATTATTACATGTTTATGTCAAAAGTTCTCCATGATAAAAATGCATTTATGGAATAGAATGGGTGTTTCAAACAGCCAATTCTTCAATGTTTTCTTTATGTTTTCTTGGGACTTGATGTCAGCAGGCAGGCAGTTGAACAACTTCGCTCCCATATAGGATGGCTTTTCTTCAAATTGAGCAGAATGGTGTTGGGGAAGAGTGAAGTTTGCAGCATAGCGAGTGTTGTGTTGGTGTACGTCACGGCCACGGGGTGAAGTTATTCTCATGGGCATAAGTTATTACACTGAGTATATAGAGTGATACTACAGTTAGAATTGAATGATCAACAAAAGCAGCTCTACAACTGTCTCTAGACTGCAACCCAGCTAGTGTTCGTATGCACTTCTATTGTAAAGATTAGGGTTCTTATGTATATTTAATGAACTAGATATACCCCAAACTAAAATACCATAGCGAAGATGTGTTTTCAAAAAAGTGCATAATAAGCACAATTTTTGCCGTCTGCACATCACTAATTGTCTTTATTCTTCGGATTACATAAAGTCCAGAACTTAGCTTTCCTGCAGAGACTGTCAACATGAGAGGTCCAAATTAAGACTTGTGTCAATTATAACACCTAGATACTTGGCAGCTTCTACTCTATCTATGTTAGGTAGAGTTCCCGCTTCAAGCTTTTCGTCTTCCCATTATTAAATGTTGCGATTTTGTTTCATTTAGTACCAGGCTGTTCTGATGGCAGTACTGAGTGGCTACATTCAGTGCTATGTACGTTGACACTTCAAGTGGCTCTGTTTTCCTTGTTACTTAATAAAAGCACAGACAGTATCATCCGCGTACATAATAGTGGTAGCAAATTCTTGCAGATACTTAGGCAGGTCATTTGTAAAAAGTACAAATAAAACAGGCCCCAGTACAGAGCCTTGAGGTACGCCTCTCGAGTTTGTTAGCAGGCTAGATCTCACCGAACGAGTCATACCATTGTCCGATAATGAACCAGCTGAACCGTTGTTGTCTATCAGTCAAATAGCTGTCAAACCACTCGCTGAAATTCCAGAAATTCCAAGAGCTTTCAGTTTTGTTAGGAGTTGTTTATGATCAAGGCTGTCAAAATGCTTTACTAAAGTCTAATAAAACAGATGCACAGGTATTGCCATTTTCAAGTTGATCAATAATGTGTAATTTGTTCTATTAGACTAACTATAGCGGTTGACGTAGAACGTCCTTTGATAAAACCATGTTGCTGATTAGTTAGTAAATTATTTTCCAGGAGGTGAGTAACAAGACGAGTCAGGGCCACCTTTTCAAAAAACTTTAGATATTGTTGATATCAGCGATATTGGTCGATAATTACTAGCATCAGAGGTGCTACCCTGCTTGAAAAGGGGGAATAACCTTCGCCAATTTAAGCCTTGTTGGAAACCTCCCTTCTGCGAATGATCGGTTTATCAGTAGAGTTATTGGGTCCGTCAGTTCCATTACACAAAATTTCAGCAGCTTCGAAGATACCAAGTCAATTCCATAAGAACATTTCGTTTTTAAAGAAGATATGATCTTTATTACTTGGTCTGAAGTGGTAGGAAAGAGTGTTAAGGATGGAACATTATTCTGAGCATGTACAAGTAGGGGTGGTTTTGGATTAGCCTCTAGAGCCTTGTCTGCCGCTGTAACAAACCTAGAATTTAGGTAATCAGCGATCTGGGTAGAGTCAGTAATTTTCCCCAATACTGGATCCATTAATTCCTTCGGACTATGTGATATTTTTGTTTTCCTTTCATTATTTACTACTGCCCATAAGGCCTTTGACTTATTTTCTGCATGAAGGAATTTTGTCTGTTACTTCTTTACGCCTTAACTCTTTAAGTCTTAAATCATAGGCTTTCTTTTTAGAGGCAGTGTCTTGCTTATGAATCAATTGACCAGTAGTGTTGTATTACAAGCTGTGCTTGTAAAAAACTTTACGTAGTCTTTTTAGCCTCAGCATCTGTTATTTTATTTCTCCTTTTTCCTTTTACTCTAGATTTTTTTAGTGGGCAAGCAGAATTTATTATCATTCCCAAGGTGTTACTAAACAAATAATTGTAGGCTGTGTCTGCATCTATAGCAGTAATCAGATCTTCCCATGATTCTTGTTGTAGTTTTATTTTAATGTCCCCTCATGTTTCCTTTCAGAAAATTGTCATTTTTCAGTCATCTGGGCTGTTGGTTTTACCTGCTGGTGGTGTGTAGCGTACAGAGCTGTGCCGTATGGTCAGAGATCCCCTCATCCAAAACTTCCACTGTTATTGTTTTCATCTTTTACATTAGTACACACACAATCTATTGATGATTATGAAAAAGGGGTTATGCCAAGTGGATGGAAGAGAAATTCTGAACATACCACAGCTTCTCTCAATATATCCTCCAAACAGCATGTTGTCTCTGTTAACGTTTAGGCAGTCCTATGTTGATGTCACCCCATAACAATTATCGGACACCTCCATATCGGTTACCGCACTTGTATGCATTGGGATATAATCTCAAGGGATTCCTCTAGGTTGCCTTGGTTTCTATAAAATACCTGCAATGTACAGACACCGATCCTGAAGTTTTATCCTTATAAGGGGCATTTCACAAAACCATCTCTATACACTCTTCACTTCAATAGAGTTATTAGTGAGTTTTTGCAGAAAATACCCACACCTCCCTTTTTTATGAAACTGCCGACAGAAATCAGCAATCAAAGTTATAATCAGTCAGGTTAGTATTGTGCAGCTGGTCATTGCTCAGACCATTGCTCAGTGAGGATTAGAATATCAGGCTCAAGTCGTTGAAGAAGATGAGTTATTATATCAATTTTTGTTGCTGAGCCTGTCAAAGTTTTTGGTGTAGAGAATCTTGAAGTGTTCCTTGTTCAATTGGGGTTATGGTAAAGCTGTTTTCATTTTGAAATTGGCTGAGGCCGTCTTGTCTAAAAAATATTTGTCCTGTTCATCTTCTGCTCGTGGTGGGGCTTCCGCTGCTGGCCTGATTCAGATGGAGATTGTTGGTTTATAGGAGGCCGGGAATTGAGCGTGAATGAATTAGACTCAATGCAATCAGCATTCGGCAATTGATTGTTTGTCATGATCGAAATGTAGTAATCAATGTTTGTGGTGTAGAACTCTTCTATACTCTCATCTTTAATTCGTGATCTTGCATTTATCGGAGGCTTTATTACTGAAGCTTTAGCGACTCTGTGTGTGTCCAAAACAGACGTCATCTGTAAGGTGTTACCAATGTTTGGAATATTGCGGTTCAGTCCCCGTGGATGCTTTAGCATTATTGTTACACATCTCAAATCCTTCTAAATTACACATGTTGTGGTTTTTATATTTTTGAGCTTTGGAGAGACACACTAAAGAGGTTCTTTCCCTTTGCGTCCCGTCTAACTCCTGATTTCCTTTTGGTCCCCTGAGGTATAGACTTATTCAGGGTAGAATCTAGAGGATCATCTTTATGTTTGCATTGTTGAGTAGATTTAGATGCTATAAAGTTAGTAGGTAGGATTTCTTCCAGACTCATTTAGATGAAGGTGAGTGTGTTGTATAGAAGTGCTGACATTTGTTGCTCCAGTTGGTCTTGCCTCCTCTTAAGGATTAGCATCTCTGAGTTCACTGACAAGGATTGTGTTGCAGGTGGAGGGGTGACTTCTATGAAACCATACTTTGTAAAACTTGACGCCAATTGCAATTCTTGATGTTTTTGTTAATAAAGAGTTTGTCTATTGTCTATTGTCTATGGAGGTTTTGGGTGGAGGTGTCTATCTTTGGTTCTTGGTCATTCTTGTCATCTGATTTAATCTCTGCAGGGTCAAAAGAGATTTCTCCAGATTTTTTTATCTTAGCTATAGTATGATTCTATAGTTTTGTTGTGATTTTATGTCTTGCTCCTCAAACATTTTTTGCATTTCTTTATGAAACTGTTTTTTCTTTGCACAATTGGGACAGTGAATGTGTTAGTTCCACACTGAGGGCTTCTATCTTGGTTAAATGCCTTTGTTCATTTTCCTCCAGAGGTTCTATTTTTTTCTTCCATGGTTCCCAACATGGCTTCCAATCTAATATTTTTTTTCTTCCAAGAGCTTGTTTTTCTCTAGAAGAGCTGATCCTATCTTGGCAGCTATTTGTAGATTATCTTCTTCCTTGTTTGCATTTTCCAAGAAATTAATTATCAACTAGAATACTTTCTAATTCAATCAGTGAGTTTTCAATGAGTTTTGTACTATTCTGTTAAAGAGGGAGAATGTTTACATCCATCATTTGAGGAGAATTTTTGGCAAGGAGTCAGAAAAAACATGCTTCTTCAAGCTCAGACTGTAGACTACTGTCATGTCTGTTTGGAGTCATTATAGAGATAGTGTTTTTAATTAGATTGAAATTCATTTCGGCTTCCTCAAGGCCTTTATTAAATTTATAATTTCTATGATTGTCTGATTTCCTCTGCCCCAATCTTTGTACATTTTCGGATAGAGACATATATCATTTTGTTTCACCGTGGCGGTTTCTGAGGTTCCAAAAAATATGACACTGTATTTTAGAGATTTGCTATTAACTTTGGTTATTATGCCATTAACAGTAGCAGGCCAGTGTGCACACCCCCTTAACTTTGGCAAACACCAGGTCACTGCACTAAAAACTGTTGTTTTCCCATCCATTGTAAAGATAACTGTGTTACTGATGCTTCTATTTAATTTATTATTTATTGTGAAGTGGTGTTTATCAGGAAATTGGCTCCTACAACACATGTGCCACAGGGATATATTGACATTGTGTGTTAGCCAATAGTACAATTGACATTAACATTAAAATGTTGGTCAATTGAAATAAAATGGACCAAGATAAATACATTGTCCTATCATTTGGGGCATTACAACAACAATGAAAACAGCAGCACAAACAACTGTTACAGCTCAGATTAATTGCGCTCAATTAATTCTTTGATTGTAATATATTAAGTATAATCAAGTAGTTTATTGTGAATAATTATTACATTCACTTCAATTCAATTAATTTACATTTTGAGAATATTGCTGCTGTAAACAGAGTAGTCAATCAATCCACTTGACAGGACTGTGCAATGCAGACAGTCTGCAATGTAAACAACAATAAAACAGCTGACAACAGGTGGTCTGCAGACATTAAAAACAGCTGCTGAGAGTGGGTAGTCAGTGGTGGGGGTCATACAGCTCTCAACAGGAAACTGCTCCAGTCAAGCAAGTGATTAATACAGCAAGAAATAGCAGTGTTAAGCTTTAGCCATGTTTATATTATTTAAAATGTGTAAATGTGCAGTTATATATATAAAACTGTTTTCCATAGGTTAAAAACTTCTTATTTATCTTCTTATAAATACAGCCAGGTTTTAGAAATTGTTCTTCCAACCATGTGGTTTTAACAGGTAACTAAGTTTTAAACAAGTTTTTGTTATTAAATAGTCTGCTTCAAAAATTATTACATTAATCAATCCATTATGTTTAATGAAACTTCTCTGATTAGTTCAAGTTGAACCTAGCACCAAACAAACCTTAAAACCAGTCCAATAACTGTGAAATATTTAAGCACCAACTGTAACTGCACTCACTCAGTTTGACTCAGTTAAAGGTTATTATTCTGTGACTGTCTTGTTGCCATCATGGTTACCCATAAGACAAAGTAAAAATTTTCGCTAACACTTCGCCAAATCCATTGAGTAACTTGTAACAACATCGAACTCGATATTGCATAGAAATTAAGCTTCATAAAAACTATCAAGTCTTAGTTCATTTGATTCTTGAGGTATTGTACGGACAGACAGAAAATTTGTTGAGCCTCTCTTGATATTCTTCACTAACTTTAAGCCAATTAGAATAAATAAAAATAATTTGAATTGCCTATTTAAAAAATAATTATTTCTTCAACTTTGGAGCAAATCGGTACCAATTTGTTATGGTTTGGTAAACCGTTCTACAGAACATGTGATTTGAATTTTAGGGAGTTTTAATTTCAAGAAACAAAAAAATAATGCTCTTACCCGAATAGAATCATTATTTGTAGCCTGGATGGTCCTGTTCTCATAGGCAGCTTGTAACGAGAACACGGGTGGCAACTGTGGATAGCTGTTCTTGATGGCAACGGCCATAGTCAGACGAGCTGTCACATTAAACAGTTAAACATGTAAATATTAACCACTCCATCAGGCAACATAAACTATATTAACTGTTGGAGATTATCCTTATCTAAATCATTACAAAGCAATGCTGTTCAGAACATAAATACTCTGAACAACTTGTCCAGAAGAATCTCATGAGAAACACAATCGAAGGCCTTGTTGAGATTACAGAAGGTGACCGCAGCAAGGTTCCTTCTCTCAAAGTAATCTAAAACTTCACCAACATGCATGTATGCTTGACAATCCTTTCCTGAAGCCAAACTCATAATTACTTATTAACTTGTTAAGTTCAAAATTGTACCGTTAGTTAGTTCCATTTTATACAATGCAACATTTCACAACCTAGTTAGCCAGTACAACTTAATATTATTTTTTATCCAATGTTCCGGAACTAAATTATCAGCGGACTAACTACCTAATTGGCACGCGTATGAATATTTTATTGTAACCCTTTGTAGCAGCCCAACTACGTGACCAATTTCACCTCGCGTGCTATGTCCGCGAGCTCACGTATTATTTGAGTAGATGGCTACCACTTTCATAACTTCTACTCCTCTTCTGGTAATTACCGACTAGAAATAACCCTTCTTAGACTACAGCTTCAATGTCTCATGCCAAGACGCCGACGCCCGGGTTGTGAGTCTACATATTGCAAAGGGAAGTAAAATCTTAAAGTTTTATAAAGTAAAATATCGTAGGCATAATTCCATAGAACATTGGATATTTTAGGCCCACCTATCAGATATATATTTTTAGTTCTTGTACTCTAATTGGCAGCAATGTGGCAAGGCATACATTTAATTTACCAACTAAAAGTGGTGCTTGTAAGTTTCATTAATTAAATTGAACTTATAAGTAAACTTTGCAATTCGAGTATTTATTACTACGACCTCAGAAGTCACCACCCCCTTGTGTTATTGTCATTCGGTACAAAATAATTTATTTATTGTTTGCCAATACAAGTTCTAAAACCTTAGAAAGTGTAGCTATGATAGTAATGGGCCAATAGTTATTAAAATCATCTTTTATTCCCTTTTTGGAAAAACTGTTGTAACTTTTAGAACTTTGGGAAACCTTCCCTGTGTAATGCACATATCAATTAAAGGTATCAAAGGAGTAACAAATAAGTTACAATACATTTTCAGAAGCCTATTAGAGAAACCATAGATAGTGATCCTTACTATTTTTGCAAGACATTTGTTTTACTATTTCTAGTAAATCTTCTCCATTAATCAAATTTAAGGCGAAGAAGTAACTATTATGTACAGAAATTTTATATTTTACTAGGGTTTCTTTCACATTTTTACCAACATTTATGAAAAATTAGTTGAAATCGTATGGCTTTAGTTTGCTTACACTTATATCTACTTTTTTACTTTTATTTGCAACTTTCCATAGCTCTTTAATCTGTTTTGAAAAATTATTTATGTGTTCAACATTTGATACTTTTTTGCGTCTTTTATTTTTAATTTGTAGTAAGTTTTTGTCTACAGTACATATCTTTTAAGGTGGTACAGGTAAAAGATATGTAAGCTTCCTTTTAGTAAGCTCATACAGAAAAGATAGCCTATCTTTAATTAAACCTATATCAGGTGTATACTAATTTAACTCACCTTTACTATGATTATATATATTAGATCTGAGGTTCTCTTTTACACGCTTTGAGAAACAGGTATTGAAATTAAATTTCAAAATATTTACATATTCTTCAAAACAAGCTTCAGCATTCTCTGAACAGAAGACTTAGTTCCAGTTTTGCTTGGAAAGAAGAAACTTAAAAATATACATACTATCAATGATATGTACAACTGTCTTAAATAAAATTTCTACAACTACTATGTATAAGCCTATTTGGTTTATTTATTAACCAAACTAACATACATAAAAACTAACATATGTGAAATGCTGTCCTAGATGGTCAGTCACTAATATAGAAATTAATGACCCTTGAATCCAAGTCCTCTGCTTCAGAAGTAAAGACTTTGTCTAAAAAATTATTCAGTCTGGTGGGTTCTCAGATTGTCATGTAAAACCCATAAGTCTGGCAGAGATTTATAAAGAATTCAGCATTCTTGCCAAGAGATAAAAATGAAAAATTGAAGTCACTATATGCAATGGACTTTTTGTTATGGTTGTTAATAAAACAAAACACTTTCTCTATTGTCTTGATGGTAGGTAGGTTCTATGTAAGTAAGTACGAACACACAAAAAGTTTCAACCAATTGAGCAAGTAGTAATGTTTATATGAATTATTGTTTAAATTCCGATCATAATTTACTATACACTTCTTGACGGTAACATAGAACATACTTATAATTTGTGCGATCTAACGCACCAAAGTTTTTATCCCAGACAATGATGATCATTTGGTGGAGTTTCCAGAATGACAATTTTACAAAATACACTATTTCTATTTTTATTATTTACACCATTTTCACACAAAAGGTTTCAAAATTTAACTAAAATATTATTTACAATTATTATTGTACTCTTGATACCATTAGGGAAATATTTTCCTAAAATGCGCAGGGAACAAAACTAATTTCGATAGGAATGCTGAAAGAAGTTCAAACTTGGTACAAAAATGTACGTTTTAAATATCTTGACAAAGTTTGTTGGCCAGCTTAGCACTCCATTTTGTTTCAATATGGCAAACCATTTAAAACTTAAAAAATAACAACTGTGTTATTAATGAATGTAGAGAAAAGGCAAAATGTATTCTGGAATGAATATAAGATTGAATAAACCTTTTTTGTATCTCAGACGGTTTCCAAGATATTGAGGTACACGTAAACCCATGAAGAATAAATTAATAATATTTCAGAAGCCACAAAATCTACCTACTTCTTGGAACAGTTTGGACAGAAAATATTTCATCCGCTGGTTTCTAAAGTCAATTTACCCAGAGATGTAGTGTTTCTTTTTTTAATTTGAGGGAAAAGGATGGTTTGTCACGTGCTTAGTCCTAAAAGGATCTTTGCACCTCCCTTACTTAAACTTGTCCTCAAAATCTGAGACTTTTACAGAACCCTATCAGATTTGAGAGCTCCTGTTCTCTGATATCCTTGGGGCTGAGGAGATATGCTCCCAGGAATCTTTTCCGAATTTTTGAAATGGCAGGACAATTTAACCAAATATGCTCTGCTGATTCCTCCTCTTCTCTGCAGAGTCTACATTCATTTGTCTGGCTAAGGCCCACCCTAGTGTAGTGTTTCTTAAATGGGGCTTTTCCACCACTAAAAAACCAAATCGTAATAAATAAATAAATATATTCAGCCATTTCTGAAACAATTAGTTGCATCGCACTCACCATTGTCTCTGGTGAGGGTTGCCCTTGTAAAACCTGTCCCGCTCTGAGACACAGCACCTGGTGATCTGCTGCTGTGTGAAGCCCAGCGCTTGGTAAGCAGTCCAGCTCAGTGCACTCCAGTGGGTTAACTCTGTCAGCAGCTTCTGGGGGAAACACGACCTCACCTCAGGGATGTTCGGGAGTTTCCCACCCTCTGTCACACATGAACACAACAACAATATACATGAATTGTCTATCTAAGATGTTCAGTCCCAGTGTCATAAAGCACCCAACAGTTTATATATCAACATCGCCACGTGACTGTACTTGCTAATTTTTATTATTATTAATAATAGATCATTTAATTCTAAAGAAAGCAGGTGTATTATTCAATAAAAAAAGCAGTATTTATAATTTTTATCTACCTAAATTTTAATTACATGGAATATCCATGAACTGATTCCCATGGGAATCAGTGAAACAAAGTGGAAAGGTAGTGGAAGTAGAGAAGTGGGACAGGGATACAGGATTTGGTGGTCTGGAGGAGAAATTGGAAGAAGAAATGGAGTAGCTATAGTCATGGACAAAAAGATGACAAGCAGAGTGATGAAAGTGGATGTGGTAAGTGAAAGAATTATTAAGGTTACGGTCAGAATGGAGGGGGAGATAATGGACATAATACAGGTATACGCACCACAAACAGGATGCACGGACGATGAGAAGAGAGAGTTTGAAGAGGATCTGGAAAGACAAGTAAAAGAAGAGAGAACAATAATAATTGGGGATTTTAACGCACAAGTGGGTAAGTTTAGACAAGGATATGAAGAGGTAATGGGATGTTATGGAGTAGGAACAAGGAATTTAGAAGGAGAAAATTTACTGGATTTTTGTTTAAGGAATGATATAGTGATAGGGAACACCTGGAACAAGAAAAGGGGTAGCCACAAATACACAAGATACAATTGGAATGGTGAACAGCCAAGTTTAATAGATTATATATTAGTGAGGAAATGCCTGCAGCCATACATGGCAGATGTAAAAGTTATACCCAGTGAAAGTATGGGAGGAGATCACAGGCTGGTGGTAGCTGATTTTCAAAGAATGAGGTTTGGAAAGGATACATGCAAAAGACTAACAAGAATCAAGACATGGAAGTTAAAAGATACGAAAGTTAGAGAGGAGTTTGTAAATAACATTAGAGGAACGATACCCAAGGGGGAGGTCAAAACAGGAGAGGAGGAATGGACAAATTTCAAGAATGCTATAGTCAAAGCTGCAGAAGAAACATGTGGACGAACTTCAGGTAAAAGAAGGGATAAAGAGACCCCTTGGTGGAATGAAAGAATTGGTGAAGCAGTTAAAAACAAAAATAGAGCTTGGCAAGAATGGTTTAAGGATAGGTCAAATGAAAAGAGGGATAAATGGAAGAGACTTGCAAGGGCATCAGCAAAGATGATGAAGGAGGCAAAGGAGAGGACATGGAAGGATTTTGAAGAAAAACTGAAATCAAACTTCAAAGGAAATAAGAAGATTTTTTATGGGGTGATAAGGAACAAGACGAAACCTAAAGAAATGTTGACTAAGGTGGTGGATGTTTCAGGGGAAATCAAATGGGAGGAGAAAGAGGTTTTGAAGACGTGGAAAAGAGTATTTTAAGGAACTACTGGAAGGAACAGAAAATGAAGAGGAAAGAAGAGATATGACAGAGGAGACAGAAGATGAAGAGGATTTTAGTATGTGCGAATTGGAAAAAGCGGTTAAAGAGATGAAAGAGGGGAAATCTGCGGGAATAGACGAGCTGACGGCTGAGATGATAAAGGCGGCGGGCCCATTGGGAATTCAATGGTTGTACAGAGTGATGAGAGTGATTTGGAAGGAAAAGAAGATACCAGAAGACTGGAAAATGGGAATAATAGTGCCGATTTTTAAGAAAGGCAATAAGCAAAAATGCGAGAATTACAGGGGAATAACTTTGTTGTGCCATACACAAAAAATTTATGAAAAAAATACTGTTGCAGAAAATTAGACCAGTACTGGAAGAAACAGGAAGAGAGGAGCAATGTGGTTTTAGGAAAGGTAGGTCAACGGTGGATGCTATTTTTGTGATGAGACAAGTGTTAGAAAAGAGGTGGGAATACGGAAAAGATACAATGGTAGCGTTTATAGACCTACAGAAGGCATATGATAAGGTACTGAGAGAAAGGATATGGGAGAGTATGAGAAAGAGAGGATTGCGTGAGGGAATAGTAGAAAGAATAAAGAACCTGTACGGCATATGTAAAAACAGGGTAAGAATTGAAGAAAAATATACAGATACTTTTAAAACAGAGAGAGGAGTAAGGCAGGGAAGCATATTGTCACCTTTCCTTTTCAATATTATAATGGATGAAATTATTCTAGAAGTACAAGGAAACAGAGGAGCAGAAGAAACTTAAGACAATAGCATATGCGGATGACATAATGATATGGGAAAATAGGGAAGAAGAGTTAGAACGAGAGTTAAACAAATGGGCAAAAGTGGCGAAGAAATATGGTTTAGAGATGAACATACAAAAATGTAAAGTAATGAAAGTAGAGAGAAGGGATGGAAATAACAAAGACGTGTTAGTTGAAGGAAAAAGACTTGAAAAGGTGAAGGAATTCTGTTATTTAGGAAGTATCATAACAGATAGGGGCACAATAAGAGAAGAGATAGGAAACAGAATATGGAAGAGTGGAAAGTTTTTCAATATGGTAAAGAAGATTGTGTGGAGTTGGAACATTGGGAAAGAATCAAAAGTATTGATGTATAAATCTTATTTCCAACCAATTTTATTATATGGAGCAGAGACGTGGACGTGGACTAAAAATGATTTAAGCAGATTGCAAGCTGCAGAAATGAGATTTTTAAGAGGGATAGAGAAGACTACAAGAAGAGATAGAATAAGGAACGAAATAACTAGAGAAAGATTGAAGGTAGTTTCACTGCAAGAGACAATGGAAGGAAGAAGAATACAGTGGATGGGGCATGTGAAGAGGATGGGAGATAATAGAATGCCTAGAATAGCACTGGAGAAGGAGGAAGGAGGAAGAAGACCAAGAGGAAGACCGAGAGGAAGATGGGAGGACCAAGTGTGGAAAGATATAGAGAGAAGGGGACTACAGAAAATACAGGTGGATGAAGAGGAGACCTGGAACGATAGACTAAAGTGGAGGAGGCTGTGTACGACGACCCGTGAGAACGGAAACGTCTGACGATGATGATGATGATCCATGAACTGTAATAACTAAATTCATAACTGTGTTTCTTATATAAAAATAAACCTATACAACAGAGTACGAAAGGACCTGTCAAAACTTTAAAAAAAATCTTTTACCGAGCTGACGGTAATTATCAGTTTAAAACCCGCTGACCATCTTTGTATGAAACCAACCAACCCAACAAAGTAGCTTCATCAATGTGTTGGTTAAAACTATAGTCAAGTTCGAATGTTGAGTTCAGTTCCATTTCACCTTACGCTTAGAGCACTGCCTGGAATCTGAAATTGTATCATCAGTAGTACGATAGAGAACATGAAACAATGAGGAAACCTCTTTGTCTACATTACACTTGATTTTGTGAGCTAGGTATCTCTGATGTCGAAATAATGCAAAGGTTCATTTTGAGCTTCTTTGTCACCGAATTTTTAGGGATCTCTTCAGACAACGATGTGAGAATGTCAGATTTTAGACGCTGCACTACGCAGAAGGTGAAATGGAGCTAAACTCAACATTTGCTTTTAATCAGTACTTCCCAACCATAGCTACATAATGCATCATTAAGTTAATGTTATAATATAATTAACTTCCACAGTTTACTTAATATGTTTACAAAATTGTTTATTCTGTGTTTTAATTGTTAGCATCATAGTACAAATTTAATTTTTTAACCTTTAATTTTGAACCCAAATTAATAGATTTTGTCATTGGCTCAAGGTGAATCTACAAACCAAGTTTCAAATATCTAAGACCTTTTTATCATTAGTTATTGAACTGATGACACAATAAGAAGGGACTGTTTAAGGGGAATAAACATCTTATAAGTATGCATTATAAAATACATAGTTTTCTGTATATATCCATAAAAACTATAAATATGGACCTAACACTTTGTATAAGTGTTTAACTCTTTTCTATTTCAAAATGACAATCATAAAATTAACATCTAGAGCTAGATTAAAAACTGCTTTAGGATACGTGATGACAAATAAAAATGATCTTAATGTAACTATAATGATACCTGATTGTATAGACTGATATAGAATAAGAAACAAAGAAGGTACATTGACTTATGCTTTACATTACACAGGTGCTTTGATTTCAACAGATGATTGCAACTAACTAATACAACCAATCACAGATGACAATTTGTTAGCAATACATTTTTGTTTTGAAATTTTCTACACAATTTGTTAATTTTCTAAAAAGATGTTGACGATTTTACAACTCACCTAACGCCTGCAGCTGGATACAGAGGGAAATTCGGGCTTGCAGCCGACGCTTGATAGCCTTTATAGCTTCTGGTAAAAAACAGTTGGCTGACCTGCTGGCTGGGCACCACAGACCTCTCCCCTCCAGTACTTAAGGCAAAGTTGAGACCAGCCATGCGTTGCGCCCAAACGTATGCTAGCCCCAGCTGCGCTGAATTGAAACTGTCGATACCCACCTACCAAACACGCAACAGTAATTGTAGTTAACACATTGAATCGAGTTTACCTTTCTCCTAATGAATTGGCTTTGGTTTAGTTATTACTATGTATATAAATTTGATTAGTGCAAAATTGCGTTTAATCCTAGTTATGTTTTTAACATTGGCACTTCACAACAGTATTACTTTGTCAGTGTTAGTAATAATTTTAAACAAAATATGAGAAGTTCTTCTTTTTTTTATGTGTCTGATGAAGATAGCCTTGCTATCGAAAGGCCTCACAAAAATAAAAAGTTATTAGTATTGGTTGGTGTTTTCAATGTAGTGAATAAATTAAGATTAGCCAATACAAGCTCCAACTTCAACATTTCAAAATATGAGAACCATTAACCCTACAGCACATATGTGGCTAAAAATCACATTAGTACATATCTGGGGTGTTACAGATGTTAAAGAAAAATTTTTGCTGTAACATCTGTAGATTTCTCAACATATATTTAAGCAATGCCTCACCTCACAATAGTAAAGCCTTGTAATCTTCAAGGTGAAGTGATGAAAACTCCAGTTTTAAAACAAGATATTGTACATTTCGCCACGTTGTGGTTGATTTCTTAGATGAATTTCAATGCTTCTGATGGGGTATACTCCACCTCCCTTCACAAAATTATTACGCATATCTTCATTTTGAATCAAATTGTTTCAAAACTTATTAACACTATCAACTTGTTCCAGAGTTGCCCAACTGACAGGATCTTAAACAAATGGTCCAGAAGCAAATGCATATTTGTGGACCTTACGATGATTAAAACAAGTCCTAAACAATACATTATGGCTGAACTTTCGTGACAGTTGTCGAATGAAATGCTACTAACTGAAAATAACTTTTAAACACACAAGTACTCTCATCTCCTTGACTTTGGATGGACTTATCAAAAAGTACCTTTTCTATATAGGAATTCTTCTATATAAAAACATTATTGAAAGTATTACCAGGATTGAATTTTATCTTTGGCACTGCACATTTCAAAATCGAAAAACAACAATCTTATGGGTTGATGAAGTACTCAGTGAGTACAAAATTTATATTATTTTTAATCTTTTCTCAAGAGTACTCACTCTCCAAGTTGGAAAAGGTAAGTCTGCTCTTCCTATCCAAGACATTCACTTAGTTCAATACAGAGTTTCTCTTGATAACGTGATCTATCTAACTCAATAATGATATTGTGATTTAGAGAGATTTGCATTTTAATAACCAAAAATATTGTGAAAAACGCCTGTTGAAATGATAACATTTAATTATCCATAGGAATTTAAACTCAAATCACCTGTTTGAGCTGGTAGATGTTCGCCGTGTTGGGGCTTGAATCTCCGTGGTCTTCAGGGTACAATTCTGTCAGGATATATGATCACTGTCGAGCAGCTTGCTGTAGGCAAATATTTACATAAGTTAAGTGCCCATGTTACAATTATTACGGTTGTAGATAGTAAATTTTAAAATAATGAGTGGATACTTGGACATTCCAAAAATTTAACAATAAGTCATAAGTCATAAGTTCTTTATTGTCATTAAACATTACAAAAATGTGATAGACATAGTCAATTTGTAACAATAAGTTAGGCTATTACAATAATTTAAATGTATGAAACATAAGTAGCCTAAAATAATAGTCTATATAACAAGTAGGCCCTAGTTAAATTATAATATTATCAAACTTTAAAAAATCTTTTAAGTCATAAAAAGGGTTAGCAATTAACCATTTGTGAAATCTGACCTTAAATAGACTAAGAGGTAAGGACTTGGATGCAATATGTAGTTTATTGTACAACTTGAGGCCAACAACATTGTAACTATTTGTACTCTTACTTAATCTGCAAAGTGGGATTACTGCCTTAGACTGATTGCGAGTGTCATGATTGTGAACATCACTATGTACGGAAACTAAATTTGAGTTATTTTTCACATTTACCACACAGACAAATATATACAGGTTTATCACAGTTAAAATTCTACTATCTACAAAAAGGGGTTTGCAATGAGCTTTGACTAGAGATTTGGTAACAATCCTAATGGCCTTCTTTTGGAGCAATAAAATATTATTTACATGACTGCTGTTTCCCCACAGGAGAACACCATAACATATCACAGAATGAAAAAAGGCAAAATAAACTATACGTAAATATTGTAATGGTAACATGGAAGAAAGACTCTTGAGCAAGTAAATTACTTTGGCTAACTTTGTGCACATTGATTCTATTTGGGGAGTCCAAGTTAACTTATTATCTACTATTATTCCTAATATTTTAATTTCTGTGATGGATTCAATATGGCCTAGGCTTACACTATTTTTTAAGCTACATAAAAGATTTTGGGTTTTGCCCTGATTCAGTGTTAAACTGTTTGCTGCAAACCAATCTACTGCTTGCTTCATGGTGTTTTCTACTACTAATGAAAGACTATTTACATCACTGTCAACACTTAAAAAAGTAGTGTCGTCCGCAAACATAGCGGTAAAGGATCGACTAATATTATTTGGCAGATCATTCATAATCAAAAGAAACAATGTTGGGCCTAATATAGATCCCTGAGGCACACCTTCATTTACCTCAACTTTTTTAGATTGATCCTTACCATTATCTACATATTGCGACCTTCCAAGTAAGTACGATTTAAAGAAATCTAATTGGTGACCACAAACACCATAATAATTAAGTTTCTCCAAAAGAATCTGGTGGTCAATACAGTCAAACGCCTTACTCAGATCACAAGCTGTGATCTGAGCAAGGCGTCTGTCTTCGAAAGCCTGTAACATTTTTGAAATTAAGGACTCAAGGGCATCAACTGTCGATCTATTTTTACGGAAACCAAATTGTGAGTTTGAAAAAATATCATTCTCACTTAAAAAGGTACACAATTGCCTATGTACAACATGTTCTATGATTTTACCAATACAAGGCACAAGAGATACAGGACGGTAGTTACAGACCTGGTTTCTGTCATTCTTCTTGAACACCGGCACAACTCTGGACACTTTCTGTGAAGTAGGAAACACACCCTCTTTAAGGCAAGCGTTTATGCACAGCATAAGAGGCAGCATTATTTCACTAATCACCATTTTCAAAATATAACTAGACAGGCCATATACATCTTTGCTTTTGGTGCACTTCATTTTATTCACTGTACACAACAAGTCTTTTTCAGATACAGTTTCCCAATGAAGTTGCTGCTGAGGTTGCACGATGTTCCGCAGAAAGTGGCTTGAAGTCGCAACAGGTTGTGACTCCGCAGCCTTGGTAGCGTGTACTGACTCGATGAAGAAGTTGTTGAACTCATCAGCGGAAATGTTTGTTGTCTCGTTTACGGCTGGGGATGTCTTCTTTTTTATAAGAGACCAGGCTGCCTGACAAGGGTTGCTCGCAGACTCAATAAAGTTGACATTGGCTACTAGTTTGGCTTGATTTACTGATTTCCTGTACCGACATCTGATCTCCTTATAGGCCCTAAGAGCCTGTTCGCTCCCAGTAGTTTTGAAAACTGTTCGGTAACCCATCACCCTCTTCCTTAAAATTTCCAGCTCCGGAGTATACCACGCAAGATGTGATTTAATAGACCGTTTCTTCACGGTATGAGCTTTAGCTTTTACATACTTCAAAGGGCAACAATCATTGAATATTTCTAAAAACTTGTTGAAGAACTGGTCAAACATGGTTTCTGCTGTCATTGTTTTGCACTTGAGAAGTTCTAGCCAGTTCATTTCACTTAAGCAAAATTTAAAATACAAAATGCTATTTACAGAAATGTTTCTAACCATTTTTACTGCAGGAGTTTCTTTGGGCGCAACTTCCAGCAAACAATTACATTTTATTTCCATCTCGACACCCTCATGATCTGCTATGTCAGGGCATACAACTTTGTACTCATAAGCAGATGTCTCAATATCTGTGAAAAATATTATCCAGACAGTTGTTATTCCTTGTGGGTTGATTGTTGACGTAGTGACAGTTAAACTGAGCAAGAACAATTTTCAACTTCTTAACTGTAGGCGAGTTTATAGTGACGTCAAATTTAGCATTAACATCCCCACCTATAACTATGTAAGCCTTGAAGCGACCCAAATAAATTAAAAGCTGCTCCAGTTTTTCTAAAAATATATTTGCATCACCAGCTGGAGAGTGATAAAGAGTTATTGTGAGTAGGTTGAGGTAAGAAAGCAAAACTGCTGTACATTCAAAATGGAGCTCTTCACAGAATTGATCCACCGCTATACGCTCATACCTTAAATTACTAGTAGCTGAAATAAATATGCCTGTTCCACCTCTAATGTGATTACTTCTGCAGAATAAAGATGCTCGCACATAGCCTTCCACATCCACACAATCCTGTTCCTGATCACTGAGCCAATGTTCACAAAAACACAGCAGGTCATAATGATTTTCATCACCCAGGACACTTAAAATATTTTCTTTTTCTTGCAAAACCTTGTACATTTAAGAACAGTAACTTTAGGTTAGGCTTTGAGGTAGGCCTATATATGACGTCTTGTGTCGGCGACCCTGGGTAGGCACCGTCGCACCTAATCGTAGTAGTGTCACTAACCTCAACATTAGTTCCATCCTCAATAGAGGGTACAAGCTTAGATCCACAAACTAGGCCTAAGTATTTTGCAGATTCGCCTGTACATTTTCCAAAAAAGAAGCCTCATGGGCTTCTTTCTCCACGGGACTTTGGCGTTTAAACACAAACCGACTTACATAAGAACCTTCAGGCCAGAATTCTTCATCATATACTGTGGTCCACAGCGACAAAGGGACACCTATTTTAAATGAACTGTATCCTGGAAACTTATTTTTTAACTTTGTCACTTCAAAATTATTTTTACCTTTGGCTCGAGCATTAACATATTGCTTAATATTGTCACTTTCAACACCTTCGGCAAACCTAGAAACAAATATATACTTATGTTTTTCCACAATCTTCAGTCTGTCGTCATTAACCGAAGCGCGGCCCGTTAAGAACTGATATCTTTTGGGGTTATTTTTAACCTTTTCCGTTTGTTTACGCTTTCTGTATTTCACTTCAATAAATCCGTTATTGGAGTACTCACGTTCCTCTTCCAAAACCACTTGTTCCACATTGGACGATGGGACAGACGGAACATCTGTTGTTTTTGCAGACCAATGTCTCCAACCCAACATTTTCCTGCCACAGTGACACTTAACCCTTCAGTATGTTGAAAAATAATAATTAAAGAGGTTCATAAGGCCTAACATTTCCTGATAATGTTGTTTTTAAAATAAGACTTTTTGCTCCCATCAGGAAACAATTTACCAGCCAATGTACAAAGGTTGTTCAGAAAGTAACAGAAGAAAATGAAAGAAAAACATTTATTACATAAATTTGAAAACTACATTCTTAGGTTATTTCCCCACATAATCCCCTTTCAAATTGCATGACACAAGTTTTTGTGTTCTAACTTTGAAGAAATCCGCCACTTTGATTAGATCTTAACTGGTTAACACTGATATGAATTCGGCACCATTATTAAAGCGCTGTGTTGTGAGCCAGGTTATCATCACTGGAAAGAGATGGTAGTCATTTGGTACAGGATCTGAGTTGTATGGAGGGTGATCAAACATTTCACATTCACAATCATCCAAGGGCTGTTAAGTATGATTGATCGACTGACTGTGTGTGGATTTGGATTGTCATGAAGAAAAAAGATTGTTAGTTCAATATAAACAGCTTGTTTGGTATTGCTTGCCGTAGTTTCTACAGTGTTTTACAATACCGATTGAATGTCTATTCCATTCAAGCAAATCAACCAGAATCACACCTTTATTATCCCGAAAAATAATAGCTATAATCTTTATGGCAGACAAAGTTTAGAGACTTTTTTTTAGAATGCGTATGTCTCCATCCCATAGACTTTCTTTACACGTAACAAAAAATTAACAACATGCTTTACTTATGTTTCATCACCATTTATGATACGACCGAGAAGCTTATCACTATGTTTATCAATGTCTTCATGGGAATTCACAAAAGCAACAAGTCTGTATTTTTTATGGTTGTCTGAAAGAATATTTTGAACCCAATTTTATTACCAAGCTTCCCCACAACAACTTCATGAAATAAACTTCATACTGAAATAAGGAAATCTTCTGCAGGTTCAGTGGTTATAAAACAGTGATTTTCATGAGTGTTTTCATTGATTTTTATCACACAGTCTTCAGTGGCTAGGCCGACCTCTGCGATCCTCGCCGTGAACATTGGTGCAGCCATTTTTTAAATCAATACACCACTGCTTCACTCTGCTTTCACCCATTATTCCATTCCCACAAAAACATCACAAAATTAGCAAATGCATTTCAATTGGTTTGTAGTTATTTGTTATTTCCAACAAAACTCTAATGACGAATATAAAACTACTCTCAAGTTGCAGGATTTTTAATGGCAGTGCTCATTTTAACTAGTCACAATAAGTGGTAGAGATACAGATTACCAACAAATCGTTTTACACCAAGATGGCAGCTCTACTACTACTCACTGCCGAGTTAGTCCCAAATGTCTTACTTTCTGAACAATCCTCACACATTGGATGTTGGCACCGGATGTAAAAAAAAAAATACTGATTATATATCAACTGGTTAATACATTTCTAAAGTAAGATGCCTTTAGATACCAGTTAATAGTGTTTGAAGCAATCTTCTAATGTTTTAACATGAACTTTTTTTGAACTTGAAACACAAATGGGAGAAGCTTCACAACAGTTCTGCGATCAGACAACCCCTGTAATTGGGAAGATTTTCAGAGAGCATAAAAAACTAAGACAAGATTTTCCCTGCAAAGGGCAATCAGATCATGAAGATGTCCAACTAATACTACAGATGTATACTGATACTACATTGTTGGACATACCTGGCTGAACTGTTAGGATTGATTGGAACTTGAGGAGGAAGTTTAATAGTGGGCTTGACCGTTACAACATGTAACTGCACCAAGTAGGAGAACTCCAGGCTGATACTGGTTACCTTGTCTGGAACAATAAAAAACATCAATATATTGCTTTAAGCAATAATATGAAATAATATTTTGAGTATATCATTAGTAACAATTATGTCACATTTCAACATTAGGGTCTATCTTGTTCCTTCTCATAATATCAGCACATAACTATGACATGTATTAGTTACAGTCACTTCATTAACAACCAACAATGTCTTCTTAAACTCTGTTTAATAACTAATGATAAGAAACTAATTTATTTTGTAGTCAAAAGGCTACAGAACAATCTGTCAATATGTGCCCTTCCTTGTTTGTTACATTAAGTCAGGTTATTTGATACTCCATTGTATCGATTTAATACAAATAGTGACTGATATTTTATATATTTTTGATACTCCACACCTGCCATGGTAATATACCTCTTATCAGCATTTAATACTAGGTAATAGATAATATTTTTCTGTTTAGTTTTGCATATTATTCTTTGAGATAAATTATATTTTAACCAACTTAAGAACTTAAGAATAAATTATTTTCTGAAATATGTAAATGAAAAAGCTACACACAGTAATTGCCCACATGCAATCTTTCCCACAGAAGTTGGCATCAGATGCACAGCAGTGCATTTAATTCTACAATTAGTTCATTTAAAGCACTTATTTTCTGAAATATGTAAATGAAAAAGCTACACACAGTAATTGCCCACATGCAATCTTTCCCACATAAGTTGGCATCAGATGCCCAGCAGTGCATTTAATTCTACAATTAGTTCATTTAAAGCACAAATTACAAAAAAACTGTATATCTTCGTTGTACAAACATCCAACCAGAAATTAGTGACTTCTATTCAAACTTGACTTTTTTTGTTCTCTTAGGACAAGAAGCTTAGAAAATTGCACCTAGTCCTATAACGACCTTTGCACTGCTTCTGGAGTGACAGGATATTTTTGATGGGTAAGCTTGAGAGTAGGGGCCACCTTCTGTCGAGATTCATGAGGAAAAGTTTAGGGGGGTAATCTCAGACTTAGACTTAGTTCAATAAGCACAAATTACACATACAACTAAGAATCTGTTATTGTTGTCCCACATAAGATGTGCATTTGCAAAATCAGACTTAAACAATATTAAAATTAAGATATGTTATCTACTTGAATTCATATATACATAATTTAAAATTTCATTAAAGTATACGTTTAACACGTTAACTGCAGACTCCATAAATTACATTTTAGTGGTAGGCTCCTCATTACAAATGATTAATAACTACAATTTGATTATCTATTTATCAATATCATGTTTATAAAGCATTGTATACTTTAGCCTGACACTACTATTAACATAAAAAATGTACGAGCCACTATGCACAGCACCTTATAGTAGGGAAATTTAGTTTTCTTTGTTGGCAACATGAATATCTCATATGTTTTTTGCTCACTGGACTGCTACAGATGCATCGGCTGTCCTATCACGTGACTATTCTACAACGAGAAAGATCTGGTGGTAGTAGTAATGCTATACATAATGTCTGGAATACATAATGTCCCGTAGACTAATGATTGCAAATGTGGGAAATGTGCCCACGTTTCACACGAGGACGCGTAGGAATCAGAAATCAGAAATTTATTGTCACGTAACGTTACATAATTGTAGTAGATAAGATCTACAATGAACAGGTGACTCGTCAATATAATTTAAAATATACTAATCCTAATTAAAAAAAGTTATAAACATAATTAACAATTCATTGATAAATAATCAATATTAATCACACAAACAGTGATCCAGTAAATATGTAAAACATTAAATTCTAATAATACAGGTACAGGTTATAATTTATATTAAAATTAAATAAAGATAGATGTAGCTATTATTACGCTAAAATAAAATAATTTACAAAACATAAAACACATTTAAAAACAATTAGTGATAAAATAAATAGAGTGGAATTAATATATATATATACATCAAAATGTTTTGATATGGTTGGGGGGTAATTTAATTAATGAAGGTTGCATCATTTATAAAATCAGTTTCTGAATAATATTCTTTCTCTATTAAAATATGTTTTAATTTTATAGAGAACTTTTCTAGAGGCAAAGAGGATAGAGATATTGGAATTTTATTGTAAAATTTTAGTCCTTTTGTAATAGGGGGACATTTCAAATAATTTAGTTCTATGGATTGGGTATGTAAGTCTGTCTCTCTGTCTTGTATTATAATCATGATCTTTTGTGGTGATATCATTAAGTAAGTTTTTATGGGTATACATTAAGACCTCATATATATATAAAGTGACAGAATGGTCAATAAATTTAGCTGTTTAAGTATAGACCTACAGGATGATCTAAAATTTAATTTTGCTATGATTCTCAAAGCTCTTTTTTGCAATTTAAAAATAGAAATTGCTTTGGAGGAAGAACCCCATGCCAATATACCGTATTTCATGTGAGGAAAAAAATAACCATAATACACTGTCATCATCACTTGAAAACTCACAATATTTTGTAAAACTTTTAAGGCAAAAACACGCAGAGCTCAGCTTATTTTCTAATTTTTCCAATATGATATTTCCAATTAATGTTTTCGTCAATGTATAATCCCAAAAACTTTACTGTATTAGAAACACCGATTCATCATTGAAATTCACGGTCTGAAGAATAGATTTATTTTGGTATGTTTTAAAATGAACAATTTCTGATTTTTTGCTGTTTAAAAATAAACCATTTAGATTGAACCAATTATTTAATTTTAAGATAAGTGATGAGATTTTACAATGCAAACTTACAGTGTTTAGGTCTTTTACTATTGCTGTTGTATCGTCAGCATACACAATATTAAACCTTCGTCTGTTACTTCCTGTAGGTCATTTATATAAATTAAAAATAATGTTGAGCCTAAAATGGATCCCTGAGGCACCCCCTTACTTACAGGACTTCCATTCAGATTCATATTTTATGCTTCCAATTTTAATCAAAGTTTTTTGTTTCCTAGATTGGAAATAAGACCTAAACCAGTTTAATTCTCTCACACCCATAAAAATTCCAATTTTTTTTAATAAGATTGTTATGTATAACGCAATCAAAAGCGCTAGATAAATCGCAGAATACACCAGCAGTGGCCCGCAACTCATCCAAGGCTTGAGAAACCTCATTTACCAAATGAGCTAGGGCCCCTTCAGTGCCATGACCTCTCCTGAAGCCAAATTGATTTTTATGAAATAAGTCATATTGTTCAAAATATCCAGTCAACTGAGAATTTACACTTTCAAAAATCTTTGAAAAAACTATGGGAACTGAAATTGGACGATAGTTTTCAATGTGAGCTCTGGTTCCTTTTTTAAAGATAGGTGTTATCACAGAATATTTCAGTCTGTCAGGAAATTCGCTCTTCATAAAAGAGAAATTAATTAGAGTACATAGTTGGGTGCAGATGTAGGGATTCACCTTTTTTATAAGGAAGGTAGGAACATCCTGTGAAATTTGTTATTTTTTAATTTCATTATGGCTTTGATATATCTTTGTTTTTTTACAGTTAAAAATTTGAATTCATGAGGCATTTGTTTCATATTATGACAAATCATATGCTCATTATAGGGTATACTTTTTGGAAGCTTGTTTAAGTTTCTCTGCAGCTAAAGCAAAATGTTCATTGAATTCTTGAAACAATTCTATTTGGATCAGATATTGTATCATTATCAATAATTAATTGTCCAAGACTTTTGTCCTTTTTGACCGAATCCCAATTCAGATTTAACGACTGACCAGACAGCCTTAGATTTATTTCTCGACTTGGAAATTAGTTCGTCATTAAACATTCGTTTTGCATTGTTAACAACTTTTCTAAATATCCCTCTGTATATTCTATAGTATTTTAAAAGCAATGGTGATTTGTTTGTTTTGACTAAGCTGTGTAACTCTCTTTTTTTTTATACTTGAAATTTTTATCCCCCGTAGTACACCAGGAGTTTTTGGTAATTCTCGTCTTTCCACTAATGGTTTTTCATTGGAAAACATTCATTAAATATTAACAAGAATTCTGACAAAAAAGCATTAAAGTTATTGTTTACATTATCAGATGGGTCCAAATTCCAATTTAGTTTTTTTATTCTTGATTCAAAATTGAAGACATTTATTGCAGAAAAAAAATCTTTTACTTATTAAAATTGATTCTGTTTTAGTTTTCTCAGGTAACTGGATGGAAATAAACAAAGAATTATGATCTGACCACTCCATGTCAAAATTTATTTTATCATTTACTATACAGTTCATACTTGAGAAAATGTTGTCTATGCATGACATTGTGAAATCAGTACCCCCCCCACCCCCCCCCCCCCCCACCCCCCCCCCCCCCCACCCCCCCCCCCCCCCACCCCCCCCCCCCCCCACCCCCCCCCCCCCCCACCCCCCCCCCCACTTTTTTTTAAACAAATTTAATGAAATTAAATACAAGTCACAAGAGTTTTCCGAACCCCAGCTGTGCTGTTTCAGTGTTTGTGTCCTTTATTTGAATTTAAAATGTAGTTTTTTTACCCAATTAGTGGTTAAAAGTATATAAAACAGTTCTTAAAACATTTTTGTTCATAATTTACATTAAAATGTTTTAGATTTTTTTTTCGTAATCTTTTTTTCCCAGTACTTTTCCTACAACTAACCTTACCCCGTTAACTTTAATTGTTTTCAGTGTTTGTTTACTATTAGTAGTTTTTCAAGTGAGAAGGTAATGGACAACTTAAAATTTGCCCCTTCAAACAACTCAAACTGTTTGGATTTTGATACCATAACTAATGATCACAATTATTGTTCTAATAAGCAAACAATTAACATCATTTCAGGAAAAACTATTTCTAATGACGATGTCAATAATCAAAACGAGTGGCAAATCGAAACAACTAGAAACAAAAGACATTTGTCAACAGCCAACGTTTCAGATGTTAAGAAACCTTGTAGACCTACAGAGTACGTTGCAAAAACTGCTAGACCTATTGAATTGCACAACAGATTTGAAATGCTGAGTAACGCCAACCTAGGCTCTGAAGAAGAAACGATGAGTGACGACAAATGTAGGACGAAGGTGAGGCCTCCACCTATATTTGTCCCCAACATTGTCAAACATAAGTAAAATGATGGTAAACATTGAACAAGTAATTAAAAAAGAGTCATATTAATTTAAATGCATAGCTAGAGATAAAGTAAAAATTAACAGTGATACTATTGAAGCCTACCGCGCATTAGTCAAACATTTAACTAACATGAAAGTAAAACTTCCATACATACCAAATAAAGGGTGACAGAGCTTATAGAGTAGTGCTTAAGAATATGCACTTCTCTATGGAACCCCAGGAAATTAAAACAGCTATAGAAGCTTATAACCACAAAGTTAGGAATGTGTTGAACCTTAGAAGTAGCAAATCTAAAGATCCACTGTCAATTTTTTTTGTAGACTTAGAGCCAGCATCAAACAACAAAGACATTTTTAAAATTGAATTCCTACTAAATGCCAAAATTGTACTTGAGCCCCCTTACAAACGTAATGATGTGGTGCAGTGCAAAAAGTGTCAAAGATATGGGCACACAAAGGCTTACTGCTGGTACCAAAACCGCTGTGTAAAATGCGGCTCAGATCATGATACTAGCAGCTGTAATAAATCTGTAAATGTTCCTCCCAAATGTGTATTATGTGGTGGTGAGCACACAGCCAACTATAAAGGTTGCTCTATTTACAAAGATATTAAGAAAAAAGGCTTTTCCACCTCTAAGACCAGCGTTAAAAAAAGACACTCCTCCTCCAGTGCAAGATCGAGAAGTAGATAGACCTATATCTGTTCGTACTCAAAATTCAACAGGTAATCAGTCTCAACCAGTATCACCAACCTTATCTTATGCTAGAGTGGCATCAGGTCAATCAAATGTAGAAGCAAATCACAATCTGAATCAAATAATTGATGGATTTTTAAATAAGTTTCGAAATGAATGATGTCTCAACAAGCCCAGCAAATAGGTACATTGATTAACCTATTGACAACTGTCATATCAAAACTAAAATGAATAGATTTTTATAGGATTGGACTCTGGAATGCCAATGGCTTGGCCCGACATGGCCAAGATATTCAACTTTTTATTGCAATACACAAAATAGATATTATGTTAATTTCTGAGACCCACTTTACAAACTTAAATTTTTTCAAAATCCCAAATTTTACTTTTTATTCTACAAACCACCCTGACAATACGGCGCATGGAGGTAGCGCTGTGCTAATCAGAAAACAAATAATAAAACATTATGAATTACCTTGATTTCAAGAAGATCATATTCAAGCTACAAGCATAGTGGCTGAGGACTGGATGGGACCACTTACATTTTCTGGTGTTTACTGTCCCCCGAGGCACAATATTACCAAACTTCAATTCAACGAATTTTTCGAAACTTTAAGGCATCGTTTTGTAGCAGGTGGTGACTTTAATGCCAAACATGTCATGTGGGGTTCAAGGTTGATTAACCCTAGAGGTAGAAAATTTGTTAAATTGCATGAATGACAATCACTTGAGTTACGTATCTACAGGGGAAAAACCAACCTATTGGCCTTCAGATCCCAACAAAATTCCAGATCTTCTTGATTTCTTTTGTTACGGGAGGTATTTCTCCTAACTATATGGAGGCTGTTTCATCTCTTGATTTGTCGTCCGATCACTCTCCGGTCATCCTATCAATAAGCGCAATCATTTGTATTGAAAGAAAAAGGCAGCGTCCTTATCGAATAAAGGCACAAACTGGGTGAAGTTTCGTGAAACGTTAAATGACAGTTTAAGTCTTAATATATCACTTAAAACAAGAGAGGAAATAGACAACGCTGTGGAAATTTTTAATTATACTGTTCAGAAATCTGCTTGGAGTGCAACGCCTGAACTTAATAATACAACGTGTGGCAATATCAATTACCCAATATATATTAAGCAGCACACATTGCTCAAAAACGTCGCTTACGAAGAATATGGCAAAATTCTAGAAATGTAAGAGAATAAAACAATGTTTAACAGAGCATCAAGACAGTTAAAGATTTTGCTTAAAAACTTAAAAAACATATGGTTTCAAGAATTCACTTCAAATCTCTCCCCAACTGAAGCAACAGACTATTCTTTATGGAAAGTAAACAAAAAGCACAAAGAAACCGCAAAGTGCCCATTCCTCCAATATCTAAACCAGATGGTTCTTGGGCGAAAAGTAACAGAGAGAAAACTGATTTGTTTGCTGCATATTTTAGTAATGTTTTCAAAGATAACAACTTTGATAATAGACATGTTGTAAAGGAGTTTCTTGATTCACCTAACCAACTCTCACTACCTATTGGCTCCTTTAAACCATCTGAAATATATGATGAGATAAAAAATCTTAATCCCAAAAAGGCCCCTGGTTATGAGTTAATAACAGGTAAGATACTACAAGAGCTTCCTAGGAAAGCCATACTCTTTCTTACCTTCGTATTTAATGCTATTTTGAGGCTTGAATACTTCCCATCACAATGGAAGGTGGCTCAAGTTATTGTTGTTCCTAAGCCAGGAAAACCTCAAAACGAAGTAATGTCCTACAGGCCAATCAGTCTACTACCTATACCTTCTAAATTATTCGAAAAGTTATTTTTAAAACGACTTCAGGTTTTTATAACTGAATGCAATTTAATTCCCAATCATCAGTTTGGTTTCAGAGTGCACCACTCCACTATCGAACAAGTCCATAGAGTAGCTAATATAATAAGGCAAGATTTGGAATCAAGAAAATTTTGTTCTGCAGCATTTCTCGATGTGAGTCAAGCCTTTGACAAAGTGTGGCATGAAGGGCTTCTATTTAAAATAAAAAGTCATCTACCTCACACTGTTTACAACATTATAAAATCTTATTTAGAACGAAGGTATTTTCAAATCAAGTTTGATGATTGTCTTTCAGATCTGAATGAAATAAACTCTGGTGTACCTCAGGGAAGTGTACTAGGACCAGTGCTGTACTTAATTTTCACTGCAGACATTCCAACTAATCAAAATTCTTTGACAGCAACATTCGCCGATGACACTGCCGTACTGGCATCCCACTCCAACCATGTTGTAGCATCACAAATTCTACAAACTAACTTAAATTCTATCACAGTTTGGCTTAAAACTTGGAGAATTAAAGTGAATGAAACTAAATCTGTTCACGTCACATTTACGTTGAAACATGACACCTGTCCACCAGTGTTTTTAAACAACATTCAAATTCCTCAAAGAAATGAAGCTAAGTATCTGGGTGTACATCTCGATAGGAAGCTGACTTGGAAACCACACATATTGGAACAAAAGGCTCCAATTAAATTCAAAATTTTCAAAACTAAATTGGCTTTTTGGGAACAAATCCCATTTATCAATAGAAAGCAAACTGTTGTTGTACAAGACTGTTCTAAAGCCCATCTGGACGTACGGAATTCAACTGTGGGGAGTTGCTTCTACATCAAATATTGAAATTATACAGCGTTTTCAATCTAAAGTTCTCCGAAAGATATTACAGGCCCCATGGTATGTTCGTAATGAAGTCATTCACAGAGACACGAATATCCCTTTTGTTACTGAAGAAATTCCAAAGTTCTGCATCAAGTATCAAAACAAATTAAACTCTCATCCTAATTACTTGGCTATTAATCTGCTGGACAACAGTGACCATCAATTTCGGCTAAAAAGACATGATTTCTTAAACTTAGCTGATCGATTTTAAAGATGAACAATCTCTTAAATGTTTATGTTAATTAAGGTTAATGAACTTTGATTAACCATGTCCTTAAGATTTATCATCAAATTTACTTATTGTTTGTTGTATATAAACAGATTGTAAATAAATTAAAGTAAAAAAAAAAAATCAAAACGTTTATAGTTACAGCCTTTGTAATTTACTTCGTTCTTAGTATATATCATTCCATAGTTTGATTGTGTTTTGTTTCCCGATCAAGAAAATAATTAACGTAGATCAGAGGGGCGTACTTCTGCCAAAAGAGAACTAGGAAGGGTTTTATTTCGGTCTTTAAATTTAGTTCTTTAATATTTTAGTAATATTTTAGAACATTTAGAACTGGAATTGGTACATTAGTTGAAAAGAACAGTCCAGCAAAATTTCATTTAGCATATTTTTTTTTTACTGCTTCAAAGGGAGTCGTCGGAGTCGAATTCTGATCTACTCATTTTATAGGACAATTTTAAAGGTAGATTAGCACTTACCTAATCCCTGAAATAGGTCTTAAAGATTATGGTACCTTATTAGAAAGTTGAAGCACTATAAATGTAATCAAACTAAAAATAATAAACAATGTTTACAAGTAATAGTTGATTACATTATTCAATTAATTATATTACCGGTATGTTACATATATACCTGTATATTACGGGTTTATTCAATTAATATTAGACAACTTTAGAAACCAAGATTATTTTCTTTTATTTTAAGACCAGTGGGCGTAGCCCAGGGAGATTTTAGAAATAACAACAAGCCTATATTAATCCAAAAAACAGCAATAATGTCCATGTAGAATTTCAGTACAATTGGTTGAGTAGTTTACGTGAAAACAAAAAAAAAAGAAACAAAGGAACTTTCTCATTTATTCACATTATTAGGAAATGTAGATTATCATTGTTACATATTGGTCAACACGGTATACATACTTTAAACAGAGTTTTACATCTTAATATTATAATTAGGTTAATTACAAAAGTGGTCAGTGTACAATTAGCAGGGTAGTAAATATTTGTGTTATAACAACCGCCTAATAGATAAACAAAAACGTGTTAGATTCTCGCTTAATATTTCATGAATTAAAATCAACATGCTAAGCTATATTTTATTGAGTTAGTAGATTTTTCAGTGGACTAGTATACAAATTAAATCACACCTTTCAAGCATGCCTTGAGAGATATTATACAATCAATATGAAGTATTGAACAAAACATGGTGTATAATTAAAAACAAAAAACGTGATTTATGCTTAAAATTGACGAAATAAATCAAGAAGTATTCAATAAACACTTTGGATACAGAAAATGTGTAACACTAAATATAAATTGGAAGTTGTTTTTCTTTGTACAATAAACCTATTATTATTACTTCTATTATTATTAACACTATTATTACTTCCTTGATTATCGAATGCTTTGTTTAAATTTAATGTAAACTCCTAACGTTAATATGAAACTAAGACATTCTTAATGTTTACATAACTATGTAATTACATCTAATAAGTAACAACATATTCTGTATTATAGTGGACATGATACAATATGGTTGATTTATTATTATAAAACTAATGCATACAATATTTGTAAATACTGTCCTACTGTATTAAAGATTAATTACAAACAACTTCCATATTTCTTTCGAAGTGATCTGATCACATAGTCTGGTATGTTGCCTCCAATAGTAAGTATCTGAAAAAATAAGTAAAACATGATACAAGTAGTACATGCAACATTTACAATTACTACCCATCTATATTAAAGATTAATTACAAACAACTTCCTTATTTCTTTCGAAGTGATCTGATCATATAGTCTGGTATGTTGCCTCCAATAGTAAGTATCTGAAAAAATAAGTAAAACATGATACAAGTAGTACATGCAACATTTACAATTACTACCCATCTATATTAAAGATTAATTACAAACAACTTCCTTATTTCTTTCGAAGTGATCTGATCATATAGTCTGGTATGTTGCCTCCAATAGTAAGTATCTGAAAAAATAAGTAAAACATGATACAAGTAGTACATGCAACATTTACAATTACTACCCATCTATATTAAAGATTAATTACAAACAACTTCCTTATTTCTTTCGAAGTGGTCTGATTACATAGTCTGGTATGTTGCCTCCAATAGTAAGTATCTGAAAAAATAAGTAAAACATGATACAAGTAGTACATGCAACATTTACAATTACTACCCATCTATATTAAAGATTAATTACAAACAACTTCCTTATTTCTTTCGAAGTGATCTGATCATATAGTCTGGTATGTTGCCTCCAATAGTAAGTATCTGAAAAAATAAGTAAAACATGATACAAGTAGTACATGCAACATTTACAATTACTACCCATCTATATTAAAGATTAATTACAAACAACTTCCTTATTTCTTTCGAAGTGATCTGATCATATAGTCTGGTATGTTGCCTCCAATAGTAAGTATCTGAAAAAATAAGTAAAACATGATACAAGTAGTACATACAATATTTACAAATACTACCCATCTATATTAAAGATTAATTACAAACAACTTCCTTATTTCTTTCGAAGTGATCTGATCATATAGTCTGGTATGTTGCCTCCAATAGTAAGTATCTGAAAACATAAGTAAAACATGATACAAGTAGTACATACAATATTTACAAATACTACCCATCTATATTAAAGATTAATTACAAACAACTTCCATATTTCTTTCGAAGTGATCTGATCATATAGTCTGGTATGTTGCCTCCGTAGTAGGGTTGAAGCCGAATCCAGAATACACCAAATGAACAATGCTATTTCTGCAATACAAAGAGTGCAGCGCAGGCATTTGACTATCATGTATGAAAATATCATAATTACATTTTATTTTGTATAACTTTCCAACCTTGACATTTGTCTGGCTAAAATTACCAAATACATCAATGTAGATTGTCCGCAAATAGCAACAAACTTATAGCAATAGCAAATAGCAATGTGCAAAAATAAATATTGTAACAAACACACAGCACTGCACTAACATAAATGTAGAAAATACTGCAAATCATATGTTATTAACAAAACGATAATTTGTTACTTATGTTACCTATTTACGTGTCTTCAAACAAAAAGTACGTTGGAAACACGTTTGCGTGATCAGTAAATTGCATAATACCCATAATCTGTTATCTACTAATAAACACAGTAGACTAATGACGCTGCACTAACATAAATATGAAAATACTAACTGTAAGCAAAATATACTTATTAAAGTGAACAGCAATTTTTTAATAAGGTCACGTATTTATTGTTTCAAAAATTCAAAGTACAATGGTGTAGTATATTTACAACCATTTATTATTAACCCATTGAGGAAGACAGACGAGTCTGACTCGATGCCGCTCCTAGCGGACTGAATGCAGACACACGGGCCTGACTCGATGTCTGTACTGCGTCGTTACTTAGCGACATAGTCCTATAATTTTTCGACAGATATCGTTGGCGTGTCCTTTGTGAACGTTTATACTGACTAACAAAATATAGTTTTGGTCAGTTGGCCAACCTGATGATTCCCTTTTTCTATTATTGTAAAGTGTCATCGGTTTGTTTTGAGGCAGTCGACGCTTTACTGTGTGTTTGTATATTGTTTGTAACTTTTTGGTTATGTGCGCATAATGGATCGTTCAGTGGCGTAGCGAAGGGGAGGGTCCAGGGGGTCCGGACCCCCCCCGAAATTTTAAGACATTAAAAAATGGAGCAGGAGAAAAAAGGACAGTTATCATTACTCTTGTCTACAAACATTAAATGGATTGATTTCATTGATTAAAGTGAACGTTGTTAAAAATATAATTGTCCTTTCGTTTTAAATCATAAAGTATCAAACGATACTTTTGGGCTCGGCCTTTCGGATAGTGTAGTGTAATCACGGTATTTCTATAGGGCGCGGTCACGTGACGTCGCAAAGTAACCTGAATCGTAACACGGCGAACAGTTTAAATTAGCGACCACTTCATTCAAATTCGTCTTGAGGACGTAAAATGACCGCTTAGAATTAAGCTACGACGTTGATTTTAGGTGTCATTAAACTGTAGACGTGTATATAATTATCGAAAAAAAAAATTTAAAAAAAATCACTTTTGGTCGGAAAATACACTTGAAAAACTCTACTGATTAGGACTTCAACTAATTTGGACTTCAGTGATTGAGGTAAAAGTGGTATTTTCGGTTGAGTTAGGACGTCGATTTTTGTTATCATTAAACTGTACACTGTACCTATATAATTATCGAGAAGAAAATCACTTCCGGTCGGTAAATACCGAAGAAAAGCTCTCTACAGATTCAAGTTTTAACGATTTTGGATTTCTCTGGTTTAGTGGTTGAGGTAAAAGTGGTACTTAGAATTATGTTATGACGTTGATTTTAGGTATTAATTCAAGGCCGACTAATACATATATAATTATTGAGAAAAAAAACAATAAAATCACTTCCGGACGGAAAATACCGAGGAAAAGCTCTCTACAGATTCAAGTTTTGACGATTTTGGATTTCACTGGTTGAGATATAAGTAGTACTTATAATTATGTTACGACATTGATTTTAGGTATTAATTCAACGCCGACTAAAAAATATATAATTATCGAGGAAAAACTAAAATAATCACTTCCGATCGGAATATACTAAGGAAAATGAAATAATACCTCAGTCAGTGAAATCCAAAGTAGTCGGAACTTCTTATCAGTAGAGTTGAAGTAATACCTAAAATCAACGTCCTAACATAATTCTAAGTACCACTTTTACCTCAACCACTCAACCAGTGGTTTGGACAGTGAAATCCAAAATCGTCAAAACTTGAATCTGTAGAGAGCTTTTCCTCGGTATTTCCGACCGGAAATGATTTTATTGTTTTTTTCTCGATAATTATATATGTATTAGTCGGCGTTGAAATAATACCTAAAATCAACGCCTTAACATAATTCTAAGTACCACTTTTACCTCAACTACTCAACCAGTGGTTTGGACAGTGATTTTTTTTCTCGGTAATTATATAGTTAGTCGAGTACAGTTTAATGATAACAATAAATCGTCGCCCTAACTCAATCAAAAATACCACGTTTACCTCAATAACTGAAGTCGGAAGTAGTTGAAGTTCTAATTATTAGAGTTTTTCCGGTGCATTTTCCGACCGTTAGTTTGATCTGTACCCAAACAACGCTAGAAAATTGCCCTCCTTTTCTAAAGGGTTTTCGGCCGTCAGTGGCCCAATGTCCCCGAAGGGGTATTTCATTTTCTCCACAGAATATAATTGTGTCAATTATACGCTTGAGTGAAGCTCTGTTTTGTTGTTCTTCTTTCTTAGACAGTGAATGCAACATCATATTCGTGCCTTCTACTCGGCCAGAAGCGAACTTCGTAAAGTTTCTGTAGCTATACAAGAAAATTTTTGGTACTAGAGTTGCTGTGAGAGTTGAATTTGCCTATTAAATGTTTCCACTTTCTATAAGCGTAGTTACTAAAGCTCCATATTTTTGGTATTTACCTTTTGCCAGTGAATTCATTGGCAAATAACACACAAAACGTCCCCCGGATCCCCGGTTTCGGACCCCCCCCCCCGAACGAAATTTCTGGCTACGCTACTGGGATCGTTCATAATGAAAATTTACGTTCTTATGAAGTGGACCGTTATTTAGAAAGTGATTTTGAGTTTGATTCCGAAAACAGCAGTGATGTAGTGTTGAGGACATAATTGTTCAACCGACCAGAGCTTGTAAAGTTTGCACTTCCCACAACAAGAGGTCTGAGACTGCTTGGATGTGCGACCGGTGTCAAGTTCCACTGCATCTTGAAAAATGTTTCAAGGATTTTCATACCAAGCTAAACTATTAAAATCCTAAAGAAACATGTGTATATAGTGTAAATAATAAGACTTAGTAAACTACAGTTATCCAGTGTTTTAAAATTTCATTTCAATATAGACTAAATTCCATGGCAACCTACAACTGAGCCGGGGCTCAGTTTGGACAATTTATTTTTGTCTATTATTTTTCCCACCTCGGCCAGTCTTGTCAGTCGGTGGGGGAGTCACTCCGTCAAGTATTGATTTTCTGCCTGGTTGGACTGATTGGTTGAGGTCAGCTGGTTGACCTTGACTAGTTTACCGACCAGCTGTTCTCCGGCACCGGCACCGGCACCGGCTACTGTTCGGAGCGGTCAGACACGTTCGGAGAAGCTACTGCGTTGCTGTCTGTTCACTGCTCGTCCCGTTCCACATGGCTGGCTAGTTCACCGACTTTCGGCAGGTAATTGGCTTTTTCACTCTCTTTACTTTATTAGTTGGCGGTTTTTCTCTCCCACCCAGACATATATTTTCGTTGATTAGTTATAAGTAGTTTATATATATTATTTTGTAACTTGTGTTCCTCGTGTACGTGTTCGTGTCGCAAAGTGTTCTATCCTGTCTTTCGTACGTTCTAAATTTGTTAATTTTATTTACTATGCTAGTTAAGTTTTTACTTTCGCTCTTGTGTTTTCTAACTGATCCGTTCGGCGAACGGAAATTATTTTTTCCGTGTACACACTTTGATTTTTTTAGTGTAAGCGAGACGGTACAGACTTTGCAAATTTTTGTTACCTCGTGTTTTTGTGTTGCGTGCAAAATTGGGTGGCAACATTCATGATTTCAATTTTATTATTTAATTATTGGCTTTATAGTAGCGTGAACGGATTATAATTTAATTATTGTTATCTGGGAGATAATGTTCTGTTATTATTTGTAATTTATATAATTATTATTAGGTCTACCTTACAATTAATATTTAATAGCAAAATGTAAATTATTATAATATTATAATAGAATGATTGAAATCCAGCGAATTATAGTTACAAGTAATTGTTATCACGCTTAATCATTTAGTATGGCTGTTCTAGCCTATAAGTAAATGTTTATATATTTGAAAATTTGTTTTGTTTGTAATATTTAATATTGTCACCAAGTAGTGTATTTTATAATACTTGGTGTCTTGAGTTATTTTTAGGAAATAGTCTTTGATACTTAAAAGGTACTGTTAGTTACAGATCGTTATTTTTAATTGTTAAATTTAAATATTTTATATATACTTTGGCAAACATAATTAAGTTTTTATTATTTCTCAGGTTACAATAACATTTTTCTAAATATCTACTGGTTATGTTGGGATTCTATAGGGTCCCCGTGAGTGCCGTCAGCGGGACTGATGCGGCGAGTCTGCCCACAGAACTGAAAAATTGAATGCCCTCGCCCTGCCAGCGCTTCTGTACCGGCATCCAACCGGAGTGTATGTGCTCCTATTCATTTCATCTGGAACAAGGTTGGATCAAAAATGTGTTTTTTTTTCTTATACCACTTGAGAGGATTGGCTTGTATGGAGCGCTGCCAGATGTTAGATCTGGAGGAGGGCCAGTATATTAGCCAGTATTATTTAGTTTAGTTACATGAACTGAAGGGGAGGATTTCATCTTTAATTCGGATTCGTGGAGGCAACTAAGCCCCCGCCTCCTTCGAAAATTGGCTTTAAATATTTTTTTTTTAATTTTCGGCTACAAACTTGAAACCAAATTACTTTTTAAAATTATTGGGCTTAGAAATTCTACAACCTTTTCCCTCCCCTCAGTTTCATAAAAAATTACCTGTTAAAATGTATATATTTACTACTGCCGTACCTGAAATTGTTATTTATATATCATATCTCTATATTATATTATATTATTTATTTATTATGTTATTATTTCTATTTATTATGATATTGTCTATATTGGAATTTTATCTTTTGTTATATAGTTTTTAAGTTACGCGGTGCACCGTGGTGCTGAAGTAATTGTATTTTGCATGGAAATGTTTGCCACCTATCTATATATATAAAAATGAATGTTTGTATGTTTGTCCTTTATGGAATCGTGAACTATTGGACCGATCATGATGAAAATTTGTACGTATATGTATTTTTCCACGGAGAAGGTTTATAAGCTATGCCCATCCCTTTCCCGATTCAGGATTCCGCCCCACTGGTTACAGAAATACCCATAAGAAATGCATTGCAGCAAACATATGTTAACGTCTTTTCAAATTTTTAATCAGCTGTTCTTTGTAAACATATATTACACTTATAGTTTTAAAGCATAGAGTAAGCTTAAGAGAAACGACAAATTTTGTTTAAACTGTTTTTGCAATCACTGTTAAACATAGACTTTACTATCCAGATAATACAATTCAAATTTGACGTAAAAATTCACCTTTAACTGCAATATTTATTTAATATAAACCATGCTCATGCTTGATCAGAAGAGTAATGCAGATATCATAATTACTATCTTACGTTGGCTACAAATATAAAGAATGTTATAAAATCAACCTTAGTTGTTTTTTTTGACAGAAGTATGGTTCTCAAAACTCCGTGTGTACATATTCTCTCGATCGAGACAACAAAGCAAGCTCAATCGTGGCATCGGAGATATAACTAATTTAATCTAAAATTTATTATAGTAAAAAAAAAATTTACTAAGTAATATAAGGACTTCGGTTCTTAAGATTTGCGTGCGAAGCCGTGGGTAACAGCTAGATAGAGGCAGGAATATGGTACATACCTTCATAATACGCCCAAGAGGCTCACGATGGAACGACTATCAATTATCTCAGCAATGTTTAGAATGTGATAGAAAAAGAATAAGTGAATATAGTGTACTGTTTTCAACGGGAAATTGCGTGCGAAGCCGCGGGCAACTTTTGCAAAAAATTATTGAAATGCGCAGCAAAGCGCGCCGGGCCCGCTATAATATATAAAAAATGAATGTTTGTGTGTTTGTCCTTTATAGACTCAGAAACTATTGGACCGATCACTATGAAAATTTGTATTTATTTGTATTTTTCTATGTAGAAGGTTTATATGCAATGCCCATTGATGTAACTCACCATTAGGCTGTGTACTGCAAGATATAAAAGTTATCAAAGCGCCTGCACATAATAAACTGCAATTACGACACAGTTACGTATATTAAATAGCCAAATACTATTTGAAGGGAAAGAAATATACGGGCAAAGCTTAAGAGACGCGTGCGAAGCCGTGGGAAACAGCTAGTTAATTATAAATCATTTACTCGAAATCTTGTCTCTCTTTGTCTCTCTTCCCACTAGTGGCATGTGATTTTTTTTTTTATGATTTGCTCCGAGTTTGGGAGGGACACGCTTCCGAGACCTCCTGTCTTTTTCGCTAACTCGGAACAAAATGGTAGCAGAGCGTGGTTACGTGTTTTTACCCTCTGCGGGCCCGGGGTTTTTGTTTTGCCACTGGTGGTGAGAGACATGAGTTGGAGTTGGTAGATTGTGACTTCCTGCGCCTGTGCCGTCTCGCTGTGCTATTTTCCGCCGATCGACAGGAAGTGTGTGAACTTGTTTGTTTATTTTCTGATTATTGTTACTTGTGTGTTTTTGTTATATTTTGTCATCGTTGTTTTTCTTCCTGGTTTTTGTTCTGGTACGGCGTAGTGTTTTGCTGTGGTATTTTTGGTTTCGCTGCCGTGTTTCGTGGACGGCAGGAATTCTGGGGACCCTGCTGAGAGTGTTGTCTCACTAAGTTATTCTCTTGTCGCCTTACTAATTTTGATGTGTTAGTTGTTGACTTCGAGTCAGTGTGTTGCTTGTTAGTCTGTGTCTTTATTTATTTATCATGCCTGTCTCTCTGGTGCCTGAATATTTGTTGAAGGAGGATCTCCATTTTGAGTTGTTGGCTCGTGGGCTTACTCCGGGTTCCGACTGCGAATCCATGCGGAAGCAACTGCGGGATAACATGGACCTGGACACTACCTGGCCTAGGGATTTGGCGTTCCAGAAGCAGAGGCCTATTTTGGAGGCTAAGTTGGAGACGTTTGAGAATAGTCAGGAGGACTGGTTGGAGTCGCCGCCTACTGGCCGAGAGAGGGCTAGGTATTTGTCCCGGCTTACCCATCTACATATGAGGCTGTCGCTACTTAGAGCCAAGCTTACTAGTTCTGGTGATAAGGAGTGGTTGGAGGAACGCATCACCTTGGTTGACGGCCTGCTGACTGTACTCGAGAGGGACGAGGGGGCAAAGGCTCCTGAAAAAACTTTGTCTGCGATTGACTCTGCTGCGGCTGTTAAGGGTGAATGCCGGATCCCTGGGTCAGTTGTTGCTGATTTTGATGTGGGCGTGGCGTCGGGGGTGTCTGGTGTGGACGGGGCCCGGGGGCCTGTGACCCAAATGCCTGCTGGATCTGGAGGACTGGGGACTGTGGTGACGGGATCCTTTGTTCAGTATCACAAGCTTCCAAACCCACTTACCCCGTTGCTGCAGCGACTACCAACGGTGGATGGTCTAGATACTGAAGCCTTGCTGCGGTTTCTTTCTGAGATCCTGCGACTGCATGACTTGCCTGGTCTTCAGGGAGCGAGCTTCCTGCATGTCATCTCTCCGTTTTGTAGGCCACCTTTGGGTGACTGTCTGGTTCGAGTTCTCCAGAGGGGTGGTACCCTGGATGATTTTCATAGGGAGGCATTGGATTTCTTTGTTCCTGGTCAGTTTGAGGGAACGTCTCCGTGTGGAGAAATTCTTTAGGCCTCAGGGCAACGGAGAGAGTTTGGCAAAGTTTGTGGCCGAGGTAAGGGACACTGATAGGGTGTTAAGGCTCAATATCCCCGAAAGTACTGTGGTCACCACCATCCTTGAGGGTCTCAATCCTGAAGAGAGGTCCCGTCTAGTTTTGCTGGTCGCCCTTCCACCTTTTCTGATCTGGACCGTCTGTGCATTGCTTCGCGCAGCGTGCAGTTTGCTGACCGGCAGAGGGCGGAGAGGAACAATCATCGTTCCATCCAGCCCTCCAGGGCTGTCACGGCCGTACAGAATCCCGTAGATGGGCCACACCACTCAGGTGGGCTTCGTCTACCCATCTGCTATGCCTGTGGTGAACGAGGTCATACTCGTCGGGAGTGTCCTAGGAGATATCGCACTGGTCCAAAAAACTAGATCGAAGGGGGGTTTTATCTGAAGTTCCCCCGAGGTCTAAGAAAAATTTTCAAAAAAATAGTACCTGTGCGAAAAATTTGATTAATAGTTTGGACACTACGAGCCTAGCAGAAAAAGGGAAACCTACGGCTTAGGACAGCATCTTCGGTGTGCCCTTATATCAATATCTTAGTGGGAGACTCAGTGCATAAGGCCCTATTTGATTCCGGGTCAGCCTGTAGCCTCATCTCTTCCCGTTTTTTTGAAGCCATTTCAAGGTTGGGTTTGGTGAAGCACACCGAGGAGTCTTCTTTAACTTGCTGGACTGCTTCTAATTCCCCTCTTCCAATTTCGAGGAAGGCTTCAATCAAGTTTAAGGTTGAATGTTTTTCATGGGTGTGGAGCTTCCTTGTGGCCCAGGACCTGAGTATGGATTGTATTTTGGGGGCGGATTTTATTCAAAAGACTGGTTTGGTGCTAGATCTTCAGGCGGGCCAGTCTTATTTCAAATTCAATCGGCGAGTGTCAGTCCCCTTTTCCGATAATTTCAAATCGACACCGCAGGTTGGTGAGGTGGAGTGTGAGGAAGGTTCTGCCCCTGAGGACCCGTTCGGTCACTTGGATGAGGAGCAAGCTGGGGTTCTCCGTGAGCTTTGCTCAAGATTTCCGGATGTCCTCACACCCAAGCTCGGTTCTACCCATCTTATTGAATATGAAATTCGTCTGACTGACACTCAGCCAGTACGCTCCCACCCATACAAGTTGGCTCCTCCAAAGATGGAGGTTATGCGTGGTATCATCAAGGATCTCTTGGATCAAGGAGTTATTGAGCCCTCAAACTCATCGTATGCCAGTCCAGCGTTCTTGGTTCCAAAGCCGAATGGAAAAAATCGTATGGTGGTCGACCTAAGAAAACTTAATGCCAAGATTGAAATAGACTCAGTGCCTCTCCCCGATCTCCATTCTGCTTTTGATTGGTTCGGTAAGGCCAAATTTTTCACTATATTTGATTTGAACCAAGCATATCATCAGATTCCGTTGAAGAAGGAATCACGTCCTCTGACGGCCTTCTGTGTTCCGTGGAATTTGTATCAGTACCGATCTGTGCCGATGGGGCTAGCTGTGGGGGCCCAAACGTTAACTATGTTGCTTGACTCCATCTTCCACGATGTGAAGTTCAGGTATGTCTTTAATTATCTTGATGACCTTCTGGTCTACAGTGAGTCTTTCACGGAACACGTTAAACATCTTGAGGAGGTCTTGGTTAGGTTGGGTAGGGCTGGCGTTACAGTCAATCCGGAGAAGGTGTCTTACGCCAAGTCTGAAATATCGTTTCTTGGTCACCTCGTGTCGTCTAGGGGTGTATCTATAGACCCTGCCAGGACCCAAGGCATTCGGGATTTTCCTCCTCCGAAGGATGCCAAGGGTGTTGCCAGATTCATCGGCATGGTTAATTTCTACCGTAGGTTTATTCCTGACTTTGCCGAGGTGGCCGCCCCTATGAACGCTTTAAGAAGGAAAGACGCAAAGTTCGTTTGGGGTGAAGATCAAGAACGTGCTTTTCAACTGCTTAGGGAGGCCATTATCCAACCTCCTGTGCTGCGAATACCGGACTTTAGTAGGCCCTTCATCTTGCAGACTGACTCCTCATCCTGTGCTGTAGGAGCTGTGCTTTCTCAAGAATTCGACGGCGCTCGGCAACCTATAGCTTTTGCTTCTAGGACTTTGACCCTTCAGGAAAAGAAATCTTCTATTTATGAGCTGGAGTGTCTGGCGGTCGTTTTCGGCATGGATAAGTTTCGGAGGTTCCTAGAGCATTCCGAATTTCTGCTGGAAACTGACAATCAGGCTCTTTCCTGGCTATTGGCCCATCCTCGACAACTCGGGAAGATTGGTCGCTGGGTTGTCAAAATTGCGGCCTTTAAATTCAGGGTGTAGCACATTCGCGGCACACAAAACGTCGTCGCCGATGCTCTTTCTAGAATGTATCATCTACCCAGCGATCCTGTTGATTCTCAAGCACCGTTGTGTGGGACTGTGATGTTGGATTTCCCTGCTGCCTTTGAGAGTTTTGGCTCTCACCAACTTCAAGACCCCGAGTTGTCAAACATCATTGGTGAGCTCCAGGAGGGAGAAGCCCACTCTCCTTACTTCTTGTCCAAGGGTGTCCTCTGCTGTCGTGCCCGACGCGGAGGTGGTCCCAAGATTGTTCTGCCGAGTGCCCTCATACCGATGGTCTTTTCCTATTTTCATGTTTCTCCCGTGGGCGGTCATTTAGGGATCCACAAGACCATCGCTAAAATCAGAGATAAGTTTATCTGGAAGAGTATGGACAGAGACATTGCTGGTAGAGTACGAGCTTGTCATCTTCGCTCGGTCAGTAAACCAGCACAAAATACCAAATTAGGACTTCTTTCCTCCGAGGTGGCGGAGCGGCTTCTTGAAAAAGTGTTCATTGACTATGTGGGGCCCTTTCCCCGTAGCAAGTCAGGGAACACCTCCCTGCTTGTAGCTGTGGATGCTTTCTCTAAGTTTTGCTGGTTGATTCCTCTTAGGAGTGCCACTGCGTCGCTCACCGTCAAGGCACTCAAGTCCCACCTTCTACAGAATTTTGGAGTGCCCGCCACCTTCGTCTCGGATAACGGCACACAATTCGTGTCGAGGGAGTTTCATCGCTTCTGTTTTGGGCATGGAATCAAACATGTTACGACATCTCCTTACTACCCCAGCCTTCTCATGCTGAGCGGTTCAACCGCAATCTCAGAGCCGCCCTCATCGCTTATCACGCTGAGAAACAAACTACCTGGGATGAAAACCTGAGCTGGCTTCAGTTAGCCTTCAATTCTGCTCTTCACGAAAGTCATGATTCCACGCCTTTTCAGGTCATGTTTAGTCGTCCTCCTTCTGATCCCTTGTCTAATCTCTGGAGTCTGGATAGTCTTCTACCAGTACCTGGTACTCCCAATGTGAGTGACACTTGGGAAGCAGTCAGGGTTAAGCTCCTACAGTCTAGGGAAAGGGTGAGGAGAAAATTCAATAAGGGACGTATTGCTAACCCCTTCCAGGTGGGGGATCTTGTCTTTTGTAAGGCCCATCCGGTCAGTTCGGCCGTGGATAAACGGGCAGCCAAACTTTGCTATCTGTGGACAGGTCCCCACCGGATTCTTCGTTTTCTCTCCCCAGTTACTGCTGAGTTGGTTGATCCCGTATCGGGTAGGTTGTGGCGGAAGGCCCACGTTTCTCATCTGAAGGCCTTCCGTGGTGACACCTCTGGTCATGCTCTGGATACTGGTGCGGCTGCGGGGGTGTCCGGGGACTGATCACCCCTGGGGTTTCTCTGTAGTGTCGTTTTACTCTCTTTCTCTTTTCTTCTTTCTCCAAGAGAGGCGCCTCTCAAAATTTTCAGGAGGATCGTGTTTTGTCTGCCTCCTGCTCAGGACTTCGTTTCCTGTTAGGGTTCTCGACTTCCCGTTTCCTGTGCCAGAGCTTGTTGGTTCTTCTTTCAGTGGGGGAGAGGTTTTGTTTGGGGTTGCACCCTTTTTAGTGGGGGAGGTTGAGCCGGGGCTCAGTTTGGACAATTTATTTTTGTCTATTATTTTTCCCACCTCGGCCACTCTTGTCAGTCGGTGGGGGAGTCACTCCGTCAAGTATTGATTTTCTGCCTGGTTGGACTGATTGGTTGAGGTCAGCTGGTTGACCTTGACTAGTTTACCGACCAGCTGTTCTCCGGCACCGGCACCGGCACCGGCACCGGCTACTGTTCGGAGCGGTCAGACACGTTCGGAGAAGCTACTGCGTTGCTGTCTGTTCACTGCTCGTCCCGTTCCACATGGCTGGCTAGTTCACCGACTTTCGGCAGGTAATTGGCTTTTTTCACTCTCTTTACTTTATTAGTTGGCGGTTTTTCTCTCTCCCACCCAGACATATATTTTCGTTGATTAGTTATAAGTAGTTTATATATATTATTTTGTAACTTGTGTTCCTCGTGTACGTGTTCGTGTCGCAAAGTGTTCTATCCTGTCTTTCGTACGTTCTAAATTTGTTAATTTTATTTACTATGCTAGTTAAGTTTTTACTTTCGCTCTTGTGTTTTCTAACTGATCCGTTCGGCGAACGGAAATTATTTTTTCCGTGTACACACTTTGATTTTTTTAGTGTAAGCGAGACGGTACAGACTTTGCAAATTTTTGTTACCTCGTGTTTTGTGTTGCGTGCAAAATTGGGTGGCAACATTCATGATTTCAATTTTATTATTTAATTATTGGCTTTATAGTAGCGTGAACGGATTATAATTTAATTATTGTTATCTGGGAGATAATGTTCTGTTATTATTTGTAATTTATATAATTATTATTAGGCCTACCTTACAATTAATATTTAATAGCAAAATGTAAATTATTATAATATTATAATAGAATGATTGAAATCCAGCGAATTATAGTTACAAGTAATTGTTATCACGCTTAATCATTTAGTATGGCTGTTCTAGCCTATAAGTAAATGTTTATATATTTGAAAATTTGTTTTGTTTGTAATATTTAATATTGTCACCAAGTAGTGTATTTTATAATACTTGGTGTCTTGAGTTATTTTTAGGAAATAGTCTTTGATACTTAAAAGGTACTGTTAGTTACAGATCGTTATTTTTAATTGTTAAATTTAAATATTTTATATATACTTTGGCAAACATAATTAAGTTTTTATTATTTCTCAGGTTACAATAACATTTTTCTAAATATCTACTGGTTATGTTGGGATTCTATAGGGTCCCCGTGAGTGCCGTCAGCGGGACTGATGCGGCGAGTCTGCCCACAGAACTGAAAAATTGAATGCCCTCGCCCTGCCAGCGCTTCTGTACCGGCATCCAACCGGAGTGTATGTGCTCCTATTCATTTCATCTGGAACAAGGTTGGATCAAAAATGTGTTTTTTTTCTTATACCACTTGAGAGGATTGGCTTGTATGGAGCGCTGCCAGATGTTAGATCTGGAGGAGGGCCAGTATATTAGCCAGTATTATTTAGTTTAGTTACATGAACTGAAGGGGAGGATTTCATCTTTAATTCGGATTCGTGGAGGCAACTAAGCCCCCGCCTCCTTCGAAAATTGGCTTTAAATATTTTTTTTTAATTTTCGGCTACAAACTTGAAACCAAATTACTTTTTAAAATTATTGGGCTTAGAAATTCTACAACCTTTTCCCTCCCCTCAGTTCATAAAAAAATTACCTGTTAAAATGTATATATTTACTACTGCCGTACCTGAAATTGTTATTTATATATCATATCTCTATATTATATTATATTATTTATTTATTATGTTATTATTTCTATTTATTATGATATTGTCTATATTGGAATTTTATCTTTTGTTATATAGTTTTTAAGTTACGCGGTGCACCGTGGTGCTGAAGTAATTGTATTTTGCATGGAAATGTTTGCCACCTATTAATTATAAATCATTTACTCGAAATCTTGTCTCTCTTTGTCTCTCTTCCCACTAGTGGCATGTGATTTTTTTTTTATGATTTGCTCCGAGTTTGGGAGGGACACGCTTCCGAGACCTCCTGTCTTTTTCGCTAACTCGGAACAAAATGGTAGCAGAGCGTGGTTACGTGTTTTTACCCTCTGCGGGCCCGGGGTTTTTGTTTTGCCACTGGTGGTGAGAGACATGAGTTGGAGTTGGTAGATTGTGACTTCCTGCGCCTGTGCCGTCTCGCTGTGCTATTTTCCGCCGATCGACAGGAAGTGTGTGAACTTGTTTGTTTATTTTCTGATTATTGTTACTTGTGTGTTTTTGTTATATTTTGTCATCGTTGTTTTTCTTCCTGGTTTTTGTTCTGGTACGGCGTAGTGTTTTGCTGTGGTATTTTTGGTTTCGCTGCCGTGTTTCGTGGACGGCAGGAATTCTGGGGACCCTGCTGAGAGTGTTGTCTCACTAAGTTATTCTCTTGTCGCCTTACTAATTTTGATGTGTTAGTTGTTGACTTCGAGTCAGTGTGTTGCTTGTTAGTCTGTGTCTTTATTTATTTATCATGCCTGTCTCTCTGGTGCCTGAATATTTGTTGAAGGAGGATCTCCATTTTGAGTTGTTGGCTCGTGGGCTTACTCCGGGTTCCGACTGCGAATCCATGCGGAAGCAACTGCGGGATAACATGGACCTGGACACTACCTGGCCTAGGGATTTGGCGTTCCAGAAGCAGAGGCCTATTTTGGAGGCTAAGTTGGAGACGTTTGAGAATAGTCAGGAGGACTGGTTGGAGTCGCCGCCTACTGGCCGAGAGAGGGCTAGGTATTTGTCCCGGCTTACCCATCTACATATGAGGCTGTCGCTACTTAGAGCCAAGCTTACTAGTTCTGGTGATAAGGAGTGGTTGGAGGAACGCATCACCTTGGTTGACGGCCTGCTGACTGTACTCGAGAGGGACGAGGGGGCAAAGGCTCCTGAAAAAACTTTGTCTGCGATTGACTCTGCTGCGGCTGTTAAGGGTGAATGCCGGATCCCTGGGTCAGTTGTTGCTGATTTTGATGTGGGCGTGGCGTCGGGGGTGTCTGGTGTGGACGGGGCCCGGGGCCTGTGACCCAAATGCCTGCTGGATCTGGAGGACTGGGGACTGTGGTGACGGGATCCTTTGTTCAGTATCACAAGCTTCCAAACCCACTTACCCCGTTGCTGCAGCGACTACCAACGGTGGATGGTCTAGATACTGAAGCCTTGCTGCGGTTTCTTTCTGAGATCCTGCGACTGCATGACTTGCCTGGTCTTCAGGGAGCGAGCTTCCTGCATGTCATCTCTCCGTTTTGTAGGCCACCTTTGGGTGACTGTCTGGTTCGAGTTCTCCAGAGGGGTGGTACCCTGGATGATTTTCATAGGGAGGCATTGGATTTCTTTGTTCCTGGTCAGTTGAGGGAACGTCTCCGTGTGGAGAAATTCTTTAGGCCTCAGGGCAACGGAGAGAGTTTTGGCAAAGTTTGTGGCCGAGGTAAGGGACACTGATAGGGTGTTAAGGCTCAATATCCCCGAAAGTACTGTGGTCACCACCATCCTTGAGGGTCTCAATCCTGAAGAGAGGTCCCGTCTAGTTTTGCTGGTCGCCCTTCCACCTTTTCTGATCTGGACCGTCTGTGCATTGCTTCGCGCAGCGTGCAGTTTGCTGACCGGCAGAGGGCGGAGAGGAACAATCATCGTTCCATCCAGCCCTCCAGGGCTGTCACGGCCGTACAGAATCCCGTAGATGGGCCACACCACTCAGGTGGGCTTCGTCTACCCATCTGCTATGCCTGTGGTGAACGAGGTCATACTCGTCGGGAGTGTCCTAGGAGATATCGCACTGGTCCAAAAAACTAGATCGAAGGGGGGTTTTATCTGAAGTTCCCCCGAGGTCTAAGAAAAATTTTCAAAAAAATAGTACCTGTGCGAAAAATTTGATTAATAGTTTGGACACTACGAGCCTAGCAGAAAAGGGAAACCTACGGCTTAGGACAGCATCTTCGGTGTGCCCTTATATCAATATCTTAGTGGGAGACTCAGTGCATAAGGCCCTATTTGATTCCGGGTCAGCCTGTAGCCTCATCTCTTCCCGTTTTTTTGAAGCCATTTCAAGGTTGGGTTTGGTGAAGCACACCGAGGAGTCTTCTTTAACTTGCTGGACTGCTTCTAATTCCCCTCTTCCAATTTCGAGGAAGGCTTCAATCAAGTTTTAAGGTTGAATGTTTTTCATGGGTGTGGAGCTTCCTTGTGGCCCAGGACCTGAGTATGGATTGTATTTTGGGGGCGGATTTTATTCAAAAGACTGGTTTGGTGCTAGATCTTCAGGCGGGCCAGTCTTATTTCAAATTCAATCGGCGAGTGTCAGTCCCCTTTTCCGATAATTTCAAATCGACACCGCAGGTTGGTGAGGTGGAGTGTGAGGAAGGTTCTGCCCCTGAGGACCCGTTCGGTCACTTGGATGAGGAGCAAGCTGGGGTTCTCCGTGAGCTTTGCTCAAGATTTCCGGATGTCCTCACACCCAAGCTCGGTTCTACCCATCTTATTGAATATGAAATTCGTCTGACTGACACTCAGCCAGTACGCTCCCACCCATACAAGTTGGCTCCTCCAAAGATGGAGGTTATGCGTGGTATCATCAAGGATCTCTTGGATCAAGGAGTTATTGAGCCCTCAAACTCATCGTATGCCAGTCCAGCGTTCTTGGTTCCAAAGCCGAATGGAAAAAATCGTATGGTGGTCGACCTAAGAAAACTTAATGCCAAGATTGAAATAGACTCAGTGCCTCTCCCCGATCTCCATTCTGCTTTTTGATTGGTTCGGTAAGGCCAAATTTTTCACTATATTTGATTTGAACCAAGCATATCATCAGATTCCGTTGAAGAAGGAATCACGTCCTCTGACGGCCTTCTGTGTTCCGTGGAATTTGTATCAGTACCGATCTGTGCCGATGGGGCTAGCTGTGGGGGCCCAAACGTTAACTATGTTGCTTGACTCCATCTTCCACGATGTGAAGTTCAGGTATGTCTTTAATTATCTTGATGACCTTCTGGTCTACAGTGAGTCTTTCACGGAACACGTTAAACATCTTGAGGAGGTCTTGGTTAGGTTGGGTAGGGCTGGCGTTACAGTCAATCCGGAGAAGGTGTCTTACGCCAAGTCTGAAATATCGTTTCTTGGTCACCTCGTGTCGTCTAGGGGTGTATCTATAGACCCTGCCAGGACCCAAGGCATTCGGGATTTTCCTCCTCCGAAGGATGCCAAGGGTGTTGCCAGATTCATCGGCATGGTTAATTTCTACCGTAGGTTTATTCCTGACTTTGCCGAGGTGGCCGCCCCTATGAACGCTTTAAGAAGGAAAGACGCAAAGTTCGTTTGGGGTGAAGATCAAGAACGTGCTTTTCAACTGCTTAGGGAGGCCATTATCCAACCTCCTGTGCTGCGAATACCGGACTTTAGTAGGCCCTTCATCTTGCAGACTGACTCCTCATCCTGTGCTGTAGGAGCTGTGCTTTCTCAAGAATTCGACGGCGCTCGGCAACCTATAGCTTTTGCTTCTAGGACTTTGACCCTTCAGGAAAAGAAATCTTCTATTTATGAGCTGGAGTGTCTGGCGGTCGTTTTCGGCATGGATAAGTTTCGGAGGTTCCTAGAGCATTCCGAATTTCTGCTGGAAACTGACAATCAGGCTCTTTCCTGGCTATTGGCCCATCCTCGACAACTCGGGAAGATTGGTCGCTGGGTTGTCAAAATTGCGGCCTTTAAATTCAGGGTGTAGCACATTCGCGGCACACAAAACGTCGTCGCCGATGCTCTTTCTAGAATGTATCATCTACCCAGCGATCCTGTTGATTCTCAAGCACCGTTGTGTGGGACTGTGATGTTGGATTTCCCTGCTGCCTTTGAGAGTTTTGGCTCTCACCAACTTCAAGACCCCGAGTTGTCAAACATCATTGGTGAGCTCCAGGAGGGAGAAGCCCCACTCTCCTTACTTCTTGTCCAAGGGTGTCCTCTGCTGTCGTGCCCGACGCGGAGGTGGTCCCAAGATTGTTCTGCCGAGTGCCCTCATACCGATGGTCTTTTCCTATTTTCATGTTTCTCCCGTGGGCGGTCATTTAGGGATCCACAAGACCATCGCTAAAATCAGAGATAAGTTTATCTGGAAGAGTATGGACAGAGACATTGCTGGTAGAGTACGAGCTTGTCATCTTCGCTCGGTCAGTAAACCAGCACAAAATACCAAATTAGGACTTCTTTCCTCCGAGGTGGCGGAGCGGCTTCTTGAAAAAGTGTTCATTGACTATGTGGGGCCCTTTCCCCGTAGCAAGTCAGGGAACACCTCCCTGCTTGTAGCTGTGGATGCTTTCTCTAAGTTTTGCTGGTTGATTCCTCTTAGGAGTGCCACTGCGTCGCTCACCGTCAAGGCACTCAAGTCCCACCTTCTACAGAATTTTGGAGTGCCCGCCACCTTCGTCTCGGATAACGGCACACAATTCGTGTCGAGGGAGTTTCATCGCTTCTGTTTTGGGCATGGAATCAAACATGTTACGACATCTCCTTACTACCCCAGCCTTCTCATGCTGAGCGGTTCAACCGCAATCTCAGAGCCGCCCTCATCGCTTATCACGCTGAGAAACAAACTACCTGGGATGAAAACCTGAGCTGGCTTCAGTTAGCCTTCAATTCTGCTCTTCACGAAAGTCATGATTCCACGCCTTTTCAGGTCATGTTTAGTCGTCCTCCTTCTGATCCCTTGTCTAATCTCTGGAGTCTGGATAGTCTTCTACCAGTACCTGGTACTCCCAATGTGAGTGACACTTGGGAAGCAGTCAGGGTTAAGCTCCTACAGTCTAGGGAAAGGGTGAGGAGAAAATTCAATAAGGGACGTATTGCTAACCCCTTCCAGGTGGGGGATCTTGTCTTTTGTAAGGCCCATCCGGTCAGTTCGGCCGTGGATAAACGGGCAGCCAAACTTTGCTATCGGTGGACAGGTCCCCACCGGATTCTTCGTTTTCTCTCCCCAGTTACTGCTGAGTTGGTTGATCCCGTATCGGGTAGGTTGTGGCGGAAGGCCCACGTTTCTCATCTGAAGGCCTTCCGTGGTGACACCTCTGGTCATGCTCTGGATACTGGTGCGGCTGCGGGGGTGTCCGGGGACTGATCACCCCTGGGGTTTCTCTGTAGTGTCGTTTTACTCTCTTTCTCTTTTCTTCTTTCTCCAAGAGAGGCGCCTCTCAAAATTTTCAGGAGGATCGTGTTTTGTCTGCCTCCTGCTCAGGACTTCGTTTCCTGTTAGGGTTCTCGACTTCCCGTTTCCTGTGCCAGAGCTTGTTGGTTCTTCTTTCAGTGGGGGAGAGGTTTTGTTTGGGGTTGCACCCTTTTTAGTGGGGGAGGTTGAGCCGGGGCTCAGTTTGGACAATTTATTTTTGTCTATTATTTTTCCCACCTCGGCCACTCTTGTCAGTCGGTGGGGGAGTCACTCCGTCAAGTATTGATTTTCTGCCTGGTTGGACTGATTGGTTGAGGTCAGCTGGTTGACCTTGACTAGTTTACCGACCAGCTGTTCTCCGGCACCGGCACCGGCACCGGCACCGGCTACTGTTCGGAGCGGTCAGACACGTTCGGAGAAGCTACTGCGTTGCTGTCTGTTCACTGCTCGTCCCGTTCCACATGGCTGGCTAGTTCACCGACTTTCGGCAGGTAATTGGCTTTTTCACTCTCTTTACTTTATTAGTTGGCGGTTTTTCTCTCCCACCCAGACATATATTTTCGTTGATTAGTTATAAGTAGTTTATATATATTATTTTGTAACTTGTGTTCCTCGTGTACGTGTTCGTGTCGCAAAGTGTTCTATCCTGTCTTTCGTACGTTCTAAATTTGTTAATTTTATTTACTATGCTAGTTAAGTTTTTACTTTCGCTCTTGTGTTTTCTAACTGATCCGTTCGGCGAACGGAAATTATTTTTTCCGTGTACACACTTTGATTTTTTTAGTGTAAGCGAGACGGTACAGACTTTGCAAATTTTTGTTACCTCGTGTTTTGTGTTGCGTGCAAAATTGGGTGGCAACATTCATGATTTCAATTTTATTATTTAATTATTGGCTTTATAGTAGCGTGAACGGATTATAATTTAATTATTGTTATCTGGGAGATAATGTTCTGTTATTATTTGTAATTTATATAATTATTATTAGGCCTACCTTACAATTAATATTTAATAGCAAAATGTAAATTATTATAATATTATAATAGAATGATTGAAATCCAGCGAATTATAGTTACAAGTAATTGTTATCACGCTTAATCATTTAGTATGGCTGTTCTAGCCTATAAGTAAATGTTTATATATTTGAAAATTTGTTTTGTTTGTAATATTTAATATTGTCACCAAGTAGTGTATTTTATAATACTTGGTGTCTTGAGTTATTTTTAGGAAATAGTCTTTGATACTTAAAAGGTACTGTTAGTTACAGATCGTTATTTTTAATTGTTAAATTTAAATATTTTATATATACTTTGGCAAACATAATTAAGTTTTTATTATTTCTCAGGTTACAATAACATTTTTCTAAATATCTACTGGTTATGTTGGGATTCTATAGGGTCCCCGTGAGTGCCGTCAGCGGGACTGATGCGGCGAGTCTGCCCACAGAACTGAAAAATTGAATGCCCTCGCCCTGCCAGCGCTTCTGTACCGGCATCCAACCGGAGTGTATGTGCTCCTATTCATTTCATCTGGAACAAGGTTGGATCAAAAATGTGTTTTTTTTCTTATACCACTTGAGAGGATTGGCTTGTATGGAGCGCTGCCAGATGTTAGATCTGGAGGAGGGCCAGTATATTAGCCAGTATTATTTAGTTTAGTTACATGAACTGAAGGGGAGGATTTCATCTTTAATTCGGATTCGTGGAGGCAACTAAGCCCCCGCCTCCTTCGAAAATTGGCTTTAAATATTTTTTTTTTAATTTTCGGCTACAAACTTGAAACCAAATTACTTTTTAAAATTATTGGGCTTAGAAATTCTACAACCTTTTCCCTCCCCTCAGTTCATAAAAAATTACCTGTTAAAATGTATATATTTACTACTGCCGTACCTGAAATTGTTATTTATATATCATATCTCTATATTATATTATATTATTTATTTATTATGTTATTATTTCTATTTATTATGATATTGTCTATATTGGAATTTTATCTTTTGTTATATAGTTTTTTAAGTTACGCGGTGCACCGTGGTGCTGAAGTAATTGTATTTTGCATGGAAATGTTTGCCACCTATTAATTATAAATCATTTACTCGAAATCTTGTCTCTCTTTGTCTCTCTTCCCACTAGTGGCATGTGATTTTTTTTTTTTTTTATGATTTGCTCCGAGTTTGGGAGGGACACGCTTCCGAGACCTCCTGTCTTTTTCGCTAACTCGGAACACAACTCATGATGAAATCGCAAATGCAGAACCGTAAGTGATCACAAAACTTTTTGTCGCATGTTTATTTTTACAGATATAAATTAAAGTTTTTGTTTCTACGTAAAAAACATTATGAAGTTTCAGAAAATGTATAGTTTAGATGGCTTAAAAATTTTTAAATAGTTTTTATAGCAAATTGCTTTTAAAATTTCTAAAAAAAATTATGATGTTATATTTTTTTACAAAAACATTTTTTAATCTACAGTGAGTATATTTTATTTTTAAAGAACACAATGTTTTCTACAAAAGAAAACAAAAATTATAAGTTTATCTTTAATAGAAATTATTTTATGAATTTTTTACCAACTGCCTGCAAAAGAGCTCATTTTAATTTTGCTTTTTACAGGTCAGTTCATAATCAAGTTAACTACTTCCTTAATAGGTTAAGATAAGATATTAATTTCATTGCTAAGAATAATTTAGTTTATATTTGTGTTCTCTGATAGTAGATAAACTGAGATGAGTTACTCTATGATGACGGAATAAGACATGAAATATGGTGATTGCTTCCCATTGGCCGAGAGAGATTAATTTAACACCATCTGAGGTTACGTGACATCTATTTGCTTCATGAGATTACAATAATTTATACAACTTTTTGCCATTTCCCGTGTTTTCCCCCCTCATAGCTGCCGCCCTAGGCAGGCACGTAGTTTGCCTAATGAACGACTTTAGACGATGGACAACTATGTGCCACTCCCTAGCTGCGGTTTAAAATATGTTTCTACTAAACAATAAGTTAACCATAGAACATCGTCTTTACCAAATTAAAAAATTAGTCCTTTTCTTCAGGACAGAGGGATTAAATATTTTGTGCTACTGTATACCAAACTAGATAAATATTTTACAGATAATCTTAATATTTACACCAAAATGTTACATTTTCATGGTGTATTTAAATACAATGGAGTGTGAACATAAAACATCAGTTACTTATGCTTGGGCCATCAATAAAATACAACAAATGTCTGTTTTTGTTTTGAAAACGTTTTGCACATAATCTGTGGAAATAAGCAGTTCCGTATAAATATGTTGGGGAAATAAGCAGGTTTGCATCTAACACATTAAGAATACATGTTTTTTGGAAAATTTAACCTGGACGGATAGGATGGTTGAAATAAGGTAATTCGATTAAAAGTAAAATTTTAACGTTCTTATAAAAGAACGTTTTTTATTTTGCATAAGGTAAATAACAAAATACAAATTTTTAGTTCGACATTAGGAAAAATTATTATTTCATATTTATGACCCTTCTTATTTCAACCTGTGCCAAAATAGTATGGCTATCGATTAGTTCTGATTTTTAAGAAGAGAAAAATACCAAAGGCGGGTTGTGTGATTATACTAAACAAATTGGCTCTCGGATTCTGTAATAATCCTGTGTTATTTTTTTAGTTCAAGGTTTTCTTTCATAAATATTCGAATTCAGCCATATGAATTATATGTAATGCCGCACTCTGTCATTTGCTAACTACACTGTTTTAGTTGTTGACTTTGAACACTAAGTACTTTACTAGTGCTTTAAATATCGTCGTATTATAGAGACATAACCGATATAACGCAGTATTAAAGAATCCGACAGAACATAAATTTAAGTTTTCTCAATGTGTTTTGCGTTGAACCCAGAAAAAACTAAATACAAATGGTCGAGTTCTCGTATGTTCCTTATATCAACATGTATCGCACAAACAGGTAGACCAAGTTGTACAAAGTTTCAATTCCCCTTTGTATTGAGATTTACTGGACAGAAGGACGGTTGGACGGTCGGACGGACTACAATACAATTTAAATAAGGTCCTGTCGGTTCCTTAACAATGCTCATGATAGAGCAGCTTACATACATGTAATATTTTATATATATATATACATATATATATATACATATATATATATATATATAATATATATATATATAATATGACAATAAACATAATAAGCAATTACACCCTAAGAGCTAGTAGAAAATTGCTAAATGACACTCTACTCTAGTCACATTGGTGAAGAAGAAATATCTCAAGAGTACTTGCGCTAGACGAGTCAGTTGTGAAGTACCATTATAATATTTATTAGAAAATATAGAATAGAGAAGTGTTTCATGGAAGACTGGGCTGTATTTGGTTTGCAAGAACATTACGATATCACATACAAAGTTGCACACCTCTGGAGATCACATATCAAAACGTCGAAAGGTAGTGATACTGTAGCACTAGTAGTACTGATCTGTTTTATAGTTTAACTTTCCAATTTAGCAGATGTTAAATCAAAATGTATCGAAATCATTCGAAAATCAAGGGATTAATAATATTTCAGGGTTTATAAAAAAGAAAAAATCAAATTCCAATTTATATTTACAATATTACAGATTTTCTGTAGACAAAAAGTTTATTAGATAGTTTGTAAATTTTAAATATACATAATGATTTTTTTTTTCAATAAAACAAAATTTTTTAACACTTCATCTAGAGGAGTATATTACCTCTGGAGATATGTTTAAATATTTGGTAGGAGGGAGGAAGAGCGACAATGTGAAAGAGCGTCACTCAGTTCACATGTTTTCCAACCGTTTCGAATCAGTGAATTTTTCCAAGTTTCATCTTGTTTTGGCATATCCGCATCTTAACGCCAACAGAACAAACAAGAGAACATATTTTACAAGAGAAGATGGTGGCAATCCGTACCAACAGTTGTGTGTTCTACAGAGACACTCTATGGCTTTTAATCTAAAATAGCCTTTGGGAATCCATACAGACTGAAGAAGATTTGTTATTGTTGGACTTCATGTTCAAGCTTTTGTCTTATAGTTCATTTAGTTTACATGTTAGGAAGAATTTGTTTTAAAAGATGTCGATAATGTCTACAAGCTTACCCTTCGTGATCTTTTAATTTTACTCATTTGTGTACTCAAGTTTTAATATGGTGGGTTACGTAACTTTGAATGGCTAAATTAGACGTAGAAGAGCATTGCAAAGCTATCAAATCAGACATTACATATAACAATTGTTATTGTCACCACTAAATGTAGATTGGCACCAGTGTGTTTTAAGAAATATGTAATATAAGTAAGTTAGAAAACCACCAAATTGGTTGAACAAAACAATTCGTTGTGAAATGACTAAAATATGTGGTAAATTAATGATCTTTATAAATCTATGATCTACTAATTTATTTATTGATTAATCCAATGTAAAACTTATTTGACTTACTGCATCATTTAATATCAGTATTTAAGCACATCGGATTCACACCAATGATTTGCCTGTCTAATTACTAATAACGCGAAAGAGAATATTGTAACGAGCTAAAAGGTTTCTAACTAAAACAGCAATTTCAGAATAGCATTAATAACTTTTTATGTCCAACGAACTTACGGAACTGTGTTTTCTCATATTTACGATATTGCAGGCTGAAACATAATCCAAGTTAATAAACAGAACATATAAGAAGTATAGTATTTGATTATAAAATATTATGTTACAATAAGGAAAAACATAAATGTATGTGACAATTAAAACAAAGTTAAATGAGATCACGTTTTATTTTATAAAACCCCATATAAATATGATTTATTTACAAAATAATTCATTATAGATTTGGTTTTGCCTTATTTCACATGAGATACTCTTATCGCTTGCATGTTTTGAAATGCTATATTTAACCCTGACAGGAACGCTCTATTATTAGTTCTTGTAAATATAAACATCTAGTACAGCACTTACAACACTGTCTAGTTGCATTATATAATATAGTTACAATGCAATATGAGGTACGACTGTTCATATTCTACGAGAATAATATTATAAATGAGAAAGTGCTTTTTTGTTTGTTTGTTTTCAAACGTAAACTATTCAAACGATTGTACCGAAACATTACATTGACATTCTCATGGTTCCTGGGTTGAATATAGGCATATTCCTATTTTGAAAATTTCACCAGACTACGCCCCACTGGAATTTAAATTAACTAAAAATGCCATTTTGTTCTCTAAAGTTGTGTAATATTAATTGAAAGAGCCTGTAAATTGTACACAACTGTTCTGCGTAAAATTGCTTATTATTTTCTATTTGTTTACATGTATAGCAATTTGTCTTAAGAGAATATTTTTTAATAAGTATTAATAATTTATAAGTCCTAATCTGCCTTAGAAATGCCATAAACTTAAGATCACAATTTTACTCCACACACACCCTTTGACGCATTCGACAAGAACTATGTTAGATGAGATTTCGCTGGACAATTTGAACTAAGGTACTAATTCCAGCTCTTGGACTTCTAATATGCCAAAAAATTTACTATAAATTTAAATACTAATATACAACCCGTCTTATTTGGACAGACGTAGGCTTCTTTGATTTGTGATATAATTATCTTGGTCGGGAAACAAACATACAATGAAAGAAGTAGATTACCAAGACAATTATTGTTATTAACTTTTGTCATTAACATTGTTATTAACTTTTTGACATATTTTATTGATCGTGTCAAAAATTGGTTGTCAACTTTGGGGTCGGAAATATAATATACTCTAACCAGTAGTGATCATAATGGCGTAACGGCTAATACATTGCGTACAAAGGAGTAGATAGCAGTACAGATATAAAATACAAATTAGTCTAACTTTTACTATACATTTAACGGCCGTTATAAAAACTGTCTAAGTAGTCTTTTGACAAATTTAGGCTTCTCAGAGCTGTGTATGTATATATATTTTTGTGATCAGGAGACGGTAGATAGACAAAATTAGCTTTCAAGCAAAGAATACTGAGACTATAGTATTTAAATTACCATAAATATACACTTTTAATATATTGTTTTGATCATGTCAACAAGGTAATCCACCATTAGAGTCATAAATATGATTAACTAGAACCAGAATTGCTCATACAGGTTGAAATTCTACAAAATTTGCGTGCAAGGTCGCGGATAACTGCTGGTAAATCTTAAAAATGACACTTATTTCATTCGATATTCCAAGTTGACCAGGAAGAAGATGATCATCAACCACGCTACTTTTGATGGAAATTAAAGTAGAAAGTATAAGTGATATAAGTAAATAAGTGAGTCACATTAGTTCTACTGTCCTACAGGAAACAAGACAAACTGATAAATTGCTGCAATCAAAACCAAAGGCTTATTTGCCCACCATATTCAGACAACATCTACAGCCATACACGCAGCACAAAATGAACATGAATTATATTACATGAGTAATACGATGTTTTTACTTATCCAGCAGAAGAATATTGCAGCTAAAACGAGAGAGGCTCAGGCGTGATGTCAGGGTCACAGGTCCGAAGAATAGCGAACGTAAACATTGTTAACTTCGTCGGTATCAAATTGAAGAAAACAATCTAGTTGAAACATTTGATGAAACTATTATGTTTTAAAATGTTTTCATGGTAACAAATTATAATTATTGTAATTTAGCAAATAGACTAAAACCAGTAAGTAAACATCCGTACTGTAAATATCACTATTAACATTTTATATTTGCATCTAATTAATATCAAATAATGCTCCACTACTTACAAGGATTTTATCAATTTTATGCTATATAAATTGCTACCTTTCTGGAGTGTGTAAAAGGCATAAAAAATACGATTTTTAATTTTATAAATATTAGAATTCACTAATAAAAATATTATCAGAAAAGGGCATTACAAATTATATTTAAAATTAATGCATATATTTAACAAAAATTTAATAATGACAAACATCTCCTTTATATTTTGACATCCTGTAGAACATTCGTGGCATCTACATGCACCTAGTTTACAATTTTCAATATTTATGCTATCGGTATATCTTGTTTCGAATTGAGCGAGAACGAGGCTCTAACCCGAGCCGTTACATTAATAATACTTCTACAGTAATAAACCATCCACTTTGTTTTATTTCCTCTATCTACGACACCACATTCGGTCATTTACTATGTTTACATATTTTCCCAAAGCTTAGGTAAATTGACCACTTTGACGAACCAAAATTGAAAGGGTAATAATAGTTAAGGGTAAAATTATTTTTGAAGTCGGGTGATTATCAGTGGAGTTTGGAGGGGTAAGTGACCGATGGTGGGTCTGCGAACCACAAGAATGAGAGTTCGGGCTGGCCCGCACATCGCCTCAGTCAACCCGTTATGTGGACGGATATTATATTCTTGTCTAGTGCGTAAACTTTAGTTTTGCTTATAAATAATTCAAATAGCCCTGTTTTCATTTTGGTTCAAGAGTTTATAATGTTATTTCTTTTCAGTAGGGTTTTCATTTTTACTCCGCTTTAGTCAGGCCCCAGTGAGGGAAGTAGTGTTGTATCCTGTCTTAGCCTGTAAGGGCCTCAGTGCATTGATTTAACTTAGGCCTCAATGTTACATATTTTCTTTTACTTTATGAGACAATCTAAACTAATTATTTTGTTCTGTATTATTCCAGGAGGGCCCTGGGTTATGCCGTTTTAGTAACTCCAACAAGGCCCAGGATCTCTGGGTTAGTTTAAATGTTACAAAGGATTCATACTCTAACCTTTTATCTGTTTTAGCTTTGCTCCTGAAGGGTCCTTTGGAGTTTTGGTGACTAAACAACCTTCAATTTAGATTTTAGATTTGCTCCGGAAGGGCATCGAAAGGTTGTTGGGACCAGCCAAACTCTAATTTTATTCGGTTTGGTGTACAGGAAGGGCCCCGAAGAGTTGTATTGATCAGCAAAACTAATTTTTATTCGGTGTGGCTTACAGGAACCACCCTGAAGAGTTTGTGGTGACCAGTCAAACTCTAATTTTTATTCGGTTTGGCCTACAAGAATGGTCCCGAAGAGTTGTGGTGACCAGCCCTACTCTAAACTTTTGTTCTGTTTTCTCTTGCCCTTGAAGGGTTCTAAGAAGTTTTGGTGATAAACCAAACTCTCTTTCTGTGCGTGTTGGCCTATTCCCGTGTTGGGTGCCGCCGAGTTTTTGTGTAAACCATCCTATAGTTTCTGTCGGGTCATATTTATTAACGTTTATTCCATACTTTTTTATACACTGCATATAATATAATTATATGGTCTTTGTTACAAGTCCTTGGCAAAAAGGATGTACTGTGACTAGACATCCTTTAATACTAGGCATAACGATATGGCATCCTCTCTCAGGCTACATCAACGTACTCGTATAGAGAACTTTGTGAATATCAGCTTTATAAAGGCTTGCTAGGACTGGAGAAGTGGTGAAGTACAGAGTCGTTATCTTCAGTGCATATTGTGGGTTTGTGTGGATGTATACAAATAATTTTAGAATATTAAGCCATAAATTTGAATATAACTTTATATATTAGATACAAAAGTATATTATAGATCTTGCCCTGTATAACCCAATTTTAAAATGGGTTAAAATGTTACAATACCATCATTCATTGACTATCGATTACCTAAGTAAATAACACTTTCTAATATAACAGAAAATTCTAAATCCTCAAGATGAAGGTACTCTTGGTACTAATCATAATCCGTACTTTTAAATATCGGCTATTTAGATTAAAATAAACTGATCAAACTTGACAGTAATTAAACCTGTAGCCGTGCATTTTCCACAGGTACTATGCCTAGTAATAACATCTTTATCAGCACCCACGTAGTATATTGTATATTTATATTCACCTTATCCTTCACCTGATGAGGAGTAAGATTTATATAATGTATCTAGCATATATTAGTTATTTTGTATTTTTAACATATTGTAAAAGTATATAAGTATATCTTCAGACAAAGTTTAAAGAATTTCGCAAATAAATTTGAAACGGGATTATTGTTTCTACTAAAGATTATTATTATTTAACAATGACACAGTGGAATAAAAATAGTAAATAATGCGATCGTTTGACGTATTTTTTATTTAATTAATGTTATATGAACTATAGGAAATTTAACAAATTTACTGCTCATTAAATTTACTTTTACATTTCTGTAATTTGCTAAGCAGCATAGAAAGATACGATAGTATAATTTAGATAATAATATAAATGTATGTATTTTATAACATGTATGAATAAATCTATAAACGATTTCGTTGAAATAATAAGACTAATTGAAAAGACAAAGTTACATTTATGTACACAGAAATCAAATATGGCCTTAAATATTTCAAGAATAAGCTAATAAATCCATAACAACAATTCCTTTTGTATTGGCCACATCCAGTGTACCATGTATGACTGATATATCCATATTACAGTGTTTCTCTTCGCAAGTATTACCATTATTAAAGCCTGTGTCTGGACTTTTATTGTACGAGACCGAGGCTCTTATCCAGCTGTGGAGGATCTGAACATGTTCTGTCTTCCACATTCCACATTCTGTTCTCCAGACCAGTAATATAAAATGATTCTCCTACACAGCTTTTTGAATCTCTCGTTATTTGTAAATCAGTATTTCAATGGACCAATTTTGTTTTATTCTTTACAAATTACACCAAATAACACTGGTGCTTCTCCAATGTTTCCCCAAGTGAGGGAGGGAAAGTGCAGAGGGTTAACTCTTTTCATGAGATAGAAAATCTGAAGTGATCGAGACTACAACGGCAATAAGAGGTATTTTGTTGATGTTTTGTATATATTGTTATTTTTCCTTATATTTCTTGCTCTTGTTATATTTCTTTTCTTATTTCTTATTAATGAATTATTGTTTTTTACTATAAAATATGGTGGATAAGTATACTACTGTACAGCAACAACATAAAGTAGATAATTTTTTTGTAAATAGAGAGGAGAATAGTTTATTCAGTTTAATCTATACCAACATTAGGAGTTTAAGGAAAAACTTTAACCATTTTATAGCTGATTTTAGCCAATTTAAAAGTAAAATAGATATTGTTGTCTTTAGCGAAATTTGGATCAATAAAGATGAACTTGATTTGTATAAAATACCGGATTACAACATGTGTGCCAAGTGTAATGAGAACTATACGGCAGGTGGTGTTGTTTGTTATATACATAAGGATATATGTGCCACACAAACAGACATTCATATGGTTACGGCTGATTGTTTATTTCTAAATATCAGGATAAAAAACGTTTATTTTAAATTATTTTCTATTTATAGATTTAATTTTAGTTCAGAGACTGATTTTATTAAAGAGCTAGACACCCAACTTACTGCCTGCCAACAAAATATTATTTATGTAGGTGATATAAATATTAACATATTAGAAAGCAACTTAATTACTCAAAGTTACATTAACCTATTAAGTAACCACGGTTTGGTTTCTCTTATTAATAGTCCAACTAGAATAACAAATGTATCTAAATCTTTAATAGATCACATGTTTATTAGAAATAGGAAATTAGATTGTTTTAATTCAGCTGTTTTTTGATGTAGGGCTCACAGATCATTGTTTTCCTAGGATTGAGCTGTTACAATGAGAAAATAAATAAAGGTCAATTCAATATACTAACAGATATCACGCTTAAAAAATGTAATATTAATTATGATAAGCTTAAAAAAAACTCCATGAAATTGACTGGATCCAATGTTTTGTATTAAATGATGTTAATTTAAGTTATAATAAATTTTGTGAGAGATTATCTTTAAATATAAATAGTTGTAAAACAGTTGCTGTGCCTTCTAGATTAAACAAAGCAAAGGCTATCACACCTTGGATGAATCATAATTTATTAAATCGATTAAAAAGAAGGAGAAACCTATATTCAATATTAAAGAAACGACCTTATGATCTAAAGTTTAAAAAATATTATAACAGATTTACTGAAAAACTAAAAAATGATATTAATTTAACTAAGCAGAATTTTTACAGTACAAAGTTAACCAGTTGCATAGGTGACCAAGCACAGTGCTGGAAAATTATAAATAATTTGAGTGGAGCGGCAAATCGTAAATCTGTATATAAGATCGAGTTAGATAACGGGGAAGTTGTGTCTGATGCAAGACAAGTGGCAGAGTCAATCAACTCTTATCTTATCTCAACCCAAGGTCCAACTCACCTGCACACTTCTGCACCTCAGACATTTCTTTCCTTGCCTAGTCCCTCCTCCATCTTTATCAATCCTACAAACGACTTAGAAATCATACAAATAATAAAAAACCTTAAAAATAAAAAATCATGTGGTGTTGATAATTTTTCCGTAGACTGTATTAAAAACATTTCAAATGAAATATCCGCTGTCTTAACGTACATTGTTAACTTAAGTTTTAATGAAGGTACTTTTCCCGAAAGACTTAAATTAAGTACTGTTGTTCCCATATTCAAGAAGGATTCATCCTATAAACTTGACAATTTAAGACCAATAAGCTTGCTATCAGTTTTTTCTAAAATAATTGAGAAAATAATTAAATCAAGCTTTTTGGAAAGAAACAATTTTTTTAGTCCCTGCCAGTTTGGATTTAGAAAAGGAAAATCAACTGAAGAAGCAATACTTGCAATTACAGAACAAATATATTGTAGCTTAAATAAAAAAGAGAAAGCCACAGGTCTATTTATTGACTTTAAAAAAGCTTTTGATTATGTTGACCATAACATCTTATTGGAAAAATTGGAACATGCAGGAGTAAGAGGAATCGCTCTTAACTGGTTTAAAAGCTTTTTAAGCAATAGGGTCCAACAGGTTAAGATTAAAGATAGGTTTAGTAACCCTTACTTTGTCAAGGCTGGAGTACCACAAGGGTCAGTGACCTCTTCAAACCTATTTCTAATTTTTATAAATGACCTGTTAAAACTTCCTTTTCATGGGCAAATATGTGCTTTTGCTGACGATATCGCGTTCTTTTATTCATTCACAGACGCCGCTATCGCCTGGCAACTTATTACAGAAGACCTCAACACTTTAAAAAATTGGTGTGTGAAAAAACAAAATGCAAGTAAATGTCAGTAAAACTAAGTACGTTAATTTCAGTCATACAAATTTTGATTTTCCCTCTGATATAGTATACAACATAGATAATTGTACTCAAAACCAAAAGTATCAAACCATAGAAAAGGTAAAATATTTTAAATATCTGGGAGTTGTGCTGGACGAACAATTAAATTGGGAAAGACACTCAATAATTGTTCACAGTAAAATTAAATCAATGATAAGGACATTTTACTACTTAAGAAACTTTTGCAACGAAACAACCTTAAAAATGCTTTATTTTGTGCTGGTACACTCGAGAATTCAGTATGCTATACATTGTTGGGGAGGTACTTACAAGACTTATATTTTGAGGATAAGAAAATCCCAAAATTACCTTATCAGAATAATTACATGTAAAAAAAATAGAGACAGTTCATTTCCACTATACTGCACATTAAAGATACTTCCTGTTCAACATCTATTTATTTACAAAGTCTTAAGAATATTTTATCTTAAAAGTGGAAACACTGGAACAACAAATTTAATGCACAATACAAGAAGTGGATCAAATAGAATATTCAAACTTCCAAAAGTTACAAAAAGTATTTTTAAAACATTCTTTCCAATATATAGGGCCTAAGTACTTTAATCAATTACCACATGAGGTAAAAAGTTGTATAAACTTAAAAATATTTTCCGGGAAATTAAAAGAGTGGTTATTTTTAAAACAAGATGTAGACTTTATGAATGTTTGCTTGGTATAAATTCTGTACATATGTCGAAACTAATTAAATTTTTTTTTCTCATCTGTTGTTTTATTTTTCTTTTAAAAATTGTAAATATAAGTACGTATACTATGTGAGAAATGTTAAGTTGAACTGCAGTACCACCTATTATAGGAATATAATCTGTACATATATTAATTATTTTATAAGTAAACCAAGCGCCACAGAGAGTGTCTTTGGATGTATCGAGACTGGACTCATTTATAATTTTTGTACTGTGTATTTATATAATTAGTTTAAGGATGTTGTAAATTTGTTTTATATTTAATAATTCTCACTGGCCACACATACTTGTAACTGTGGTCAAAAAGAGTGAATAATTATGTTTTAAATTAATGAATCTATGTAATCAACTGCCTCAGCGGTAGTAGTAATAACTGAAAAGTATATGGCGTATCTTACTCAGTTTGTTATTCGTTTTCTTGCTTGCGTGGTAGCATACGTTGATCCGAGTTCTTTTTTATACCCTCCCATGTTGACCTCCACCATGACTCGTAAACATGAAAATTAATGTTTTCTTAAGATACAATTTAGTATTAATTTCAAGAACTAGGTTGTGTATTTGAACCATAAAAATTAGCTTAAGCTACTGTACGTACACCACCTTAAACAATAAACAAGTGAAGGAATACTTTCCAATGTAAGTATCACAGGGAACAACATTTTCGGACAAGTTCTAACAACAACAGATCATAGCGCTAATATGTCACCTAAATACGAGTATTATTAGATTTGTAAATTCGCAAAGTTATTATTTGCCTTTGTCTGTGGTTATGTTACTGTACACACTTTGGTAAAGTCAAAATTAATTACTACTGAGGAAATACATGTGACTTTTGAATTGAGAATAATGTAAAACAACCGCGGGTATAACTTTGTTGAAATGTGTCAAGAGTAATTAGTCATGTTTTAAATTTATGAAACTATTTAATCAACTGCCTCAAGGGTAGTGATAACAACTGAAAAATATGTAGCGTAGTGGCCGGAGTCCATGGAGTAAATAAGTATAGCTAAATATACAATAAAGAATTATGTTATTTATAGTTCTGCTGTCTTACAGATAATAATCCAAATTCATGACTTGCTACTCGTAAAATCTAATTCAAGCCTTAATTGTTTAACATAAATATTCAGATAATATCTACAGTCATACATGCAAAACAACATCTACGTGGGTTGTATTCAATAAAAATGTGATGTTTTGACTTATCCAGTTGAACAATATTGCAGCCAAAACGGCAGAGGGTCAATCGTGGTGCCAGGGTCACAGTGACTTTCTCCTTATCAACTTGAAGCAATATTTATTAGGATGCTACTGTTCTGAAAATTTTTTTTGAAAAGTATTATTTTTTAAATTGCGCTTTCATGGTAACGAGGTATAGTCATTGACAGATGAGAAATAGACTAATTTTAAGACTTAAGTCAGTTTTGTATATTTTCAGGAAGAGAGATAATCTAAATATTTACACCAAAATGTTACATTTTCATGGTGTATTTAAATAATACAATGGAGTGTGTGAACATAAAACATCAGTTACTTATGCTTGGGCCATCGATAAAATACAAAAAATATCTGTTTTTGTTTTGAAAACGTTTTGCACATAATCTGTGGAAATAAGCAGTTCCGTATAAATATGTTGGGGAAATAAGCAGGTTTGCATCTAACACATTAAGAATACATGTTTTTTGGAAAATTTAACCTGGACGGATAGGATGGTTGAAATAAGGTAATTTGATTAAAAGGCAAATTTTAACGTTCTTATAAAAGAACGTTTTTTTTTATTTCGCATAAGGTAAATAACAAAATACAAATATTTTAGTTCGACATTAGGAAAAATTATTATTTCATATTTTTGACCCTTCTTATTTCAACCTGTGCCAAAATAGTATGGCTATCGATTAGTTCTGATTTTTAGAAAAATACCAAAGGCGGGTTGTGTGATTATACTAATCAAATTGGTTCTCGGATTCTGTAATAATCCTGTGTAATTTTTTTAGTTTAAGGTTTTCTTTCATAAATATTCGAATTCAGCCATATGAATTATATGTAATGCCGCACTCTGTCATTTGCTAACTACACTGTTTTAGTTGTTGACTTTGAACACTAAGTACTTTACTAGTACTTTAAATATCGTCGTATTATAGAGACAAAACCGATATAACGCAGTACCGTATTAAAGAATCCGACAGAACATCAATCTTAAGTTTTCTCAATGTGTTTTGCGTTGAACTCAGAAAAAAACTAAATACAAATGGTCGAGTTTCTATGTTCCTTATATCAACATGTATCGCACAGACAGGTAGACCAAGCTGTACAAACTTTCAATTCTTCTTTGTATTGAAATTTAATGGACAGAAGGACGGGCGGACGGACTACAATACAATTTCAATAAGGTCCTGTCGGTTCTTTAACAATGCTCATGATAAAACAGCTTACATACATGTAATATTATATATATAATATTACAATAAACATAATAAGCAATACAATTTTTAGAGCTAGTAGAAAATGGCTAAATGACACTCTACTCTAGTCACATTGGTGAAGAAGAAATATCTAAGGAGTACTTGCGCTATACGAGTCAGTTGTGAAGTAAACATATTATGTATAATATTTATTAGCAAACATAGGATAGAGAAGTGTTTCATGGAAGACTGGGCTGTATTTTGTTTGGAAGAACATTACGATATCACATACAAAGTTGCACACCTCTGGAGATCACATTTCAAAACGATGAAAATTAGTGATACTGTAGCACTAATAGCCCTGATCTGTTTTATAGTTTAACTTTCCAATTTAGCAGATGTTAAATCAAATGCATCGAAATCATTCGAAAAACAAGGAATTAATATTTCAGGGTTTATAAAAAAGAAAAATCAAATTCCAATTTATATTTACAATATTACAGATTTTCTGTAGACAAAACGTTTATTAGATAGTTTTTATTTATTCGGTAAATTTAAAAATAAATCATGGTGTTTCTTTTTATTAAAACAACATTCTTTTTAAAACACTTCATCTAGAGGAGTATATTACCTCTGGAGATATGTTTAAAAATTTGGTAGGAGGGAGGAAGAGCGACAATGTGAAAGAGCGTCACTCAGTTTACATGTTTTCCAACCCATCCGAATCAGTGAATTTTTCCAAGTTTCATCTTTTTTTGCATATCCGCTTCTTAACGTCAACAGAACAAACAAGAGAACATATTTTACAAGAGAATATGGTGGCAGTCTTTCGTACCAACAGTTGTGTGTTCTACAGAGACACTCTATGGCTTTTAATCTGAAATAGCCTTTGGGAATCCATACAGACTGAAGAAGATTTGTTATTGTTGGACTTCATGTTCAAGCTTTTGTCTTATAGTTCATTTAGTTTACATGTTAGGAAGAATTTGTTTTAAAAGATGTCGATAATGTCTAGAAGCTTGCCCTACGTGATCTTTTAATCTTACTCATTTGTGTACTCAAGTTTTAATATGGTGGGTTACGTAACTTCGAATGGCAAAATTAAACGTAAAAGAGCATAGCAAAGCTATCAAATAAGACATTATATATAACAATTGGTATTGTCACCACTAAATGTAGATTGGCACCAGTGTTTTAAGAAATATGTAATTTAAGCAAGTTAGAGAACCACATTGGTGGAACAAAAAAAATTCGTTGTAAAATGACTAAACTATGTGGTAAATTACTGGTCTTTATAAATCTATGATCTACTTATTTATTTATAAATCAAATTAAAAATTTATGTACCTTACTGCATAATTGAATAGCAGTATTTAAGCTCATCGGGTTCACACACCAATGATTTGGCTTTCTAGTTACTAATAACGCGAAAGAGAATATTGTAACAAGCTAAAAGGTTTTTGACTAAAACAGCAATTTCAGAATAGCATTAAAAACTTTTTATGTCCAACGAACTTACGGAACTGTGTTTTCTCATATTTAGGATAAGTAATATTGCAGCCTGAAACATAATCCAAGTTTATAAACAGAACATATAAGAAGTATAGTATTTGATTATAAAATATTATGTTACAATAATGAAAAAATAAATGTATGTGACAATTAAAACAAAGGTAAATGAGATCATATTTTTATTTTATAAAACCCCATATAAATATGATTTATTTACAAAATAATCCATTATAGATTTGGTTTTGCCTTATTTCACATGAGATTACTCTTATCGCTTGCATGTTTTGAAATTCTATATTTAACCCTGAACAGGAACGCTCTATTATAAGTTCTTGTAAATATAAAAAATCTAGTAACAGCACTTACAACACTGTCTAGTTGCATTAAATAATATAGTTACAATGCAATATGAGGTGCGACTGTTTCATATTCTACGAGAATAATATTATAAACGTGAAAGTGCTTTTATTGTTTGTTTTCACACTTAAACTACTCAAAACGATTGTACCGAAACTTTACATTGACATTCTTATGGTTCCTGGGTTGAATATAGGCCTATTCCTATTTTGAAATATTTCACCAGTCTACGCCCCACTGGACTTTAAATTAACGAAAAATTTCATTTTGTTCTTTAAAGTTGTGTAATATCAATTGAATGAGACTGTAAATTGTAAATAAATGTTCTGCGTAAAAGTCCTTATTATTTTCTATTTGTTTTACATTTATAGTAATTTGTCTTAAGAGTATTTTTTTTATAAGTATTAGTAATTTAAGTCCTACTCTGCCTTAGAAATGCCATAAACTTCACACCCTTTGAAGCATTCGACAAGAACTATGAAATGAAATTTCGCTGGACAATTTGAACTAAGGTACTAATTCCAGCTCTTGGACTTCTAATATGCCAAAAAATTTACTATAAATTTAAATACTAATATACAACCCGTCTTATTTGGACAGACGTAGGCTTCTTTGATTTGTGATATAATTATCTTGGTCGGGAAACAAACATACAATGAAAGAAGTAGATTACCAAGACAATTATTGTTATTAACTTTTGTCATTAACATTGTTATTAACTTTTTGACATATTTTATTGATCGTGTCAAAAATTGGTTGTCAACTTTGGGGTCGGAAATATAATATACTCTAACCAGTAGTGATCATAATGGCGTAACGGCTAATACATTGCGTACAAAGGAGTAGATAGCAGTACAGATATAAAATACAAATTAGTCTAACTTTTACTATACATTTAACGGCCGTTATAAAAACTGTCTAAGTAGTCTTTTGACAAATTTAGGCTTCTCAGAGCTGTGTATGTATATATATTTTTGTGATCAGGAGACGGTAGATAGACAAAATTAGCTTTCAAGCAAAGAATACTGAGACTATAGTATTTAAATTACCATAAATATACACTTTTAATATATTGTTTTGATCATGTCAACAAGGTAATCCACCATTAGAGTCATAAATATGATTAACTAGAACCAGAATTGCTCATACAGGTTGAAATTCTACAAAATTTGCGTGCAAGGTCGCGGATAACTGCTGGTAAATCTTAAAAATGACACTTATTTCATTCGATATTCCAAGTTGACCAGGAAGAAGATGATCATCAACCACGCTACTTTTGATGGGAAATTAAAGTAGAAAAGTATAAGTGATATAAGTAAATAAGTGAGTCACATTAGTTCTACTGTCCTACAGGAAACAAGACAAACTGATAAATTGCTGCAATCAAAACCAAAGGCTTATTTGCCCACCATATTCAGACAACATCTACAGCCATACACGCAGCACAAAATGAACATGAATTATATTACATGAGTAATACGATGTTTTTACTTATCCAGCAGAAGAATATTGCAGCTAAAACGAGAGAGGCTCAGGCGTGATGTCAGGGTCACAGGTCCGAAGAATAGCGAACGTAAAACATTGTTAACTTCGTCGGTATCAAATTGAAGAAAACAATCACCCCCCCCCCCCCCCACCCCCCCCCCCCCCCACCCCCCCCCCCCCCCACCCCCCCCCCCCCCCACCCCCCCCCCCCCCCACCCCCCCCCCCCCCCACACAATTACACATGTATCAAATAATAGGCATAAATCTAGATTGTATCTAATTTGATCATAAAATATCCACTTTGTGGCCAAAAATGTTATTATATAATCAAGCCAATCATTTTTAAATACAAGACCCAAGAGTCAGGTAGATTTTCGTTTTAGTTCATAAACTGGTACGTTGAAATTTATGAGTACTAAACCACCTATTTTCTTGAAAGCTTCTGAAACACACTCTAAACTTACGGTCTCTGGCAGCTATAAGCTTCTAGGAGCATTCAACATCTGGGAACTCCGGCTTTTAGGAGCTCTCATTTGCCAGTAACTGTGGGCTTTGAATTTTGAACAATTGATAGTCTTCAGTGTTAGCTGCCAGCGTGTGAATTGATTGCAAAAATGCAGGAAACTATTTTCATCTTTGCGTAACCATCAGTAATTCCTAGAGATCAGAGGAACCGATCCTAAGCTAATCAGAATTTACATTGAGTATGCTTTTGTGTGACAAAATATTATGTCATTAGCCTTACACACATAATGCAACAATATTATTGGTCATGGACGTTAGGTTTTGTGTCATTAACCATACTGTTTATATAACCAGCCTTAATTTATTGATCATCCTGGTACTTTGCCATTTTGCAGTTTACAAACATCTCAGCGTACACAACAGCAGCATTTAAATGCACACAGGTTGCATCTTTCTTGCATACTATCGTTGTAAAGTTGTCCACTATCATTTTCAAACATAAACTTGTCTAACAGTCCAGCCAACAATAAATAAAACCAGACCTACTGTGTTGCATATACATTGTATAGTCCTAATACATTATTGGGAAATTGTGTATTACATAGAAGAGCAGTTTCGAATACAAGGATCATTAAAAAAGTATCGGTATTGCAGTTGTATCATATAGGTTCACTCCCATGGTTCAAACAATCATTAAAGAATACTATTGTGTTGTGTTATGTTGGTTATGGAATACTGTTTGTTAAAAAAGACCATCAGTGTATCTCAAGTGGGAATTGGCACTTTAATCACCAGATGTTGCTTCTAGTGACTTGTTCTTCAAAATCAAACAAACATCAACTGAAAGGTGCCGATTTCTAGATGTAACAGACATACAATAACACGTAACACTACAACTTTTTAAGGTTCCAAAAAGCCACTTCAAAACCTGCTTCAAGCAGTTAAAGTGGTGCTGGTCAAACTGGGTAGTATCTGGAGAGAACTACTTTGAAGGCATAATTTGAACCTTTTTTAACAACGACAGTCCAGATACTTTTGAAACAAGGCAAATAGCACAGCAATAGGCATTTAAATCCTGCTTTCACTGTAGCATGTAATGTTTTTGGGAAATAATTTAATATTATTAAAGTCACTGAAAAATAGTAACAAACTGCAGCCATTATATTCTAAATGAAAGTGATAATTGTAATCTCCCTGATTTAAAGTTTTGGTCTTATTAACCTCAAAAACGGTTTGACTCAAACTGAACAATTTAACACTTTTTTTCAGTCTCTATGATTGTAAGACTTGAGAATTTTTCAGAGTTGGATGTACCTCCGGTGTTGCCACACCCCGACAGAAGCAACGGCCTGTCTCACCTTGGCATGATGTGCCGAAAAATAACCAACCAGTGTTACCACCTGAAGAGGACCACCCACCCCCACTGCCAGTGAAAACTAGGCGGAAAAATCCTCATCAACTTCTAATAGAAGTGAAAGACCAGAGCTGTGAAGAACAAAATCATCCCTCTCTCGGTATGGACTCGGTTGTGTGTGAGCCACCCTCGAGGAACGGAGAGCGGAAACTGGAGGATCTCGACAACCTACTGACACAACTCTCAGAGGTCAACACATATGTGGTCCAACAAATAGACATATCAGAGGGGCTTCATGGCAATATCATTCAGGTAAATTATAACATCTAAGATTCACAAATCAAACGTATAGAATTAATCATCATTCTTCATTCTCATTTAAGGAATTAAGTGATAGTCTCAACAGGATCTTAATTGGTTTGAAGAAATACAGTAGATTGAGAACACAAACACCATAGTGTAGCACAAATAATAAGAAACTCAGCGACCCAGCAGGGATCACTTCTGACTGGTTTATACCTTCCAGTTGAACCTAACCCTGGGCAGAGCAAAAACCGATGTGTCACTTACATCTGGGCAACTTTGACTGGAGAGGCTGGTTCAGAATTGGGCCTCTCCTTCTTCCTGGGAGACATGACTTTTGAGATTTAGTGCCCTAATTCTTTATCATGGATCTCGATAGGGGGCGGCCCCTACTCCCTAACCTTACCCATCCTGTCACTCCAGAAGCAGGGCAAAGGTTCTTATATGACTAAGTGCAATTTATAAGCTTCTTGTCCTAAGAGAGAAAAAAAAAAAAACGCCTCAGAGGCCTGGAGCTCAAGGGGTTTAACTCATCCACGGTTTTTACGTAATGTTACATTCATAGCGATTGCGTAAAAGTGTGCTACAGATGTAATATTATGCATTGTTATATTGTTCCTGTTTTATTCTGTTGTAATATTGTGCAAGAAGTATTTTCTATGAGAAACAAACGTTGCACAAGTAGTTCTGGCATTTTCTACTAGTTGTCAGCACTTCCTTTCCTTGTCCTCTGTTATTAGTGTTCGCATCGTGGTGAGTTCACTGCAGTCGCACAGTGCAGACAGCTACTGCGTGTTGTTACATGTCACCCGTCTTGTAATATTATGGTTTTATTTCTACTTTTTATTGTACTATGCACAAATGGACAATTGGCATTGTTTGTGCGAATTAAAAGAAAACACCTTAATCCTTAGAGTGCCGCAGCGTCTACATAGTAGATGTTGTTAAATGTGCATAAATTGCCGGCATCTACCCAGTAGACGATTTGTATTTAATTAATATCACATATAATTCATTTTTGTTTTGACAAATAACTTATTTCACGGCAATCTACAAGTTTCGAACAATCGATTGTGATTGATTTTTATTGTTCACACCGCCCCCTTGTAGTTATTTGCCATCAGAAAAAAAACAGATGACGCAATAGTTGGTCAGCTGCTACTTGTTGCCATTAACTACACAGTTTCGTTTGTTGTGTGTTTACATTGTGCTAGTTTCGTGTGTTTATGCTGAAAACTGTTGTTATTACTATTCTGCAATTGTGTTGAGTAAAACTTACAATGCATTTATTTATAAACTTCTTTTTTCGTGTTTAGTGACGTATATTTTATTGTTGGATTGGTGATGAAGTAAAACGCAAGTTCCAATCAAACTATTGATTTTAGGTGAAGTAAGGTTATATTGTAGGCCTGTGTATATTTTTTATATACTTTTTATATAATTAGTATTTTACAGTCGTCTTACTTCATTGAGTGAAATAGGATAGTTATAATATTGTTTCTAAACTTTTGAGAAACTTGAACAAAAATTGCTTTTTGTTGTATTTTGTATATATTGCAGTATCTGGTTAAATATTACTGTAACACACCATATTATGCATGATTTTTGTTCAGTTTTTTCATGCTCTTTCATATGGTATAGCTAAAAAAATATTGTATATATAAAATTTTAGCTCAAACTTGAAATTTATTTTTTTTCATTTTTTAGTTTTTTGTTATAACCTATATTCTTTTTGTGTAAATAAAAATAAAATTATAATATTATATGGAAAAAATACCTTGTTTTATAACACACAAACCAAAAAAAAATTATTCAAATCGGTTGAATAGTTTTTTTAATATAGTTTTTTTCCACACACGCTTGCAAAACAGAAGGAAATGCTCCGGCAATTTATGCGTATGACTTGGGAAAATATGCCGTGGCACTCAAAGGGTTAATAAAGTATTAAAATTGAACAAAAATAATTTTTTTACCTTCAGTAGCTAAAATAATAAACATTTGAAAAAAAACACATTAAATATACTTTTTTTTGCATACGGTAAGTGTGTGTTCTAAACTATGTGCCAAATTCATACTTTTTATCACACAACACATAAAGCTTTCCTTCAAGTACTGAAGTTATGGGGATGCCCCAGAATGTATTCAGACATTGATATACAGTTCTAAAAAACATTGACTTGTGATGTCTTAAAAGTCAACAAATTTCCGGGGAAGAATCCTCATACCCCTCTGGTTTTAGGGGTTATTTGTGTATTTAAAACCTCCGCAGTTTTTCTGCACCTGCTGGAATCATTTTCTTTGTACACTGCTACTAAGTTTTCTAGTATTGAGTGAGTCACTGAATGCTGTACCTGGTCAGTTTGGGAAAATTCAGTGTGGTTGAGTTAATTTTAGGGCGTTATTTGGACCTCAGCAACTGTCAAAATTGATTGTGAACATTGTCAAATCTGTTAATACAGTTGGATCAACATTCAAGTGGTTTCAAGTCACGTATAGGCTCTAAACATCCTCAATTATGGACTCTTAATTAACAATCATTTCTAAAAATTGGGTGTCCTTGGGTAGTAACAACAATACACAGTTGTTGAATAAGGGAAAAATTATGGATAAGAAGAAAAATCCACAGAAACTTAATAGAAATGAATGTGTGACTTAAATGGCTGTTATCTAGCACAATTCCATTACAATAGTTTATAGTTTTATTTTATATTGAAATGATGTCAAAAAGTTTACTACATAGCAAAATCCTAAAAATAAATATTTCCTTAATCAAGCTTGTATAATATTTTTAATTTGAGAAGTATTAAAAGAGCTGTTATGACATTCCAGTTAAGGAAAATTTGCTAAACTCTTCCAGCTTATGATATTTTTCATAAAGTTAGATTAACAATATTTTTAATTCATAAGTTCTATCTTTTGTTTTTGGAGGGAGGGAAGGAAATATGATATATAAAAATAAATATTTCCTTAATCAAGCTTGTATAATATTTTTAATTTGAGAAGTATTAAAAGAGCTGTTATGACATTCCAGTTAAGGAAAATTTGCTAAACTCTTCCAGCTTATGATATTTTTCATAAAGTTAGATTAACAATATTTTTAATTCATAAGTTCTATCTTTTGTTTTTGGAGGGAGGGAAGGAAATATGATATATATGTGCTAAAGGACTTTCTGAATCGTATTTAAATAAAATGCAAAGTAAAGTAAGCATAAATAAACGGCATTTTATATACATGAAGCATTACGTTAGCTTGTAACTGTCACGGTCTTACACCGATTTTTGTCTCTTTATAAATCCAAGTACATAAAAGAGACAAAATTTAAAGAGTATTCAGATGAAACAATGAGGAGTTCATCAAGGGTATTTCCAAATATATTTATTCCAACAAAATTTAAAGGGTACACAAATAAAATAACAAGGAGTTCATTAAGAGTATTACCAAATATTAGTTCTGACAAAATTTAAATGATATACAAATGAAACAATGAGGAGTCCATTAAGGGCATTTCCAAATATTTGTTCTGACAAAATTTAAAAAAGGGACTCTCGCCTTGCTTTGTACGAGAGGAAGCCAAGCTATGCAGGACCTAAACTCTTCAATATTCTTCCAGACCATCTGAAAATAAACAGTGGACAGAAATGCTTCAAGAAGAAACTCCAAGAATGGTTTCTACAGAGGACATTTTACTCCCTTGAAGAATTTATAAACTGGAGAAACCATTAATCATAGTGCTTAAAATGGTTTATCCACTGTTTTCTACATTGCTGACTAATATTCTAAATTATTACCTTTACCTACTTGACGCCAATTCTGTAACTCTATGTACATGAATAAAGAAACTGTCTATTGTCTATTAAAGGCTATATAAATGAAACAATGAGGAGTTCATTAAGGGTATTACAAAATATTTGTTCTGATAAAATTTAAAGGGTATAAAAATGAAACAATGAGAACTTCATTAAGAGTACTACCAAATATTTGTTTTGACAAAATTTAAAGGCTATATAAATGAAACGTGAGGATTTCAATAAGGGTATTACAAAATATTTGTTCTGAAAAAATTTAAAGGGTATAAAAATGAAACAATGAGAACTTTATTACGGGTATTACCAAATATTTGTTCGGACAAAAATTTAAAGGGTATAAAAAATGAAACAATGAGAACTTCATTAAGGGTATTACCCAAATATTTTTCTGAAACAACTCATATTTTGTTATACATCCTCATAATATGATGATCAAATCAAATCAAAAAAACATCTTTATTTCCATTATGGTACAAAAATTTAGAAATCATAGGAGCACAATTTTTAAATTTATAATATAAAATTACTTAATGTAATTAACACCAAAAACATAAAACTGCAAACAAATTAAATACTTATATATATATATACATACAGTATTGTATAGACTGCTCTAATGATTATGGAAATGTTTCCTCACATAGGTGCATAGCACCTGTGCGTGAGAGAATGAGTCCCATTAATTCAAAAATAATTTTCTTAGGGAAATAAGATGTTAAAATAATGTTGTTTAGTAAAAAAATATATAATAGAAAAATAATTCATTTAATAATTATTAATACTGATAACGCTCATAGTGGTAAAGAAGAAAAAGCAATATGAGGTTACAGAAGAGACGCAATAGCAAATATACTTATCAGTGAATGTAGGTAATTAAAATAAGGATAAACTACGAAATATTAGTTGATAAGAAATAAAAAACCGACAGACAAACGGACTCCTCAGTCAGGACAATGCTTGAGGCCTCTGCCCCTCCTTTCAATTAGCCTACCCCAAACTAATCTTACCCCGCACCTCTACCTACCACGTTGGCCACCAACACCACACGCTCACACTCACACGCACGAACCCACACAACACCCCCCCCCCCACACACACATACTGATAACGCTCATAGTGGTAAAGAAGAAAAAGCAATATGAGGTTACAGAAGAGACGCAATAGCAAATATACTTATCAGTGAATGTAGGTAATTAAAATAAGGATAAACTACGAAATATTAGTTGATAAGAAATAAAAAACCGACAGACAAACGGACTCCTCAGTCAGGACAATGCTTGAGGCCTCTGCCCCTCCTTTCAATTAGCCTACCCCAAACTAATCTTACCCCGCACCTCTACCTACCACGTTGGCCACCAACACCACACGCTCACACTCACACGCACGAACCCACACAACACCCCCCCCCACACACACACACACCCACACACAAAACTATCACCATGCGATCACAAATATAAAAACAAGCTCCCATCCTGTAATCCAATTTTGGACATTAAATTCTGTAATCAGATGTTATAATCCTTTCCATATAATCACGACCCACACTTTTTAACCAGTTTTTTACTTTTATTTTATAAGTTGATAATTTATACAAAAACATATCCTTGAGAAATTCTGGTAAATTTCTATAAATAATGTGAGAAACATAAAATGTATTTGTTTTTGAAAAAGTTCTATTTAGCCTGAGTGTAAATATGGAGGATGTAAAATTTCTTATTGCGTAATGGTGATTCGGAAATTCGAATATACTTCTGTAATTTTTGAAATCACATCTGTCCCTCAAAGGTGTCAGCAGCAGCTTTGGAGTCTCATTATGACATCCCCCGGCCACACCTCTCTCTACTGGCCTCGATGAGATCCACATATGTTCGCTCAGATACGTTCCCCCCCACCCACTTCCTGTGCACGACACCTCTTGTGGACAACGATTCTTTGGATCCTATTGTGAACAGGTTTGTTATGTTTGGTTTTGGTAATTAATATTACATTTTATCTAAACTCAATGGTGCAATGAAAACAAAAACAAATCTGTTCATTGCCTAGCAAATTGAAATGCGTGTCACATGACCACCTTCTCATTGCTTCTAAGTTATCTCTCTTAAATCTTATGTCTGCGTTTCTTAAAAACAGTACTATTCCTAAAGTTTTAATTGTACCATTGTTTTTAATATTTCATTGTCAAATTTTGCTTGGTTTTTATAATACAATTTGCGTTATTACCTATAAAAAAACTATTTTAAAAGTGTATTTTATGTCTGATATATTTTACCAAATAATGTTTTTAACAGAAAAAAATCCTCTCTGCTATTGTATTTGTTTCCCTATTGAATTGTAGGGTGTGTTTAATTTTACAAAACTTAAATAATTGAAATATTTTAGTTTTCATTTGATCAGTGAGTTACAGAAGAGTTTAAAGCTAACATGTAACAAAATGACAACACACGTATGTACTAACTGATATAAATCATACTTCAATCTTGTCTGGATAAAAATGAGAAAGATCCTTTCACCCATGGAAGAATTAAATTAAAAAACAATCTTAAAGGCAAGTAATTATAACAATAAAATCAAGCAAATAACAAAAATTATAATTGAAAAAATTAATTTGTTCATTTAATGATTAATCCAGACTTAAATATATATACTGTATTCTTAATTCTTGCCCTTTGATAATCTTTATGAATAACTTTCTAAATTGGCTAGATTTAAGCTTAGAATTTTAAATATCCCTATGTAAATTCCTTAGTTTTCTTCCCTATTTCTTATGAAAAGTCAGATTACTAAACTCCAATGTGTATAGGTTAGACGCAGAGATGACTCCTGACTCCTTAGAGTGTGACTCGCCTTGGTCGCTGACTCATCCCAGCACTGCCTGGTCTCATCCAACCATCACCAGTGATCTGAGTCATTCTGGCTCTCTTTTGCGGAACTTCATAACCTCAGAGGAAAAACTTTTCCCCGACTCTCTAAACTCATGACCAAGCTGGACAAACCAAATTTTCACTCTCGGAAGAGTGCACACTACAGTATTATGTATACAAATGTTTTAAATAAATGTAATAAACACTGTACATTTCTAAAATTTACACGCATTTTTTAAATCCTAATAACTGTTCCAATTTGGTAAACTAAGAAATATCCCAGGTTCTTGGCATCCATAATCTACGGATGATCACAGTCAAAATCTCCTGCCCTACTCTTCTTCCTCAGGAAACTCCTGTCTGGTCCTATTAGATTTCCCCCTCTACAAACTCCTCTCATCCCATGGGATTTCAGCCTTAAGAAATTTCCAGACTCTACAAGCTTCCATCCTCTAAAAGTTCTTGGTTTCTGAAAGCCCCAGACCTGTCAATGCTTCTGGCCCATGGACTTTTACATATCTACAAAATCTTGTATGGTAAGAATGCACTTATTGTATATATTATCATATACAGGCAAGAGTATTAAATAACTGTATAGCTACAACTATATTCAAATTTCTATTGTATACAGTTTTAATCAGTTAATAATTTCAATAATTTTGAAATTGTTTAAATAAGTATAGTTTGATGTAGTTTTCATTATAACTGTGCCAAGACTCTGTAGCCAACTCACTAATTAAAAGAGAAGTTTAGCGCTGTTACTGATAAAATATATTGTTCTGGAACTATATTTTCACACTGTATTTGCTTAGTTAAGTGATGATGTTCCACCTTGTTGTGATGGTCAGTGTGGACACACATTTTGCTTTCGACAATAGCATCCGTAACCCTTTTCGGTCACGTCCTTCCTGCTGGCGCCACCTACGGCTCTTTAACTTTATCAAATAGCTTTTTTCAGCCTAGAAAAATAACAATATGAAAGTATTTCTCGAAGATTTAGATCCTGACAGCCTCTTTCATATTCCTGTATTTATTATAGGATTTGAGTGCCCAAACTAACCTAGATAGGCCAGGGGTTTCACTGCAAGAAGCATACTCAATTGAATTTTTGACCTTGATCAAGGATATCTTAAAATTATAAAGGATACTTAAACACATTTTGTTAGAAAAATAGTTTAATATAACAAACTTATAAAACTATGCTTTCCTTTTAAAGGATTTATTTTTGTTGTTTTTATTCTTGTTCCCTTTCAACCGTTTCTGAACACCTGTTGACTCTTCCGTATCATCATCAATGCCACCTTTCTTCCTCTTGCCCTTCTTTTCATCCAAGTCTTTCATTTCCTGTACAGAAAACCATAATTATGTTTATACTATATAATAAAAATTACATATAACAATTACATTAAAACAATTTATCTAATAATTTGGTTTACATTACTAGATCTTTAATTAATGTATTGTAGCTTTGCAAGATTTTTTATGTAATTGTGTGTCAATTGGCAAATTTTTTACACAGTTTTTTAAGAGTTGTTGGTCAATATTTCAAAAAAATTATTATGTAACTGGTATCCAAAACTAATGACATAAATATTTTACTTTAGAGGACATGGATGAAAGTTATTGAAGAGTGCACCAAAAGGGCGGGGGGAGGAAGTATGGAATAAATCTAAATTTGAATAAATTAGATGAGCTTAATTCAAATTTAAATCTTTAACTGTTGTTCTTAAAACAAGTTGGTAAACAATTTTTTTCTATCCTCTCATCCTCCTCTTATTGCTACTGGACCTAGCACTTTATTGTTGGGTAAAATAGATTTCTAGTTGACTGCCATTATGAGGAGCCTCTCCTTTAAGTTATTGGTTGAAAAAGAAGACTTGAAAATGGTGATTTTTCATGCATTAACCCTGCGACTGGCAAAAACCCAATATTGGATGTTTTACTTGTATTCTAGATGGTAGTACCCAATATCAAGTCTTTGCTATTATGTCTTTACAATGTGCTAAAAACGTATCCTATTAAATAACTGAATAAATGTTTACCATCTTGGCGACCCTGCGTGCTTCATCCACTCTCTCCTGAAGGCACATCACCTCCTCGTCTTCTGTCTTGTATAATGGTAGCTTCTTGCCAATCAGCTGCTCTATCCTCTGGTACAGCTCCACATCATACTGGAAATGTGCAGGGTTTGGTATCATGTCACTGACAAATTTAGAGAATGCGAATTTAATTTTAGCTAATAGATATAATCCTGATCAATGTAGTTATTATTGAGAAATTAGATATCTACATATTACTTTTCTCCACCAAAATTTGAGAATAAAAACAGATTTTCACGAGCTTTTTAAATTTAAATTCTTAAAACTTTACGAATCTTGTTCCAATTTTTTCTAGACTCGTGCATTGTTTAGTATTAGGGCATGCTAGTTAGCTCCCTTTATAATATGCCATGCATATTAGGATCCGCTTTTAATATAGGATAAAGTTTAAAACTGTTATGAATATGAAATTGTTTCAAATCCATAAATCTTGAATTATAGAAACTTAGATTTTAGTGTCTCATTGCAAACAAATTCTATAAATTAAGAATATCTGTTATATAGTTTATAATTTATATACAATGTAGAGTTCATTATGGAAAAACATATATTGGTATTTAACCCTAGAACACTACCGTGTTTTGATATACCTTTGTTACTACCGATACGTAAATTTTACGTAGCATGTTTATTTTTGTTTTTAGGTTATGTAAAGGTTTATTTTCATGCCTGTGTATTGTGTTTCTGTATTTTCTTGCCTATGTGCTTACTTAAGGTGATGATGCGTGTGTTTAAGCGTGTGTGCTTGTGTGTAATGCATGCATGTGTGATACATGCTGTTTTCCTAACCATATCTTCATATCTACAATGCCATAGAAACTCATCCTTTCCAAAAAGCCTACAAATTGTCTACTAACTCCAAGACTTTTATTTACCAAAAAACAACCTAAATTAGGTTTAGTTACTTATTTTACTATACACACTTATACGTAAAATATACGTATTTTTTATCAAGCAATACTACCGCTACGTAAAATTGACGCACGGCCTAAATAAAAATCAATATTGAGATAAGAAAAAGAACTACACACACCCTTACACTTCGGAGGACAAACGACCATTGATCAGTAAAAGCACTGCCCAAAGCTTAAACCGGAAGGTTGGAGGGGAGAGTAGGTATGACTATAAACATGACGCATAAAATTTATGCATGGTAGTGTTCTAGGGTTAATTGGTATAGCTATAAGTATAATCAATTTAGTCATAGGTAGGTAAATCTTGTAACTTGCCTAAATCATTTTTGATTTATAATAGCGATTTTTAGTTCAACTGACTTCCTTTCTTACATCAAACCTGGCCGATTAGATAATGCTAGAATCTCCTGACAAATATTTTTACGTAGCCTAAGGAAGCTGAAATTACCTGAGTGACAAAGGTGATGGCTTTTCCTGAGCGACCAGCTCTGGCGGTGCGTCCAACTCGGTGTATGTAATCCTTGCTGTGCGTGGGGATGTCAAAATTGATAACTACATCAACGTGGGGAATATCTAAACCTCTGCAATTGAACACTTTTATTAGTACTCTTCCATTAATAGATTACCAACTACTCAATGTCAACATTTGGCTCCATACATTTCTATTCATAAACTTTAAAATTATTATGTAGTGAAAAATATCATCAATATATCACAAATATGTGTGTTATTCAAAGTAATGTACTGAATATATCACAATATGTGTGTTATTCAAAGTAATATACTGAATATATCACAAATATGTGTTATTCAAAGTAATATACTGAATATATCACAAATATGTGTGACATTCAAAATAATATACTGAATATATCACAAATATGTGTGTTATTCAAAGTAATATACTGAATAAGCTTAATCCTGCAATGTGTAAACATTACTTTGTGCGCCAGTATTTTTGCCACAAACAGTGCTCTTGGGTTAGCAGGTACCTATCCAACCAGCTAATCCTCTCTCTATCATGTCCAAGATCCGTGTCTCTTTTTCAAAATAATATACTGAATATATCACAAATATGTGTGTTATTCAAAGTAATATACTGAATAAGCTTAATCCTGCAATGTGTAAACATTACTTTGTGCGCCAGTATTTTTGCCACAAACAGTGCTCTTGGGTTAGCAGGTACCTATCCAACCAGCTAATCCTCTCTCTATCATGTCCAAGATCCGTGTCTCTTTTATTACCATGTACTACACATACAAGATATCACCCAGTGTTCATATTTATGAGGGGTTTTTGTTCAACTTTGAAAACGGACCATTAACCCTTTTAACCCCGACGTCCGTACTATACGGACGTCGTAAAAATGGCGTCAACTCCCGACGTCCGTATAGTGCGGACGTGCACTTTTTATTACTTTACTGGCCACCTATTTCACCAAATGCTTTGAAATTTCACAGACTTGTGCACAAAGATATTTTGCATCGAAATATATTAGTTTGTAATGGTTTGACTTTGTATTTTGTCAGTCTGTGACTGAGCAATTGCAGTTCGTCTCGACTGACTGCTCACGCTTGTTGCAGACAGCTGTATATCACGTGGTTGTGAATATTCCGTTTTCTTCACAGTTTTAGGTTAATTCTTTGTTTGAAGGTTATTTTTTGACGATGGAAGGATTGTGAAGGAAACAGGATTTTTTTTCCGGACATTTGCCATCGTTAAGTGAAACAAGAAAACAGTAACACTACGTTTCGAGATCTGCAATCTGATCTCTTCTTCAGGTAAAGAACTAACCTAATACATAATTACAAACTAGGTTAAAATAAACAAATCTTACTAAGCGTTGTGGCACGCCTGAGTCAGGAATCACAACCTACATGTTGTATGTCAACTTCACTAACACTAAAGACATGCACTTAATAAAAAACTATACAAAACACCTATCATTAAACTAAACTACGGAATACAGGTCACAATATGGCTTCACTCGTCTACTAACCATTTACGACTGACCAGAGGGGGGTAGCCAATGGTAATCGTGACGGCCGGCTAAAACCAAGATGGCGGAAAATACAAGGGAAGGGGAACAGGAATGGGCCCTTTCGTTATTATTGGTTCATGCGAGATGAACTTCTTAAAACCATATTGTGACTCCGCATTGGTTTATTGCAAATATCCGATCCGTTTGATACTTTTGGTATTCTCTCTTTAGTTCATTTTTTAGAATTGGCAACCAAAGCGGCCTAATCTCGACTGATGGTTGACTGATTGGTTGGTCTGCCAATTTAATGTATGTTTGCCTCAATTAATTTCCTTTGAAGAAATGTGGTTCCCGATGTATTATGTGGGCTTCATCCCAATTCATATGATGGTCTTCGGACCAACAATGGTGTGCAATTTTTGACTTTCTGTGAAACCCTTTCTCGTGTTTTCTTTGTGTTCTTTTATCCTTATGTTTAGTGGTCTTTTTGTCTCGCCTATGTATTCCCTATTGCAGCTACATTTTTATACTGTAAACACAGTTTTTGGAATCCTGTGTGCCATTTTTTGGTTTTTGTTTTTACGAGACTTTGTCTAAGAGTGTTGTGTGTTTTAAACGCGGTTCTAATGTTGTACTTTCCTACCTACTCTTCTAATTTTCTCCGATAATCCCGGCACATAAGGGATTGACATAAACGCAAATTTATCACAATTCTGTTTTTCTGACTCAGGAATGATTCTTCTGGTTCGTTTGCACTTATTAATTACTAATTGAGGGTATCCATTGCTTCTGAGATCCGATTCAATTTTCTTAAATTCTTCTTTTAGTCCATCTTTATCTGAGCACAAGCTCTTTGCTCTATCATCAAACAACGAGTAGGCTACTCCTTCTTTGACAGATTTTTGATGGTTGGATTGATAATTTAAATATTTTCCTGTGTGTGTGTTATCTTTCGAAAAACAGTTGTCTTAAGGACATCCCTATCTCTTAATTACACACACATCCAAAAAGGGAAGCTTGTTTTGGACTTCCACTTCCATTGTGAGGCGGATGGAAGGAGAAATACTATTAATGTGATTCAAAAAAATTATTTAATTCAATGTCTCCATGAGAAAAAATAACAAAGGTATCATCCACATACCTCCACCAAATCTTCGGTTTGAACAGAGCTGAAGCCCAAAGCTTTTCGCTCGAATTCCTCCATAAAGATATTGGCGAAAATAGGAGACAGTGGAGAACCCATTGCCATCCCTCATCTTGACGGTAAATTTTACCCTCTAACTCAAAATAATTGCATTGAGTGCATAGTTCTAAACAGTTCCATAATTACTGGCACGGGAAGTTTTAGTTCTATCCTTTAATGTTTGGTCTTCTTTGAGACGTGATTTAATAATTCCGAGAGTTTCTGGAACTGGTACATTTGTAAATAGACTTTCGACAATCAAAACTTACCAGTTTGTCAGTTTCAGTCAACTTTAGGGAATTTTGACCTCTCTACGAAATCCCTGGAATTTTTGATGAAAGAGTCAGTTTTTCCTACCAATGGTGTTAAGATGTCCAAGAGGACTTTAGACAATTCCCTGCAAGGTGAATCACGAGAACTAATGATGGGCCGGAGAGGGATGGTAGGTTTGTGGATTTTGGGAAGGCCATACATATGGGGGATTTTGGAGTGGTGAGGAGTTAATTTAGATCTAAATTTATCTGAAAAAAATTCTTTATGTTTTCTTAAGGTGTTTTTGCTACTTTGCGTTCAAATGAATCAGTCGGGTCTTTATTTAAAACTGTATATTTGCCAGTATTTAAAGTTTCCGCAATCTTTTCTTTATACGCTACTGAGTCATAGTACCACAGTTAGCGTTGCCTTTTGTCAGGCAGGTAAGATTTTGACCGTGTCATCTTTCCCAAGGATCGACCTGGCCTTTTTTCTCCTCTATTGTTAAATTGGGTTTTGTGGGAGGAATTTTTCTGAGTAAAAGACTGGCCTCGCAGCGGAAGCGGTCACACCCTGTTCCTCAGGTAACTGTGAAACAGCCGACTCAATTCCAGTTACGAAATCCAGTGCCTTTACCGATTTTTGTGCCACAGAAAAGTTTAAACCCTTGGATAATACTGATATTTCGCTTCATTCAGGATTTTCGAAGAGAGATTGATTACGTTTTTATTATTTGCATCCGTATTCACAGTTGCCATCCTTAGGCAAATCACATTTTTTAGGCCTAATTTTTTCCAGTTTGGAGATTTTCTTTTTCTTATCTGTTTCAGAAACTTTTATACATCTATTTTGGATGCTATCGAGAATGTTGTTGAATTCTGTACCGATCAGTGTTTTTAATTCAGTTTTTTTACACTCAATACTATTTTGGAGGAGGTATTTTTCACGATGATGATATGCAATTCTTTCTTTAAGTAAAGATTTAGAAGCAGAAGACAAAATTTTACTGGCTTTCCTACTATGAAAAGGAGTTTTTAGAGTTAACCCTATAGGCATAAGGTCTTCAACCTTACATTTATGCAAGAAAGTTAAATGATTAATGTGTTTTAGTTAATTTAAGATGCAAGCTCTCAAGGTCTTTGATTTGTTTACTGGTTCCGGGTCCGTACCGAGAATCAATTCTTTTGTTTGAAGGTTATTTTTGACGATGGAAGGATTGTGAAGGAAACAGGATTTTTCCGACATTTGCCATCGTTAAGTGAAACAAGAAAACAGTAACACTAACGTTTCGAGATCTGCAATCTGATCTCTTCTTCAGGTAAAGAACTAACCTAATACATAATTACAAACTAGGTTAAAATAAACAAATCTTACTAAAGCGTTGTGGCACGCCTGAGTCAGGAATCACAACCTACATGTTGTATGTCAACTTCACTAACACTAAAGACATGCACTTAATAAAAACTATACAAAACACCTATCATTAAACTAAACTACGGAAATACAGGTCACAATATGTCTTCACTCGTCTACTAACCATTTACGACTGACCAGAGGGGGTAGCCAATGGTAATCGTGACGGCCGGCTAAAACAAGATGGCGGAAATACAAGGGAAGGGAACAGGAATGGGCCCTTTCGTTATTATTGGTTCATGCGAGATGAACTTCTTAAAACCATATTGTGACTCCGCATTGGTTTATTGCAAATATCCGATCCGTTTGATACTTTTTGGTATTCTCTTTAGTTCATTTTTTAGAATTGGCAACCAAAGCGGCCTAATCTCGACTGATGGTTGACTGATTGGTTGGTCTGCCAATTTAATGTATGTTGCCTCAATTAATTTCCTTTTGAAGAAATGTGGTTCCCGATGTATTATGTGGGCTTCATCCCCAATTCATATGATGGTCTTCGGACCAACAATGGTGTGCAAATTTTTGACTTTTCTGTGAAACCCTTTCTCGTGTTTTCTTTGTGTTCTTTTATCCTTATGTTTAGTGGTCTTTTTTGTCTCGCCTATGTATTCCCTATTGCAGCTACATTTTATACTGTAACACAGTTTTTGGAATCCTGTGTGCCATTTTTTGGTTTTGTTTTTACGAGACTTTGTCTAAGAGTGTTTGTGTGTTTTAAACGCGGTTCTAATGTTGTACTTTCTACCTACTCTTCTAATTTTCTCCGATAATCCCGGCACATAAGGGATTGACATAAACGCAAATTTATCACAATTCTGTTTTTCTGACTCAGGAATGATTCTTCTGGTTCGTTTGCACTTATTAATTACTAATTGAGGGTATCCATTGCTTCTGAGATCCGATTTTCAATTTTCTTAAATTCTTCTTTTAGTCCATCTTTATCTGAGCACAAGCTCTTTGCTCTATCAAACAACGAGTAGGCTACTCCTTCCTTTGACAGATTTTTGATGGTTGGATTGATAATTTAAATATTTTCCTGTGTGTGTTACCTTTCGAAAAAACAGTTGTCTTAAGGACATCATCCCTATCTCTTAATACACACACATCCAAAAAGGGAAGCTTGTTTTTTTGGACTTCCACTTCCATTGTTTTCCACTTCCATTTTAGGTTAAAGCAGTATAAAGTACGGCAGTTAAAGTTTAGTTTATTATTTGTTTTATTTAAAAATGAGTAAAAGACATCGTTCAAAGTCTCCCGTAAGTGAAAATACAATAATTAGTAACCTAGTTGCAAATGGTGTGGATGTGATTAGTGACGACGATTTGAGTGATGGATATCTTGAATATTTACATTTTGTAGTGATGTAAATATTGTTTTAAAACTTTTTTAAAATTTAGATTATGAACAGTTTTAGTTATTTTGTCAGAAATAACTTTGGTTTTATGTTTATTTTAAGTACTGTGAATTTCAAAGGTCTTGTTACTTTGCCTTGCCCAGAAATGGCAAAAAGAAAAATGTACACGGCTTTACAAAAATTGATGTTACTCCACTTGTAAATAAGGTAGGCCTATAATTTTTGTTTCCTTTTATTAAGGATTAAATATATCATAAAGTAAATGAGTATTTTTTTGTCAAATATTTTTTTATCTATATGGTTTCCATGATCAAACTTGAAATTTTTTCATTTTTATTTATTTTTTATATATGTATATGCATTTAAAAAAATTTACTTTCAAAATAATAATTTTATTTGTATATTTCTGTAAGCTACATGTATAAAGAAGTAAAACAAAAAAAGAATTACCTAAATATCTTAAAAAATAACTGAGTTATGAATTTTTTACAAAACCCTTACATTTTGTCTGAAAATGGCTTGGGATTTCTGGCACATCACTTGATTTAATGGCCGGGGTTAAAAGGGTTAATGTACTTTTAGAAACCTTGCACAGTTTAAGCTTTTTCTCTTTTAATTCGTAAAAATATTTTGACTTTCATAGAGTTAAAACCTCAATCTGAAATAGATTTAAAAGTTTTGCTACTAGATATTTCAAAACAAACCAAAATTCGAAATAAATGTGTATTTTTTTGCATACAACAAACCATAAAAAAAGATTTAATAACTGTTTTTCACATACTCTTTAAATGAAATAAAAATCTGATTTGCGAATTTTTATAATGCTTACCATTTTAGGATTAATTAGTTATTGGCACTTACTTATTTTTTTTTACTTAAAAAAAGGAGAAGCATCCCCTTTTAAGCCTACCTAGATCTCATGGACCACTGGCCTGTGCGAGGATCTTACCAAACAGAATAAGGGGGAGAGTTGATACATTACCAGGTCGATGGTACTGATAAAAAGTGGAAGGTCACAGACAGGATTCGAACCTGCGCTACCTCTAACTCAGACTCAAAGTCCAACGTCTTAGACCGCTCAGCTATCGGCACTCCCAATAGCATATAACTTATGCATACTAGAAGTTACTGTAAAACTAATAAATATTTTGACAACATACTTGTAACTGATTCCTTTTGTACTGGTTTGTCTGAATCAACACTTACTAGACCTCATAAATGAGTCTATGAGTTTCAAGTAAAAATATCCCTGGAATTGTTACCTATATACTAAAGCAGGGCTTCCTTGATGGATAATTTCTGTTTCTGTGGTTGGCATCAGCTATTCTTTCTGTTACTGCTATGGTAATTTCGAAAAGGTCTGTGTTCTTCCTTTGGATTTTAAAATCTCATCTTAAGAACAGTATGTCAACATAACACGCTTGGATTTGCTTGAGAAAATGACATCTGGAATATTTGAGGTGATGAAGAACATCATGTGAAGTTTGCACCAGTGTGATAATGATGATCTTCGGAATGATCACTTCTTCTAGATGAAAATTTTGACTACATTTGAGAGTTTGGACAGTGGAATAACTTCTGATGATGTTTTCTAAACTAGTATTTCACATGAGTGCAATAACTACTTTCACCAGTTTCATGAAGATTTGAGCATGTGTTAGCATTTGAAAATATCTGCTGAATAACAATGAAGAATTAGCTGTCCAGAATATGACAGCACAGCTGATGGAGTAGACACCTGTGACAGACGACGAGACAAGACTGTATCTTTTCTATCCTCAGACAAAACGACAGTCATCCAAATGGAAACAAAAAGTAGAAGCAAAAACACAACGCATAAACAAAAAACCTTAATCAGAAGTGAACTAAATTTCCTTTTGATCACAGTACTGAAAAGAATTTTATGCTTATTTATACTTGATGTCTTCGTCTTTGACTGATAAAACCAGATAGACTGTGTCAATTTTGTTTAAAAATTGTTTGCAATTTGTTCAGAACAATTTTGTCAAGTATTTAAAACTATATACACTATTTACAAAGGTTTATGGTGGCAGGACTAGAACAGTGGGTCATCTTCAAGTTCCTTGAGTGCATAGATAGGCCTACTTGTAAGTCTGGACCATATGGCTTCCTTGAACTTAATAGTGTTCATATTTCTGATGCTTTCCGGTAGGCTGTTGTATAGTTTGACCGCTGCTATTGGAAAACTGTTCAACGATTGTGAAAGTCTACATTTTAGGGTGTTTAGGTCTTTTGCATGGCGGGTGTTGTAGCCATGGACATCTTGTCTTCTCCCAAACAGTGATTCATTCTCCTTTATGTATATAAGCGAGTTCATTACATATTGGCCTTGAACCGTTAATACCCTGAGGCGTTTGAAAATAGGCCTACAATGCTCCAGATGGTCTGAAGATGTAATGATGCGTAGCGCCTTCTTTTGGAGAACAAGTATTCTGCTGCATGCTGATGCATGGCCCCAGAACAGAATACCATAGGCTAGGTGGCTGTGAAAAAGTGTGTGGTACACTGTTACCAGGCACCGCTCTGGTACCACGTTTCTCAGTTTTCTCAGCAAGAAGATAACCCTGGAGAGTTTTGCGCAGACTTTGTCTATGTGGCAATTCCAATTTAACTTCGGGTCCAGCCAGAAACCGAGTAATTTAACGGCCTCATCACAGTCCTCTATGAAATCTCCATTTTTTAGAGTACAGAATATCAGTTGTGTTTTTTCTTCGTTTAATTTTAGTTTGTTTGTGGTGAACCACCTCTTGGCATCTGCTAACAAGTCCTCGGCTTCCTGAAGCACGGAGTGTATCAGCTTTCCTCTGGACAGGAGCGTAGTGTCATCTGCAAACAGCACTGCCCTGCCTCCCAATCTTAAATCATTCACAAGAATTAAGAAGAGCAAAGGTCCCAGGATGGAACCTTGTGGCACTCCATGCATGACTTCTCTACTTCCTGAAGTAGCCCCACAATGCGATACCCTCTGTTGTCTATTTTCGAGATAGCTGGAAATAGTTTTGTGAACTGTTCCTTCGATCCCATAGGAATTTAGCTTGCTAAGTAGTATCTTATGCGGGACACAAAATCGAATGCTCGGCTCAGATCACAGAGCGCAAGAGCTATTGATTCGCCAGCCTCGAAAGCTTCCATTATCTTTGATGCTATGGATAATAAGGCCACTTCTGAAGCCATGTTGGGTGTTGCTGAGCAGATTGTTGGACTCAAAAAAATCAACCAACTGTTTTTTCATTATTGACTCCATGACCTTAGACACCACTGGCAGAATTGAAACTGGCCTGTAATTCACCAGTTCCTCAGGATTTCCTTTCTTGTAGATGGGGACTGTGCGTGCAATCTTCAAAGCATCTGGAAAGATACCTCGACTAAGACACTTGTTTATTACTACTGATAGAGGGTTTGCTACTTCATGGATCACCGCTTTCAAAACAAAGCAAGGAACACCATAGATATCCGGGCTTCTAGAGTTCTTTAGCCTATTTACTATTTTTATAATATCTAGTGGCCACACCTCTAACCAGTGGTCTAATATAGGCTTAGGCCTATTCGCAATATACAGAGGGTTAAAGTCCATCTCCGGAAGGTTTGTCACTATCTCTTCAACAGCCTCTATGAAGAAATTGTTTATGTTGTCGGGACTTTCTGAGCAGGAAGCATATGGCTTCTTAGGTCTGTGTGAGTTTATAATATCCCAGGCCACTTTACACATGTTGGAGGATGACCTGATAGTGTGGACGTTGAAGGCCTTCTTAGCTTCTGTTACTTCCAGTCTGTACTGTTTATTTGTTTTACAATATAATGCATAGTACTCATCACGGTCTTTTGGTGAGACTGCTGATTTATAATGATCATTTAGAAGAACTACTAAGTTTTTAAGCCTGCGCAAGTCTGCCGTATAACAAGATTTATCTTTAAACTGACATTTAGTTCCGTTTTCTGGATTTTTTTTAAAAGGTTTTAATGGAAAAAGTATGTCAAAATTGTAATTAAATGTTTGAAGAAATCTATCAAAGGAGTGCTCAGATAAATAGTGATCACCCAATTCAATTGGCCAGTTTACGTTTTTTAGAGCCCTCCTTAGTAAAGGCAGCTGTTCATCCTTGATGACGTGCTTTGTAAAACTATACTTATCATACCATGAAACTTTTTTGTGTTTACCATTTCCCAAGCTTGTCTTTATTGTCATAATAACTGCACTATGGTCCGCAATCATAGGTTCAATAACTTCTATCTTATAATCCCAAGAATCAAAATTTGTAGCCATGGAATCTAGGCACGCTGTGCCTCTTGTGGGTAGTCAGTTTGAAATGTATAGGCCATGACTAATGAGCATGTTTGTAAAAATGTTCTCTTCCCGTGATTTTTCTTCCAGGTGTACATTAAAGTCACCACAGACCACAAGTTTTTTCTTATTTCGAGAAAGAAAAGTAAAACATTTGTCCAGAAGTTGGATAAACTCATCAAAATCACCATCAGGAGAGCGGTAAATCGACATGATGATCATTAAAGAGTCCAAGAGCTCAATAGCGGCAATTTCTAAAGTTAGTTCTTTACAAAATTGTTCAAGGTAAAGTTTTTTATATCTAAGATTATTTTTAACATAAACTGCTGTGCCTCCATTTTTATGTTCCTGTCTACAAAAGGCATCCGCCAAAATCAAATCTTCAATTTGGGTGTACACATCAATTTCATCTTTAACTAGCCAATGCTCTGAAATGCACAGTATATTTGGTCTAGTTTCCAATATAAAGAAAGATAGAACCTCCATTTTTGTCCTTAAACATTGAACATTTATTGAGGCTATTACCTTGTCTGAGCTATAATTTTTCATAGGCTTTTTTAACTTAGGCCTATGACTAGTTGTTTGGGAGTTTAGGCTAGGAGGAATAATATCACTAGACTGAATGTTAGACGAATGAGAAACTAAGTTACACTGAGAGTTTGTGTGTTTCTGAATAAAAAACGCTTCAGTGTTACATTTCTGGGCCAGCGGGTACAATCCATAACCTTATCTTTATGTAAAAAATCTACTCCTAGCTTGAAGCTCTTGTTTACTCCCTTGTTTTCAAGTTTTTCAACACTAAAACTAATATTAGGAAAGGCTTTACTTACAAAACATCGAACATCCTCTTCACTCGTTCCCATAGCGACTTTTCCCAAATGAAACCAAGCCTTCTTAGCACCGAGAAGGCTTGATGAGACACTCTGTACCGATTATAATAGGGTGTTTCTTTTTGTATTTGGATGACTCTGGGTATGGGCTTACCCTATTTTTGCTTAGGCCTAGATTAGCCTTGCCAAGTTCATTCCTAACCTCACTGTCCAGCTTTCCTATTTTATTTCTCACATTTTTCCTTCTAGGCCCAACAGCTTGCCAATCTTCATTTAACTTATTTTCTGTCTTAGAAGGAGAAACATCGTCACTTGCAACCAAAGAGCAGGTTTCAGTCCGAGTCACTATTTGAGCCTAGACTTGCTTCAACATTTTTGTTATTTACATCTTGGCATATTCTATTTGTAAGCCGTTTAGAAGTTCGGGTTTTAACAATATCTACATAAGATGGGGTTTTAATTTTGTCATCGGTAATTTCATTTACACATTCACTAAGGTTAAGTTCCATTCCTATTTCTGGATTTATTAGACTGTTCGATGTATTGGAACAACTCTCTCTCTCTCTGAACCGTTCTCAGAACGATTCGGTTCTTTGGATTCGTTTGTGGATGTTTCAATTTTTGAGTTGGCATGGAAATGTCGCATAATTTCATTTAGCTGTGTCCTAAACACATTATTTTCATTTCCAAGTTCACTTAATCTTTTAGACAAACTTAGGTTATTTTTGGTTATTTCTTCCAATTCTGTCACGACAACGTTAAGAATCACGGAGCAGTCAGATCCATTCGACGGATGCAGATCAGTTCCCGACGCAGACTCGGTACTTTGTTTGATAACAGCATTTGGAAGGCAAGAAACAAAGTAAGTATAAGTAAGTGCTGCCAATCACAGAGAGATAAATTTATCCTTCAGTACATTCTTGTTTTAATAAGAATCCAAAATGTTTTTGACTAAGTACTCACATACCTGCTGGCAACATCTGTGGAGATCAGTATGGATCTGCTCTTTGCCCGAAATTTGGTGAGAGCAGCGAGCCTCTTGTTCTGTGACATTTGGCCGTGGAGTGGCACGGCGGCCATTCCAAGGTTCCGGACCATCAACGCAGTGCGCAGCGTGTTGGCACAGGTCGCGCAGAAGATCATCATTGAGTTGCCGGCCAATTCATTCAGCAAATGGACCAGATACACATCCTGTCACAACATATTTCGTCCTGATTATTTATAATTTAATCCTAATAACTTTATGGAACATTTTCTTAAACTGCAACAATTTTTGTCTACAATGTTTATTTCTCATAGACAATGATGCTGGTTTGACATCCAATATAGAAATCTATATTTACATTTTAGCCTAAAATAAATAAGTAAACATTAAACACCAGTACATTCAACGTAATTTCAGACAAACAAAATGTAAGTAATATTCTACTTATCCAAATACTAATCATGTACAGAACACTTTATAAAATATATTCAATAGTTAACTTTTAACTTTCAGTCCAATTCCAATTAGTAAAGTATAAATAGTAATGGATTTTACTTTTTATTCTTTACTTCTATTTATTAATAGTGTACGTATGTATCAAGAATCGAAAACTATATTATATTATTTTCTATGATTGAGCCTATTCATTTGTGATTTAAAAACACCTCTATGAATAAAGAGAGTTTGAGACTTTATTTGACGTCTCTAGATATCAGCCTTGTTAATGGAAAACATTCAGCGACAAACAAAAGATTCATTCATGACATGGTTTTTACTAAACACTTGTTGAACATAAATTATTTGTTTCATTAATCCTTTGCATTCAGTAGGCCATCAAGTGTATGCTTAGCTCCTGTGGAATTACAGGTAGCTCTCCTCTCAGCTTGGTGAACCACAGCTAGTGGCCTGGCTGCGTCCTTTGTCACCACTTGGTGCTTGTGTAACCATGTACATCACTTCGACTTGTATTTAAATGCTCTTTAAATTGATGAAATTGAAATGAAATACTTAAAAAATTCACAAACTTTATTAGCTTCAAAGTAAGAATTTTATTGATTAGTTATTTATTATTTGCTCTTAAACATTGAAGTTAAATTTAGCTGACATATTTTAAAGTATTTTTATTTACAAAGAGGTAAAAACAATCAGTCAAGTAGACTGATATCAAAAGAATATAAACTCGATTTACAAATGCACTTGTATTTTAATAAATAGTCAGGATACACTATAGCAGCTACAGTGGGCCTCCTACCTATCAGATAGAACACCTTCGGCTACCCATAGTGGTCTCCAGAGCTGAGAGGAAAAACGCTTAAGTTCAAAGGTTTAAACTGTATCCATCTATAAAACACAAGCCTTACAAACATAAATGTTGAGAAATAAAGCCAAATTGGAACCAATAGTTTTAAAAAGTGTTTTCCTAAACTGAACTTCAATTTACGTTTAAATTAATCCATCCAGTAATTGGTTAAAACTCGGGTTAAAATTAACTCCATATGTTGTTACCATTTCCACTTCACCCTTAACTTTATTTCTATTGAAGACCAGATGTGAACATAAAAAAGCAACACATTTGCCTGGGAATCAACCACCAAAATTGATCAATTTAAGACATATTCCAATCATTCATATATTTTTTTTGTTTCAATAAATATCACAGTAAATGTAACATAGGCTATAAAAGTTTTAATATTTGTTAATGATGGTTTCAAACAAATTAATTATATTCAATTCATAAATAACGCCTGTTAATTAAAAATGAATATAAATTTTAAATGTATTAATTCTAATAAAAACAAGGTATCATAAACCAAAACAGTAGGTCCCGTCTGCTCTAAACTATTCAAAATATAACTTTCCATTACGTTACATGGGCTTGTCAAACAATCAACAATTGTTCATTCATATTGATACTTGTGAATTATAATCCAAGCTATTTCCGTGATGTGAGCTTCTAGATCCAGGGTAATATTTTTGTTCACAAATTGAAACAGTCAAAACCATTGCATATATTTACTAATATTTTTCTTCTGCAATAATAAATAAATTCTTATTAAAAATTTAAAAGGAGTGATTATTAAACAGAAAACTCAAAATGTTTTACTAATGATCCTCAGTTGTAACAGACTTTCGATGCCTCTTTACAATGTACTGATGAAGCAACCACAGTATGTGGGTCTGATGAGCCATAGCAACGTCTAGAGAACGTACTGATGAAGCGACCACAGTATGTGGGTCTGATGAACCATAGCAACGTCAAGAGAACGTACTGATGAAGCAACCACAGTATGTGGGTCTGATGAACCATAGCAACGTCTAGAGAACATACTGATGAAGCAACCACAGTATGTGGGTCTGATGAACCATAGCAACGTCTAGAGAACGTACTGATGAAGCAACCACAGTATGTGGGTCTGATGAGCCATAGCAACGTCTAGAGAACGTACTGATGAAGCAACCACAGTATGTGGGTCTGATGAGCCATAGCAACGTCTAGAGAACGTACTGATGAAGCAACCACAGTATGTGGGTCTGATGAACCATAGCAACGTCTAGAGAACGTACTGATGAAGCAACCACAGTATGTGGGTCTGATGAGCCATAGCAACGTCTAGAGAACGTACTGATGAAGCAACCACAGTATGTGGGTCTGATGAACCAAAGCAACGTCTAGAGAACATACTGATGAAGCAACCACAGTATGTGGGTCTGATGAGCCATAGCAACGTCTAGAAAATGTACAGATGAAGCAGCAACAGTATAAATCTGATGAGTCAGACTAATGTCTAGATTCATAGCAGTGAGACTCTATGTACTGTTTATATTGTCTTCGTGTCTACACTCATCATGTATTGTACTGACTGTGTTTTATGTATTGTAATGATAATAATTCTATTACTATTGTTGTACTGACTCTACAAGTTTCTTACAAAATCTATTCACCATGTTCTTTTTCATTATCACCAAACAGGGCTTTGGCTTAAAGAGCTTTTTAGCCCATGAGAGCAGGTTTGAAAGAGTGGCAAATTGTGGATGGCAAAATCAAGAAATATATAAACTAAAAAACAAAGTTCAAAAGTTAGTGATAAACTGTATTACAACATATCTTAAAAATCATACCAGTATATATAGCTTTTTCATCATTTATATAATACAAGTAGTATTGTTTATTGAACAGGATTGATCGATTATTGTTTAATATCAATTTACATAATAACAAGTGCTTTTGTTTCACTTGATACATTCCATTTTTACTCAATTGAGTTTTAACACATTAGATATAATTTATTATCATCCAGTATTCATAAAGTTGTTTTACTTAATTATTTACAAATACATGTAACGCTGTATTTTAATATCAAATGAAAAAGCAACAGTAATGCACAACGCTACAATGGCATCTCATTTAACTTGAGAAATTATTGGTTATTATTGACTTTTAAAAGAGAATAGCGTGTTAATGTGGGCTTTGAGTGCAAAGCATTATTGTCAGTGTTTTATCATACATGACTGTTAATTCATTTTTTAAATATATTTGTCATTCCTGTTTCTTTTGTTTGATGCTATATAACCTGAATGTTTCAGGTAGCAACATGTTTTAGCATTTTATGACATGTATCAATAGACTATTACATTAGACTTAGGGGAGCTATATAGCTGACTGGTTATCCGTTAGTGAAGGGGCAGCGATACTACAATAGCGGGTTTCAGATTTATAAACCCGTCTCTGTCATCTAAATCTCCAATTTTGTAAGATTTGATCATTAATTTTTTTTCTGCTAAAACCGTACAATCATTTTGATATTATTGATGTTTAAGAGATAGAAAAGAACAGAGACTATCCATCCTGAGGTCTACTAACCTTGAACTTGAGTGGGATGAAGATGTAGTACTGTTGCAGCTGGTCAACAGTCTTGTATTTAGTGGAGACCTCGACCTTCACAGGGTCAACGAGAGAGGCTCTCTGCAACTTCTGCACCTTCTTGGTCATGGTGGCGGAGAACAGGAATGTGTGCCTCTCTCTAGGGATAACCTTCAGTATCTTGTCCACCTCTACCTCAAAGTCCATGTTGAGAATGCGATCTGCCTCATCCATTACCTTGAACATGTTCATATTTTGTCACTTTTTATTTAAACTTTCAGGCTTACAAAAGAAATTAATACAAGTGAGGTTATTGATCCTAAATTTAACATCTGTAATGTTTTTCACTCCTCTAATAATCTACAAAGTGACAACCACATTAAAACCTAACAATTAAAATCAAACAACAAGAACCCAAGAATGTGAGATATAATATTGACTGTAGATGTACAAAAAACTTATTGGACAAGCTTCAAGATCTTTACTAACAAAAACAAACGAACATATTTATAATTATAAAAAAGAAAACATTGAAGAATCTAAATTAGTAAAATAAGCTACAAAGAAACCAAAGTGACAGTGTGTATGATGGTTTTCAAAGATAAAGTATTTCTTTACTATATCTATAAATTTCAATATTTTCCTACCCTCGGTCAAAGAAGAAATCCAGTCAAAAATTAAGAAATGTAAACCAATACTTTTATAATTTATGTTTTAGGTATTTACCATTATTAGTTTTAATACATTTACTGCGGTGGGGCAGTTACCTATACAGGGTGTTTGAAAAGTATGGGTACAGCTTAATATTTAAAAAACCATAGGAGATAACATCTATAAACTTTGCACAGTGTCATATGGCTATGTAAACTACTTTTCCTTGCTATTACCATGACATGCCAACCATGGGGAGACGGCCCACAGAGGAAAACATGGAAATCTTAAATTGAAGCATGGGTCGAGTGATACCTCATTTGAAAGAGCTCACTTAGTAGAGTTGAATACCGCAAACCGCATCTCAAAAGGTTTATCCAATCAGAAATGGCGGGTTGTTTTAGGTACACATTGTGAAGTACATTATGCGCTGCCATTTCTGACTGGATCGTCGTATTCTGATGCGGTTGGCGGCGTTTCACTCTACTAACCAATGTGTTTTCACTGACTTTTTTTAATTAGCAAATTATGTCATAAATTTATAACACAATAAATAAAACTAAAAAACATCGGTATTTATTGTGTTTTATTTATTGTGTTATAAATTTATGACATAATTTGCTAATTAAAAAGTCAGTGAAAACACATTGGTTAGTAGAGTGAAACGCCGCGAACTGCATCAGAATACGACGATCCAGTCAGAAATGGCAGCGCATAATGCACTTCACAATGTGTACCTAAAACAACCCGCCATTTCTGATTGGATAAACCTTTTGAGGTGCGGTTTGCGGCATTCAACTCTACTAAGTGAGCTCTTTCAAATGAGGTATCACTCGACCCATGCTTCAATTTAAGATTTCCATGTTTTCCTCTGTGGGCCGTCCCCCCATTGTTGGCATGTCATGGTAATAGCAAGGAAAAATAGTTTACATAGCCATATGACACTGTACAAAGTTTATAGATGTTATCTCCTATGGTTTTTTAAATATTAAGCCGTACCCATACTTTTCAAACACCCTGTATATAAACATAACCTATTTTATTTTACCATGTAACTTTCTGTAGTTAATGAAATTGTAATTTTTCATTCCGTCAACTGTTTTGATGCCTTTGTATTTCTCTATGAAATACAAAGGCATGACTCATGTCAAGTGAAGGTATTAGATTTTATTTTAACTGCTTTATCTTGTGTTTATTTCTATTTAATACAAGGTTTTCTGCTTATATTTTAACTAATGATAACTTAACTCCAGCAAACGTACATTTTATTTAAAAATTTTTGGAAGTATGAAACATGTCTAATTCTAAAATCTTACCATTTCCAACACGAATACAATGCAGAAAATGGAAAAGTTATTGAATTAGTCAGTTATATAATAATATATGCATGTTCAGTTTTAGCATACTTACTCCATGGAACAGTGGATTTTATCAGACTTAGTATCAGCTGAGAAGTTTTAAGGTTACAAAATATTTAATAAGTTGGCTCTTGTGTTCAGAAATCCCAGTATATGTAACATTTCCACTTGAAAATATTTTGTAGACTATACTTTAAAGCTAATAATGAATACACATTTTATTACAGTAATTAAACGATTTATTACAAAAACATTTATAAGCTTGCTTCCATAGGTCTGTACTCACCAGGTATTTCAAGGCTTTGAGGTTGAAGCCCTTGGTGTTGGTGAGGTGGTCCACAAGACGGCCAGGAGTCGCAATGATAATGTGAGGTTTCTTGGCGAGTGTCAAGGCCTGAGACATCATGTCCATTCCACCCACAATGACAGCACATTGTACACCGATACTGGAACCTGCAAAACAACAGATTTTTTATCTCAATATCTTCACAAGTCATACAAGTGGAAAGAATACTAGTTTGACTTAATATTCATTATCTCCTCCAAGCAGGGATTTTCACAAACCTACCTACTTCCACATGCAGAACTTGTGTCATAATGTTGTAGTAATGGTAAAAAAGATAGAATGATTAGCCCTCTATCAAATCAAAAACCAACGGCTCGAAATAGTTTTGGAATTATTGGAACAGTTGGCTGTTACCAATCAATCGCATAAGAATACTGTCTTCATTAAAATGTGGTGTTCATGTGGAGCTGCGGGCGGTGAGTTTGCTGACGGAGTCTGTCATGTGACATCACATCAAAGGGTAAATAAATTGAAGCTCAATAACTGTTTCTTTCAATGATTTAAAACAAATTGCCTGAATATTAATTTCCATGTCAAAATTTGATGAACTACGAATAAAAATAAGGATTTCCAACCTGTAGACTACCTGGTGTCTGTTAACAATATTAAACTTTGGTGGTGCTGAGTCACAGTCGTATGTGAACTGTTAACGAATCCTAATGTAATCCATGAATGCATTCAAAGTTTAAAACCAACTAAATTTGAAATTTTGATAAAATTTTTGGAAAAATTTGAAACCATTATTCACGGTATGATATTGATGAAATTCAAATAGGTGAGTATAATCTACAAAAATAATTTTGTTTGCTATATTAATTAATTAAAAAATTGTTTAATATAAAAATATCCTGTTTTTTTAACCTAAATATTGGGGTTTTCTGACTTAAAGTGTTATTAAGTTGTTTTAAAGGTCTAGCAAGTCATTTACAGTCCATTAAAAAGTTAAAACTGAAAAAACCACATAAGGACGAAAATGTTGATTTCAGTTTCATATACAAAAATTACTTGAATGAAACTGTGGGAAGCGTAAGAATGTCTCAGCCAAGATATTTACACATATACGGCAGGTGTACAAACAACAGAGTACAATAATTTATAATAAACGTAAATGGAGAACAATTGTGGTATTTATTTTTAGCTAAGATAAAATAGTTTAAAAAGTGTTGGAGATAAGTATGTGGCTAAAACATATTAGCTAGAATAGCACTCTGCAGAGTTAGAGAATATTAGACAAACCATGCAAAATGGTTGAAAGACTTTTATTGTACTATCTCAATTTAATTTTAAAGCTGAAAAAGTTGTGTAAAAGGTTGCATTTTCTTTCACTGAAAGCCAATTAATTTTAATTAATTAAAAAAATTTGCGTAAAAGGTTGCATTTTCTTTCAAAGTTCATTTAAGACCGAGTCATCTGAAGGCATTGAATTCGAGAGTAGAATTGGTACTTATATTCAAGCCAAACCTCTACTTATTAGATTTCACACCAGACGTGCGTTGGCAGTTACACTAAGCCTGATTCTTTTAATAACTCATCACATATGTAGTTCAAATTGTACTTCTCTTACCTAGAGCCTCAAACTGTTCAGAAATCTGATACGCCAATTCTCTTGTAGGAGTCAATATCAGAGCAAAATATCTCTGTGGAGTTTCTAACAAGGCCTGGAGGATAGGAATAGCAAACGCTGCTGTCTTGCCTGAACCTGTCTCCGCGAGTCCAATGACGTCTTTACCTGAAAAAATATGAATTTTGGCTATTATTGATACATTCTACGAAATAATTGGATAGTTCCTCTTATTTTTTTTACAGTTTATATCCTAAGATTATATTGATTCATGATTCATCAATCATTAATCTTCTTGCATGTTTACACTTTCACTGCCGCCCCCTAATTTAAATAACATCTTACACTGCTGTCCGTTTTAAACATTTTTAAAATACACATAATTTTTTAACTAATTATAAGCAAATCATGGGACTTACAACTTTTTAAAGCTGAAACAAACGTTTATGCATAAATATTTTCAAAATGAAAGTCTTATTTTAAAACTTAAAAACAATGTTTTTTGTACAAAATAAAAATTTGACCAATTTCATCACTATGTACTAGTCTATAACATAAATATATTTCTTACTATTTGCTGTAATCAATATTTTAATAACTGTCACTATAGCTACATATATTTACAATTGAAATCCACTTATGTTTAAATAATCTTTTTAGTGTGGGGGCCTAACCCAATTGTTCTAGGGCCATCATAAAAATCTTCATCAGAAACTGAAAATAAACAAAAGAACTGTAAAACTCTGTAATAAACCAATAATTTATAAAACTTAAGAATAAAAGTTTTTATTACTATTATGCTGATGTTTGTTTTTTTGAGTAAAAAACAATGTCAACAAGTCCATTGGTAGTAAAATCAGGATCATTATCTGTGCCATCTTGGAATAAATCATTACTTTCACTGTCACTTGAAAATCTGAGTAACTCTTCTAGCACTCGATTGTCTTCAATACTGTCACGATTCATTGTATTTACTCACAAACAATCGTTGTAAACTAAAGTAATAGCAAGCAAAATAATAACAATGCAGACGACGAATTAGCAGAACGACAACAAACGGCCGCCCGGCCATCGCGACGAGTTCGTAAACAAACCACTATTTTCTGATATTCCAGGTGAAATGCCAAAAACATTTCATAGATCATAATCCGTAGAGTAAGAAATAAAAACATGGAAATAGCGAATGACTATCAATGCTGAAGTCTAAATATGTTTAAATTAATCTGTATTACTGTAAAAGTCAGCGCCGTCAAAAGACAACAGCAGTGAAAGTGTTAAAAACTAGTAGTCGTTATAAAATAGTTCATCATAGACTACTGAAATGAAGCTAGCCTAATTTATATTACTTGTTAAGAAGGAGTACTGTTACTGTTACTGTTGGATGTTTGATGTGTAATCTGTAGAATCCTACCTTTAAGGGCCAGAGGTATTGCTTCTTTCTGAATGGCTGACGGATGTTTCCAGTTCAATGCAGCACATGCTTCACACAGAACATCTACCACTCCCTGCAATTAGAAACACAATTTCAGTGATTGTCATACTTAAGTGAAGGTAAAAAAATCGCAAAATTGTTAATTTGATGAAAACACAATAAACTTTTTTCTAAATACATACAGTATCAAAACCAAAACCAATCTTTCTTCTTTCTGTAGAATGAAATATTTTTTATTTCATCAAAATTATTAAGTTTTTTTTTAAAAATTCTTGGATTTTAAAGAATTTAAAGCCTAAATCTCAATTTAATTCTTTGTTTCACAAAGCAGTCAAGTTTATCCTTGAAAATACATAAGGTATGTACATGTTATTGTTTTGATGTAATTAAATATTATATTTTAATTTGTACATTATATTAATATTTATACATTAATTTCTAAGACTGAAAACTAGCAAAACCAAACTGTTCTTTGAAATTCTCTTATGTTATTTAGTCCAACATTTTGCTTTCAGTTCTTTGGATGGTTATGAATATCCATGATTTGATCATTCGATAATCATCATCCGACTGTTGGTGGCCACATTATATAGCAGCTATCTTTTGAGATATGGGGGCATCTATAGAGTTTATCAAGACTTATCCTGTAAAATCAGTATGATAACCAAAATAGCCGCTGCAAATGGCGATTATTATAATGAAGGTATTTTTTTGATCATTTAAAACCAGTGTTTATAGTTTTGGAATGCCATTTAAATAGATTCCATAGGTTTTTTTTATTCGTTTTATTTGTCTTCAAATTAATAAAATCAATTTAGTTTTGTTTAAATGACTGGTTTAAAAACTAGGTTAGGAGTAGCTCACGAATCATCTGATTCGTGTCAGAGGATTAGTTTTTTCTATGGACTGAACAAAACAATACATTTCACAGGGTGGAAATGAAAAATAACAAACTTGTTGAACATAAAATATGGAACTACTTTTCACGTGTGGAGCAATATTTCCACGTTGCCAGGCGTCACGTGACCTTTTGTGACCGTGATTCAACCTCGTGATGTCATCATCAGATGTACCACTATCTTTGGAAACGTAAATGAAAAATAATACTGAAGAGTTTGCTCCCAAATGAAGGATGTTTTTATTAATTTTGAGCTACAAGTTAATTGGTTGTTATTGGGTTGAGACAAGTGGCTCTGGCCATTAGCGCAGGCTGCGGTCAGTTCTGCCTCACGCTGATGTCAACCAAAGAAAAACATCCCTCGAGATAGTACCTATTAGTAAAGTATAACATTTTAGAGGGGCTGATCAGAAATATAGATTGAAAAGAAATGTAGTGTAAAAAAGTAATAAATCATATAAAACCCATTAATATATAAATGGACAGTAATAGAGAACACTTACCATTAAAAGGAAATAATCTTGTTTCAGTCGAAAATTCCTAATATGCACAACAAAACACTCAGACACACGTGATGATTGACAAGTACTCAATCAATCTGAACTACAGTACACAATATCTTTGAAGCACTGGACCATAGCCCCGGAGCGCTCAGATAGGCCTAATAGATACGCTATCAGTCACGGCTGCAGATAACATTGTACACAGATGTTGAGACACAGAGCACACAAACAGAACATTAAAAACTTAACTATTTATGAATATACCCGGTAAAGCCATGTTTTTTGTCATTAGTAACCCCTAAAACCACATAGCCTACATTAACCCTCCATCTGATAAGATCGCATGGTGCGACTAAATTTGACCCGTCTGTACTGATAGTCGCACAGTGCGATCCATAGTTAGCGTCATACAACAACTATGAGATAAGCGATAAGCTGGTTATTTATATAGTACGAAAGAGGAAGACATGCCCTTTCCACATGTATTACTGGAATCGATATTTGGTGGTTTTTGGAATGTAGTGGGATATAACAATCAGCTGATTTGCACCACGCCCACGCCTTTACTGTTGCGTTCAGCTCATTGTTCTCGGCACATGTTTGTTTACTGTCTTGCCCGTTGTAAATCGTTTGCATTACTAGTTTATGTTTTATTATGAGTGAACTTAGCCGTTCTAGTGCGATTAGGCACTGTTTAGATGAAGAGATTAGTGACGCTTAGATGATTGTTAGTGAGAGGAGGAGAAGAGCAGAGGAGTCAGGATCTGAATCAGACTATGTAAATGTATTTTGGGTTATATAAATATGTATATAAAGAGTTATATGTATTTTTTTCTCATGGTTTAATTTTGTTATACTTTAGATATTTTTAGGATTGTATTTGAACCAAAATAAAACATTTATGAGTGGTTTATTGAGAAAAAAACATTGAAAGTTTGAAGTATTGCAACAATAGTCAAAAGTTACCTACGTACCATTTTTTTATTTTTAAGTTCTTAGTGTTAGTGTTTTTATTTTTATAAAGTTATGTGATGTGTTTTCAACTCAGCATTAAATTTGGAACATTTTTTTATTTTGGAACTTAGAATACAACAAGTTAGTGTAGGCTATATACAGGTATATATTACCTCAAAGTTGAAATTTGAATTTTTTTTAATCATTAGGCCTGGCTAAAAAAAATTTGGAAAAAAGGGTAAGTTTTTAATTTTGTTACCATCTTGAATAACATATTCTTACAAATAATTTGATGTACAACACTTGATAATTTCTCACTGTTTTCTATTTTTTTATAATGTTTTAAGCAAACCATGCAAATGTCTTGAAAATGCCCTATCATTTTAAAGTGAAATAGTCATCAGATGGAGGGTTAATATTCAGGAGGATGAGCAAAATACGTACCGTCAAATTCGTGATTTGCCGTTTCGGCCTATAACCTCATAGATACCTTTAATAATAAGACAGTTAGAAATAGTCTGATTAGTAAAACAACAAATACACAATGTATACTTACCAAATCCTTGAAAGTGAGCTTTCCATTTGATTCAGCTAAAACTTTATCCTTATCCAAATTATCCTTCTCGATAAGGTCCTGTGACTCGTTTTCAGATATTACACTATCTTCTCCTGATGAATCCATAATAGGACTAATAATAATTAAATTCGTTAACAAAAATCTAGCACAAAGGAACAAACATAACCATGCGGTACAACATAACAACAACACAACATAACCTCTATTAAAGCAGAACGAAGCTGACTCACGAGTTACATGAATAAAGGCAAAGACAAACGGACTAAGAAACCTGTTTTACACAAACAATGTTTTATACCATGTAGACACCGTAAACTACATTTTCTTATTTTGTAATTTTACACAATCAAAGAAGGAAAATGTTGTACAACTTGATCTCTTTCAATATATGCTTTTTATTTATGTTTGCCCTTTGATACTTCCGAGACTATATTTAAAAATATACGATTCACATAAAAGAAGGCAACCACCCGGTAGTCATGTTGTAATGATGTAAGGATTGGACCAGTATGTCGGTAAATAATTATCTTTTGTGGAATATGTAATTAGTCCTAGATCAGTGACAGAGCATAGAGTGCGTGTATTTGCATTTTCGAAATAACCATAAGTTATCTCAGAGGTGCTGATAGAAATGTTTCTGTTTATATCAGTGTTCAGTTGACACTTCCTCTAAGAGGCCTTTAAAACATAACATAAGACACAAGAATAAGTTGGTAGGATATAGTTTTCATCCAATGACTATCTTACAGATCCTAAGAAACATTTCCCTGTTCATGCCAAGGTTGCAAGTGGAGTCCTTTTGGAAGCAATGTGGAATCTGACATGGAGAAGCTAGTGCAAAGATTGGGATTATTTATTTGGAAAATGTAGAGTAACTCACTTTTATACATAATTAACCATATAATTAAAGCAACGTCTCATTATATTTTCCCGTGAAACAGAAGTTAGTTGTTAGAAACCAGGCACTTTTTAGTTTTCTTTTGTGTTTGAATAAACTTCTGGAAAGAAGGCTGTGAGTCTTAGGAAATAAAATGTTTCTCTTAAACAACTAAATGTTTCCATCAACTGTGGAATACCAGATCCGATTGTTTTAACGAAAACGTAGCAGTGGGTTTTGTTTAGTACGATAACAATTCCAATGCAAGGTGTAAAAGTGAAAAAAAAATCAACACATAAAAGTTCTGTTTAATTACGTTATCGTTACATATAAACTGTTCTAATGTTTAATGCTGTGATTAATAGTAGCTAAAACTAGGATGTAAACTGCTTTGGTTGTCGACAGATAGTGAAAGCGGGTACTATGATCTATAAATAATAAAAATGTTTCATCTATATAGTTCCTGGCCATCCTCCTTGGCATCACATCATGTTCCTAGTGGTGGTTATTAGAGGTGCTGCGAGTTGAACAACTTTTGAAAATAATACCAAACAACAGATTAACATATCCCACATCTTTCTTTCGTTGTTTCCATGGATGGAACTAATATTGATGCGTTTGTCTGTTAAGAACATTACAGACAAACGTTTTTTATTACCTTTATTTTGGTGATTACTCTTCAGAGGGAAAATGTAATTTGTAACACCAGTGGGTAATTGCGGACTTTTCGTCCGAGCTTTTTAAAATAATGCGAAATTGTGGAAACCCATTGCTTTAGTGCCAACGATATAAAACTTTCGTTGTTTATTAATATATTTGGGAAAGTTTATAATATAAATCAAAAGATATTTGAAGGTAACATTGCACATGATCTAATAGAAGACGAAAAATGTGGACTATTAATATATAGTATTTTAATATTAGGTTGATAATTAAGTAGTTTTATTTCAAATATACTAATTACGATAAAATGTTTGAAAGGCATGATAATAATAAAAGATACAACTATAACATATATCAATTATTGAGATATAAATCAAGGATCCTTTTTATTCACACTCAATTCATATTTGAATTTCAACATTAAATATACTGAATACATTCCCCATATTTAGATCAGGATACACGTCAAGGATATAACTTATATCTTACTCTCTTTGATGAATTTTAAGTTAAATACTCTGCTTTTAACGTTCTAGGCTGAAGTCACATTGCTAAGGAGGATGTGTAGGCACTATGGTCATTCAGGTAAAGCTCACTCCAGCAGGGTGCGCTCTTGATATATAAGTTTAGCTAACGCATTTTCGCCAGAGCTACTCACTATATTTAACTATGTAACAGAAATAAAATTAGTAATACTTACAGTGAGAAAAAGAAATATTTAAAGGTAATAATTGAACCTAATAAAGCATTTCTACTACCGGGAAGTGGAGGAGAGCTCTGTTGTTCATTTCAGTAACTAAGTGAAGAACTCCAATATTATAGAACATAATTATCTTCAAAACTGTTCAACACCATTTTATTTAATAACTGAATTTAAATAATTTAACTGTATTTAGTTAGGAATTTTAATCTTAGTCAGCTAGCATACACCAATTTCAACTCATTGCCATTATTTAACATACTACAAAATGCAAAATAGATTCCTTTTACTCATAAGCTAGAATATAATTCTCCTAATAATGTTTGTAGCTTTTATAAAATATGTATGAACGGAGCCGAAATTTCTATAGGATGATGATGTCGATGCAACTTGTAAACCGATTCTGTCTGTGCACTTAGAGTACAGGGAGAATTAAAACAGTAAAAAACATACGATTTTAGGTGTTTAGATAAAACGTACAATCACAATCGGTACTTTGTGATAATATTCCCAAACCAAGAAAATACTGATTTAAAAAATAACAAGGATTCAGATATAATTTCCTTTGTAGTGAGTTTTCATTACATATGAACTGTTCTATTGTTTTTTGCTGTGATTGATAGTCGCTAAAACTTGGAATGTAAACTGCTTTGTGTAACGAGATAGCGAGAGCTGAAACTTTGATTTATAAATAATAAAAGTAACTCATCCACGTGGGTCCTGGTCCTACTCTCGTTCCTGGACCTGCTCCTGGTCCTGGTCCTACTCCTGCGCACAGCGCTGTGGTGGTAGGTAATTGTGTGATTTGATGAGTTGAATTTTTGAATATAAATCTCAACTGTGAATACCAAAATTATGATAATTTCTCATGTTGTTTCCACGGATATGAATACTTTTGATGTGCACTCTTGGGTTCCTAATTTAGTTTTTACTTTCACTTGCATGTTTATTTATAATTTTACAATGGAAAAATGTAGTGGGCATGTCGGTTATCGAGCGTGGCTGCTGCTGGATGAATAACCGATGAGCGATCCCGTCCTTTTGAACAGTCTTCCTACGCGGACACTGATGTTGATTCGGAAATCACCTTTGAGCCGCTGGTCCTCAAGTTGTGTTAAAGAGTCCTAACTTCGCATGATAAAATAAGTCATTCTTTAACTTTTTTGCTTTATTTACATCTTATTATAGTAACATGTAATCCTTTGTAACGGTTAAGTATTCAAAAAAATTGTTTCAAACGTTTTTAGCTTGTCTTGCCTTATTGTGTATGTGGTAATACATTATTTTTATACACACTAGTCGGCAAAAGTTTATTGATTTTACATTGTATCTTATTACTAATTGCTTTCTCTATCGGCCCGATAAGCCTAAGCAGATTTTGTGGAACTTGTAAATGACTCATGTTTAGTTTTAAAGAATCTAAATTCTACTGATATAATTGTTAGGAAATAAATGAAGGACTTCCTATTCTCCCAAAATAGGAAGAATGACGCCATTATAGGAGAGCTTGTTTTTCAGTCAAGCTCATTTACTTTGTAAACGCCACAAGTATGGTCTTAGCCAGGTTTATCCATAAACCCTCCCTACAGCACTACGCTTGAACCTCATAAACATTCACGATATTCACCACAGTACTACATAAATAATCATAAAAATTAATTCCTCTTAATAAACAAGTAACATAACAATTTGAAAATTTTCATTCAATTGCTGTATAAAAATGAAACAATATTTCAATAACAATATTCTACATTTTGTTTCACCTTTTACGATAATCAAGGGATACTGCAGATTACGGATAGTCCGGATACCGCACGGCTATCGTTTTGAAATAATATAATATTAAAACAATTAAACATATATTAGCTACCGTTTTTGATCGTGGTCTTGGACGTTATGTTAGTTCAGCGATGGCGAAGACTGTTTATTCAGGAGGCTACCGAAATTCCAATCTGACTCCTGGAATCTGGATTCATGCTGGATGTGGAGTGATGAGCTCCTAAAAGAAGTCGGCGGCGAAGATCAATGAACTCTTTACATCGTGTCTATACCAGAGGCACCCAGACTATAAAACGTAGTGCAATTTAGGTGTAGAGAATTTAGGTATCTCTCCTGAAGTGAAATCTGCAAGTGTCGGGTTACAGACACTATACAAAACGTAGTGTAATCTAGGTGAAGAGGTATTATTATCTCTCCTGAAGTGAAATTTGCAAGTGTCAGGTTACAGACACTATAGAAAACGTAGTGTAATCTAGGTGAAGAGGTATTATTATCTCTCCTGAATATATATGCCCTTTTAGCGTTTAAAAAACGTCAATAGGGTTCTACTCTATTAGCTTCTAATATTCCAACGATAATTTCATGAGAGAATAAATGTTTAGCTGGTTATTAAAATTATATTTTTCAGGTAGGTTTTTCTCCGCCCAATAACCAACTTAAATCAGTAATTTGATAACAGCTTATTATTCTATGATAGTTTACACTCATATATCAGCTATATTATCTGATGAAATATTTAATGTACGTATATTATTGTTTTATGTAAAACAATTGGAAAAATAACATTAATTCGTATTTATACATTAATATTTAGTTGAAATGTATTCCAGGAAACTAAGTATATGAAGCTAGCTAAGTTTAGAAAACAACGATTACTTTTACAAAGTTGGCAATATTTTATCGAAATGAGTTGAACTGGGCAGTTAATCTAAACAGTACAGTTTTCCCGTAGTTACAGAAAGTAAGGAATGTTCGACTGAACATTCCTTATAACCGCTCATAATTAAGTTAACTCGTTTCAATATTGAGATCGATATTTCAGCAGTATTATATCGTTTCGACATCAGAGACACCTATAAATAGGTGAAGTGGTTGTCTCATTGTCTCATCAGGTATATATAATTGAGTGCACTACTATGTAATAGACAAGATCTCTAAGCGCTGTGGATTAACCGAGCTGTGGTAGGAAGGGTTGATTAAATTGAATTTTGAGTTTAGCCCAAGTTCACCTTCCTTTCAAAATTCAAATAATCTTTTCCTATAAAAGTAATTGAAAAATCTTTAAATTTGATGGGGAGGGGTGGGGTTGGGTCCGAACTTCTTATCTCTTGCACTGTGGAAGAGAGCTCTAGCGTGAATTTCCATAACTAATGGAATGACTTAAAATTTATAGACCATATTCGTAAAGAACTTTTTGGACCCGAGTTTTAAATTATTAAATTATAACAATTAAACATACATTAGCTACCGTTTTTAATATTGGTCAATTCGTATACATTAATTTCAACTCATTACCAATGTTTATCCTGCTGAAAATGCCAGATCGGTTACTGAAAGACCCAAGTTAGAAAATAACTCTCATAGACAACTATATTTTTTATAAGGTACTTGAAAGCATTATTTCAGCCGCCTTCGCCCGAAGAAGGCCCCTGGTCCGGACTCCTTAGGAACTCCAGCATTGAAGAACCTGCCGGCTTGGGTGATCGTCACGATCACCTGCATCTTCAACTCATGCCTACACCTGGCTCACTTCCCGACCACCTGGAAGGATGCCAAGGTGATCATGATACCCAAGCCCGGCAAGGACCCTCTCTTCCCGGAAAACCACAGGCCGATCTCCCTCCTGCCTGTTCTCTCCAAGATCGTCTTGGCGAGATTCCCTGAGGAGTTCTTCACGTCTATCAGGACAGAACAATTCGGCTTCCGCACCGGCCACTCCACCACCTTTCAGCTTCGCAGAGTCCTGAACAACATTACCGGAGCTGTAGGAAGGAAGCACCACTCCACTTCGGTCCTGATAGACGTGAGCAAAGCCTTGCGCTCCTCACGGCCACTTCTGCCAACCTGAGGATGGCTGGGTTCTACATCCAGCGGCAGCTGCACCTACTGGAGCCCTGGTTGACCAAGTGGAGGATCAAGGTCAACGTTGACAAATGTGAAGCCATAAACTTTACAAGGACAAGGAGACAAGCGGACGGCCGTCACCTGTCACTCAACGGCGACGACATACCGTGGAAGACTTCAGTCAAGTACCTGGGGGTACTCCTGGACTCCAAGCTGACCTTCACACCCCACGTCAAGAGGATCTGTGGCCAAGCGAGAAAGGGCTTCGGCAGCATCGGCCCCCTGCTCAACTCCACGAAGCTACCGACCAGGACGAAGGTCCTGCTCTACACGGCTCTGATACGACCAGTGCTCACATATGCGGCCCCAGCATGGTACCACCTCACCTGCAAGACCGCAAGGAGGCAGTTGCTCGCTGTCCAGAGCGTTTGTCTCCGGCGGGCCATTGGGTCGCCCTGGTTCGTGAGGAACACCGTAGTCAGGGCTTCTTCCAACGTCCCTACCATCAGGAGCTTCGTAGAAGGCCTGACATCGAGCCTTGAGAATGCTGCAGAGTCCTCACTGTGGGATCACATCCGTGAGCTTCGTGCCCAGGAGGTCCCCCAACTGCGTCTTCCCATGGATGACTGATGACATCGATTACAACTTCGACTGCACCACGAAACTTCACCCCACTGACAGGTAGCGAAAGCTACTAGGGCTTTCACCCTCGAGACACAAGGGAAAAGCCTAACCGGCAGAGGCCTTGAAAGATGTGGGGGATCCACCCCCCACAGTCACAGCGACTTGGACTTGGACTTGCGTCGTCATCTCGGCCCATTACCGCGGGCGTGCCACAGGGATCTGTACTGGCCCAGTGCTGTACCTGTGGTACACAAATGACATCCCATTCATTCCCAGGATGTCTCTCGCCCTCTACGCTGACGACGCACTGTTCTGCAGTAAGTCGGCCAACATCCGCCAATCATGTGCCTACATGAGAAGGCAAATGGAACATCTGGACCCCTGGCTGAGGAAGTGAAAGGTCAGGATCAACACTCAGAAGACCGAGGCTATCTGCTTCACCAAAAGCCCGCAGTATCCGGCCCAGCGCGAGAAGATTCACCTGCAGGGGGACCAACTAAGGTGGACCAAGTCTATTAAATACTTGGGAGTCGTCCTCAACAGGACTCTAACGACTGGACTTGCCGCCAAAGGGAGGATCCGCCTTGGAATGGCCGCCCGTCAAGTGCTGTCGGCTCTACTGAGACCTCACTCCGGACTTCCCATCAACACGAAGCTGCTGCTCTACAAAACGATAGTCCGCCCCATCGTGACATACGCGGCTCCTGCCTTGTATCCACACACCTCCAAGACGACCAGGAAGGCACTAGAAGCCTTCCAGAACAGGACACTCCGCCAACTGACGAACACAACATGGTTCGTCAGATACACGGTCGTCCTACGGTCTGCAGGACTACCCAGCCTGCATGACTTCATCACTGGCCAGGCGAGAGCCATGTATGCAGCAGCAGCTGAATCCAAGTGGGATCACATCCGTGAGTGGGCAACCACGGAAGCCGTCCATCCGTGGAAAATCCCACAACTAAAAGTAATATTAGACGACCCACCATAGAAGACTAAATGTAATAAACAAAAACCAACGTCTCTCCACTTCACTTCACTTCCCAACCTACTACACTACTAACACCGACCTAAATAAAACCACACACTCAACAATTCCTCCACGAACCAACGCAAAAATAGCCCCTCTTGGGGCTGGACGTACTGATGATCAGTAGCCATTCTGCTTGTTGCAGAGACGTTACCACAGAAGGGACGAGAGTCCCGGCCTACCCGCTGCCTGCCTGCCTGCCAGAAGTGCGTGTAATGGTTGTATACCAATCCTCTCTGTATGCATTTGTGTACAGGGAGGATTAAAATACAAATACAAATTAGCAGCTTCTACACAAAACGTTCCAATAAGTATAATAATCTATCTAAAACAAGACATTTAATTACGGTAACTCAAGAAAAATCAACAAATCCTAAAATTCTGTTAAATTGTTTCAGTGTTTTGTGCTGTGATTAATAATCGCTAAAACTAGCGCGTAAACTGCTTTGTATAGCGGGAAATGTTTTGTGTAGTTGGTGTTGGACAAGAAACTGTGGTTTCTAAATAATGAAAGTAACTCATCCCTGTAAGTCCTGGTCCTGATCCTGCTTTCTGGACTTCAAATCATGTTCCTGTTGGTACCTATGAGTTGAAAAACGCTTAAAGTGCTGCGACATAACACTTTTGGATTATTAAAAACGTTATTTATCCCATGTCGTTTCCATAGATATTAATAACAATTCTTAATGAGTACCTTTACTCAGTTTCGTATTCCTTTACCTGTCTTCATTATCTTGTGACGACGTGACTACTAATAACATTTAACCAAGCTCTGATTACTACAACACATACATTTAAGAAGACAAGCGTGTAAATAAACATAATTATTAAGTTTATAGTAATTTTGCTCCCTGTCTCAAGATATGGTGTATGTGCTACATTATTATTGTTTAGATACAACATCCGGGAACATTAGTCGACATTGCATTTTATACTATTGTTAATTAGTCTACAATGTTTTAGTTATCTACCCAACAGATTTTCATAATTTTGTTGTTTTTTCTCATTAAATACAGAATATGATACGTAAAAAATGTGCTTTATAAAAATTTCAGTTTTATAAAAAAGTAAAAAACGATTTTTATAAAAATCTAAGTTTCTACCTAATTTGAGTGTACGGTATTTTAAAGATTTTTCTTTATACCATGATAAAGGCCAGATACTTCTAAATAAAACCCATGTGTAATATATGATTCTAGAATAAAAACAAACATGGCATTATATGCATAAACAAAATGCTACGCTGTACCAAAATTTTATAAATTGTACTTCATTTGTCAGAGTTTAGAAATTACATGGTAATAGTGCGTTTCTAGGCTTAATTGTGTACTTTCTGGGTACAGAAAGGATTAAACACATTGCTAAACATTAGTTTTTTCTGGACTTACATGAAAAGTAAAAGCACAATTCGTTGGTATACTCCACGGAACAAGAAAAACGCGAAATTAAAAATATCAACATTGTAAAAAAAATAAATAGTTGCTAAAACTAGGATTTAAACTACTTTGGGAAACGAGAGATATTATGAGAAGAAACTATGACTTTTAAATAACTCATCCATGTAAGTCCTGGTCCTGGTTCCGGCCAACATATCGCATTCTCTTGGTGGTGTTCTCTTACGTGCTGCGAGTTGAACGAGTTGACCACAAAGCTTTTGAATTATCTAAAAACCTGTCCTTTAAAGTTTCCATGGATATTAAATACTTTCTGTATGTATGTATCGCGTGTTTACCAAATTTTATTTGATCAACATTGCTTCTTTACATCAACACTTGTACTTACATGAATCGGGTTCTTGTTATATAATTGACAATACATGCATATTTGGATCTTTCAAAAGTACTTTTACTTTAAATCAGCCTTTTGTGGATTTCAAGTACATCTGACTATAGTGCTCAGTCCTAATGGCATTCTAAGTTTCAATTGATAATTTTATGAGGGCATATTTCTTTAATTTAAAACATTTATTTATAAAACACGCGCTTGTTGCTCAAGCATATTTATCCACTAACCCATTTAAAATCACCTCAATGTTTCTAGCATAGGTCACGAACAAACTTAATTTTAGTTTATTTCTTTTTTATGATTTCACTCGTCTGTATCTTAAATATCCCATGTTTGTTGATTATAATTTTATTTGCCACAACCGATAAAAACATTACTTAGTCATTTTCAAAATATTGATACTCTGTATTACTATATTCAATGCAGTAACCTAATACGTGTTGCAGTTTGTAATCCAAAGACAGGCCTTTTAAATATGAACCGACTTCAGACGAAATCGGATTATAATACACGTCTGAAACTAATTTTCTCTATTTATATAATTTTATTAAATAGTTATTACAATTACAAAGATGGCAATATTGTATCAAAATTAGATAAACTGAGTCAGTCAATACATTCGGTGAGATAAAACTGCAAAACACATCTGTAAAATCTAAGTTTAAAATGTCTGTACTCACGATGAATGAAACAACAGAATCTGTCTCACTTGTTATTCTGTTCCCTTGGATACGAGTTGGTCAGTGAATATCAGATGTTACGGTGCGTTCACAAAAAAAGCTGGTTACATGTACTTATTTTCAGCGCTTGCTCCAAGCGCTTGAGAATTTTGTTGTGTGTACACAACAATCGCTTGCATTTAAGGGGAGCGGGAAGGCCCTATACCGACCATGTTAAATTCTACAAATTTAGGTACACTTTTCTCAGGAACCATGAAATCTATAGGCCTATAATTTTGTGTGTGTATTTTTATGATATTTATCTAACTACAGAAGCACAATGGTAAAAATTTAAAATAAATTAATAGATAATTTAGATTTTTTTAAAAGTGATTTAAAATTTCTAGTTTTTTTTTAGAAAAATATTTTTTTTTGAAGCTAGTGTGTTGTGCTACACTATCTATTTTGCTTCCATGGTTAGGTAATTAGGTGTTTTATAAGTGTAAAAAGATTGGTTGCCATACCTCCATTGGTTTTTGATAAAAATGTACCTTTGTTTAAAAAAAACACAGTTTTTGGGAAACGACGGTTATATTTAAAACTAGGTACTATACTTACTTTAGCTAAGCTTTGAACATCCCAGCACCATAGGCAAGGCCATCAGCATGCTCCTGATCCTCCTCTAGAACCAGTCTTCTCTTTTTTCTAGCTGTTCTGGCTTCCTTGGTCATTAGTTGTGCAGCTTTGTCGGCTTTCTTGAGTCGCAAAACATCAAAACCACGAAGCGCGAGCACTGAGTTTTTACTCAAAGTTAGGCCTAATTCATTGTAGATATAGAACTTACAGGCAAATCCATCATTGAAACTTAGCACTGCATCCAGCACACCTAACTTCAAAGTGCTCAGTCTCACAAACACATTTTTGGGGACTTTATTCCACACAACGTTATTAAAACTTTCGTTAGGATTTTTAGTTTTTTGGTGAAGGCACTTTTTTAGAAGTTCGGGGTTTGCTAAATCCTTATAAATTTGTTTAATTTTGGCCATTATGTCACTTGGTAAAAATACTGCATCAGTAACAACACAGGTTGTACTATATGAAAGTTGTTCACAGTGTGGAGTAAAATTTCATGCCAAAAGCGCCGGTAGTTACTTCGTAAATAATTTTTTTTGCGTACTTAGGATAATCTTGCAACAAAAAGTGTTATATTTTCTGAAACTGTACAAGTCTGAGTAACAAAAAATAAAATAACAGAAAACTAAAAAAATTCAATTTTTTGCCTTCCTCCTCCCCTTAAAGCTTAGTGTTTTTTCAGCTCTCGCTGAGACAAAGCTTCATCAAGTGATAAAGAGTTATTTTTACTTGAAAATGTTGAATTAAAAATTCGTAGAAGGAAAGTCGGTGTCATGCAATTAACCGCGGAAGAGGTTGGTTTGGGGAATACAACCATCTATTTCCTCAATTGAAATTTAACAAAGTGAGGTCTTTTTTCTTATATGAAAATGAAGTTAACCACGTTTAGTTACATCCTCAAGAAAATTGAAAGCGTTTTAATAAATTTTTGGGGAAATTGGCATAAGCAACCTATCCATGGCGAAGAACGACTAGTTATTTTATATTTTATTTGGGCGTTTGTCCCAAACAGCCCCTCTTCTAAAGTCTTGAGATATCAGTTCATCGACATCCATACTGCACAGTTGTTTATCACTGATTGGTTTGGTCAACAAGATCCGCAAAACAAGTACAAAACGTTCTTGCATGCAAGTACAAAACGACAATCCTCTTCCATAGCTAATGTATTGAAAACAAACAATCTTAATGTAATTTAATACGATTTTGTTTTATTTTATATGGTACAGTTATGCTATTTAAGTTACGTTATTCTCTTATATTCAAAGAGAAGGATTGTACATGGTAGTAATACGCAACTGCATGTGTCGTGAAACAGGCTTCTTTGAGGTTGCATGCAAAGTTGTAAGTTTATAGCTCATTTAATTCTTGAAATGTCTTCTGAATAGACGGACAGACAATTAATACAGATAATCTATTTTTATATCTCTCCGGTACTCAAAGGGGAGATAATGGTGATAGTCTAGTCGGTGAACCAAGTCCATGATTGCTTCATCATAGAACTTGAAGTTGTGACATGAACATTTAATGTCAGCAGAAAAAAAATCTTTCTCAAAATATCTTGCGGGTAGTTATGCTACTCCTGTTACGGTCTTATTTTAATATGATTTATCTGTGTGCTTATCCTTTTACAAATTTATTTATTGTGCAATTTCTTTGTTGTCATCATAATTACCCATAAATAGATTGAAAAATCTTCGCTAATGCTCTGCCAAATCCCATTGAGTGACAGGCACCATCATCGAACTCAATGTTTTATATATATATATATATATATATAAATTTAAAAAATATAGTAGTAATAGTGTATACTGTAGTATGTTGTAAATAGTAGCCTATAAGCTAGTGCTAGTTTCACCGGTTGGCAAACGTTCTGCCTTTAGCTATGGTTGTAATGTTAGTTTTACTTATGGCCACCAGGTGGTTACTTGGTTGCTCTTGTTAGTTTCGTTACTCGATACTAGGTTGCTTTTCCCGGACTGATGGTATAATCATAAGTAAATTTATTTTTAAAAGTAGCTCAGTTATTACGTATAGCATTAACAAAAACTATTTTAAAGTAAAAGTAAAATATAGCATTATTTGAAAAGATAAATTAGGCAGTAAAATACATGTTTGTTAAGTATTTATAATCAAGAAACGCACCTCGCGGTTTAAAAACAACGTTTTATAACTTTTATAATACACAATCTTCCAGATTAGGTATGTTACTAATACTATTATTTATTAAACTTACGGGAACATTATTTGAAGGCCACTAACGAACTGCTTAAAGCGGGTTTGGTGGCTAATAACGGTATATCAGAGATGGAATATCACTGTTATTTGGCAATCACCTAACACCAAAATAACGTGTTCAATATTGTTATTCCGTTCGTATAGCCTGTTACCAGCCGACACATAAACGGTATTAGCACCATGCTGTTACGTTGACATTGAAATAATGTTGGTATGTTGCAAGTAAACTGAGTCAGACTAAATCTCCATGAGTAATCTGATGTGTATTTTAATCGCACAGTAAATACTTTTTAATTGAAATAGGCTACGTAATAACCGCAATAGAAAATAAGACATTTGTATGTAGGCAGCACTAACAACAACTTTAGAATATAACACCTATTTGCAATATTCAAATTTATTTTGCAGGAAATACGTTTATATTCGACTAAAAACATGTGTGCTATAATAAAACACCAAACCTATTTGTACAAGGAAAATCTTTTAGTCTATTAAACTGACATTCAATTAATAAATTTTAATTGATGTAAACAATTAGTTCGATTTGAATACTATACAATATGGATGTGATGTTTCAAGTCAGAACTGTTTAGTGTTGGATAAAAAAAAACACTATATATCAACTTCAGTTGTATCACACAGAAATTATGTACATTTTTCAATTCTCTACAGTTCATGAATATTTAATCGTTTTTCAAATCATGGTACCAGCTTTTGGATTCCATCATCAAAGAACTCAGCTGCCTGCCTGTTACAACGATGGTTTCTTTCAACTTGTCATCATTTTCCAAGCGCTTATCACCAAGACATTTCTTGGGTTTAAAAAAGATGAAAATCTGTTGGTGTGCTAAGTCTGGGATGTAATACCAGGAGAGCGTTACCACAACTGTTACGTTCTTGGCTTCATTGCTTGCACGATAATTGTCTCAGCTGTTATTGGTTACTGAGTAACCTAATACCAGGAGAGCATTATCATAACTGGTACATTCCTAGCCTCATTGTTTGCATGATAATTGTCTCAACTGTTATTGGTTACTGAGTAACCTAATACCAGGAGAGCGTTACCACAACTGTTACGTTCCTAGTCTCATTGTTTGCATGATAATCGTCTCAGCTGTTATTGGTTACTGAGTAACCTAATACCAGGAGAGCTAATAGGTAAACTCGGTTTGATTATCATATGTTCATCGCAAACTTCATTGGCTGAATTAAAGATCCTTTCCATCACCTAGTCAACACATGCATTTTTCAAGTTGTTATTTTGTTTCACATAATCACTTAAGGTAAAGTTCTTCTCAGCATTATTATTGTTATAGATTTATTATAATGTTATTTCTTTTTAGCATGTACTAAATTATTGCATTCTAACAGATATTATTGTTACTGTACGTACTATTATTAATATCGTTATTGTCAATCTATTGTTTATTATGTTAAGTTAGTTGTTATTCTATTGAAGTTTTATTGAATTGTTAGTTTTTCTGTTTTGCAGTGTCACATTATTATTATGCTCATCAACGACTGTTAAAATGTATTCCATAGGTTTTTATTTGTCTGTCTCATGTTAAGTATTAAACAGCGTGTTATAATAAGTTACATGAAACATATTATTTGTCATCTTGACTGTATTACTTTGTCATAAAATACTGTAAAAATGGTGGTGGAACCGTTGAAGTAAATAAATAAATAAACTGATTGATTGTGGATTACTATCTTTAAACGTCCCACAAGTAAACGTCAAATGGTAAAATCAGGTGATCTCGCAGGCAAAAGAATGGGTCCGTTTTTACTAGTTAATTTTGCTTGGAACATGTTATTTGGGTATACCGTAACAATTATACGAGTATTATTATGAGGGTGTTGTAACAATTCTTGAAGTGTAAGTGGAATGTTCTCTTGAATATTTTTTTACTGTATCTTGAATAAATTGTAGATACGCTGTTCCTTATTTAACCTATCGTCTAATATGTTTAGTAGGTCACCATTCAAAATTCCGCCAAAAAATTAACAAGAAAACGTTGCTGAAAACGATTCAATTGAAAAGATGTGGGTGTTGATACTTGTATGAATTATTCATACCATAACTTCGAAACTAAACTTAATTTGTCCAGAGAATTTAGAACCAAATTTGGTCTAATAACTGTAGACAAAAGCTGCTAGTCGTCGTTTAGAATAAACAACTCTCTCTCTCTCTCTCTCTCTCTCTCTCTCTCTCTCTCTCTCTCCTCTCTCTCCTCTCTCTCTCTCTCTCTCTTTCTCTCTCTCTCTCTCTCTCTCTCTCTCTCTCTCTCTCTCTCTCTCTCAGATTTCAAGAAATTTGTGTACAAATAAAATATGCCCAAACTTAAACCTCAAATGTATATAAATTTAAACTTGATTTTCTGATAAGTAGCTGAGGAGTTGCAGATTCCAGCAACTCTGCTACACAAGGTAACAGATTACAGTTACCTAGGGAGGTGGAGAGCAAGGCACAATATCCTTGTTTAGTAAAATATGCCACAATGTTTCGGTTAAACCGTCTTTCGGCGCATCAATTGTATTCAATATAAAATTACATAATACAAATAAAAGTAATTAACGGTGATTAAATTATAATAAGTATGGATGAGGAACTAAATAAGTAATTCTTCCATATTTAGATTAAAAATTTAGACGTTTTTGGCTAAGTTAGCTGATTGGTATAAAACCAGTTGGTGTGCTTGTTCTAATGCTCTGAGGTAAATTGGGTTTGAATTGAATTTTGATGCACTTACCGAATAAGTTTGACAGAATAGGTGTTTTGAAAAGTGTCATTGTTATTTAGACTATGAGTAACAGTTTTCTTTAAATCTTGGTGCTTTTACATGTATATAGTAATACAAGAAAAAGACTTCATACAATCCTTTGATATTTCGACGAATTTAGTTCTCAAAAAGGATAAAAATACTATGTATACAAGCAAAGAATAAAAGTAAACTTATATTGAATTTGAATTATCAGCTGAAATGTTATAATCTAAATTTATAGTGTAATTCAGCTGACACTAAAAACTCGTTATTATGTTTACTTGTATTATTTGCTTGTATACGTAATATTTTTATCCTTTTTGAGAACTAAATTCGTAGTAACTAAATAATACAAGTAAACATATAACGAGTTTTTAGTGTCAGCTGAATTACACTATAAATTTAGATTATAACATTTCAGCTAATAATTCAAATTCAATATAAGTTTACTTTTATTCTTTGCTTGTATACATAATATTTTTATCCTTTTTGAGAACTAAATTCGTCGAAATATCAAAGGATTGTATGAAGTATTTTTCTTTTATTGTTATAAGAAGCCTATGCGCATTTATTTTCTGCATACAGTACATCAAGCCCTTTGGTAAGTTAGACCTCAATCACAATATTTTTACTGTCTAAAACAAACGGATAACCTAGACGCAAATTCACATTCAGCGATGAAAAAATTTCAATATCACTCTCTAAAAATTGTTGTACTGAACTACAAAATTATATTTTTAACCTGGTTTACAACTCGTATTGGTTCCCATCGGCTAACAGCCCAAATATCTAATATTTAGTATTCCACCACAACTTTGAAACCAGGTTGTACGTATAGTTCGTACTTCAGACATCAAATTAATGTTGTAATCGTAACTTATATCAATTGTAACTAAGTTTTAACATCGCATTTCACGATAAACTTGGAGGAGTCAGATAATGCGCTGGATCTACTTATATTAATTTAAACAAATACATATTTTTTTATATTTATGAACAAATCCATTACGAAATATACAATGTTTGTAATAAAAATCTTAAAAATCTCATTTGCAATATTAGGTTGTTTTTGTAGTCTTTCATTTAACATTTTATCTTTTTGTATAAAATTAATGATTTTAAATCTTTGTTCTTCAAATTTTTCACAAATTTTCTCAATAAATAAATTTTTAAATCTGAACGCTCATTACAAATGAAAATTTAATAAATTTCGCAGGTTTATCACGTTCGAACTAGTATCCATAACTATAACTTATGGAATTAATTTATGTATTTCTGATCTGTTAAATCAACCTGTCTATTTTGCTTGGTCATTTATTTGATGTACAAATGAGTATCTTAGTTACAACATGTTACAACAGTACAACTGTATTGAACATGTTACAACAGAAATTGGAATATCTTTAGGACATTTTTGATTTAAATTACGAGATATGTAAGCTGCATCTCTAAAAATTTCCAGTTAAATGGCTATGATCTCTAACTTATAATCTGTTTTCACTATCGAATCATTTAGTATCGTAAATATTAAAACTGTTAAATTTTAATGTAATTTTCCTCTTCACCAGTAAATGTTATAGGCTTTTTGTTTCTAGAAATATATTTTTTCGTATGTATTTTTACAATTTATTAAGCTTTCGGAACAATTTTGCTGGAGTATTAGGCAAATCGTCTTCAGATTTTTCTGAAAACATAATATGATTTTACATTATTTTGTTAAATTTGAAAACTATATAGAGTAATACCATCTGAATCTTAGTTATCATAGATTTTTGAGCGTTGTTTTATTTTTTAAGGGTTTTTATATATTAAGTCAAAATTATTTCTTAAATGCTTTTAAATCCACGTAAATTACATGAGAACCAGGAATTTTCTTTTGATGGGTTGGTAAACTTTGTGGCCTGACCTGGATGGATAACACATTATTGGGCCTACAAACATCGTGTGTGTTTACAAATATGTAAATATTCTCTTCAAAATCTCCAGACATAAATATGACTTTAACCTTCGACATAAGTATGTTTTATGTTAATTTTCAGATAATTGAGGGTAAAACAAATTTATTTAAACTCTCCCATCAAAACATAGTGAGATTTTTCTTCTTATTTTATGGAGATAAAAAAAGTTATTGTTGTTATAAAATATTGGCTGAATATTGTTAGTTGTTTAATTTTTAACAAGAAAACACAACTTTATAAAGTATATGGATGTGTTTAGGACTAAAAATGTAACTACTCAAAGCCCTGATAAACTTGGACTTAACAATTAAGTGCTGTTGCTTCACACTCACATACATGTAGGTATACATGTGTCTATTATTTCATGTAGCATGGTATTCATTGCTTAGTTTTGATTATTTGCCACTGGAACGTCTGATTTCATGCTGGAATGTCTCTGTGTTGCTGAATCTACTTTAACATATGTGTTTTTGAAATGCAATGGTATTGCTTTTGTAATGCATTGGTATTGTTTTTGTAATGCATTGGTGTCGTTTTTGTAATGCATTGGTATAAACCGGAGACCACTATTTTTTAAGAATATTTCTTACCGGACAACTGAAAGAAACTATATTGTTAGAAATAAAAAGTCTTAATTTGACTTATTTAGAAAATTAAATGCCATTATGACTATCGATTCTTCTTTTCTGCCTTCCAAAATATAGCAATGCGGACAGAAAGAGGCAACTCTGTCCCTAACACTATTTGTATTACAACAACACAGTAATGAAAATAAGCAACACATTTTTACCCTCAATCATTAAAAAAAAAAAAAAAATAAGATTAAGTACCTTACTGGAACCTAATATAATCCAAATTTTGAAATAATACGGTGAATCTGTTGTCAAACTTCAGTCGAGAGTATCCGTGAAATAGTTTTTCAATCCTTTCAAGACACAAAAATGGATATTCCAAGAGGCCTAGTAGGTTTTTTAAGATATCAGTTTCAAAAAATACATAATAAATAATCACATTTTTGTATAGATAAAAAATACTTCTTAAATTTTATATCTTGAAAAATTTTAAATCCTGTTTATTATTTATTTTTTAGTTTAGTACCTAGAGTAAATGAAAACATATAAAGTCATAAACAACCAATTGTCTTCTTGGAGTACCGAATCCCTTTAGCATATAATCAATCAATTTACTCTGCATCATAAATGTTTGAATTATTAAAAATTACGCGTAAAAATAAACACCCTTTTACGCGTAAAGATTTCTATGGGAGTTTGTCACTCGAGCTATGACGTCTAACAAAGCCAATAAAGTATTATATGAGATAATATCCCTAGTTAAGTTTACATATCATAGGGGAATATCATTATTATTAATGCACAAGGCTCTGGACTAAGTAGTCTATGACATGTGGGGTACATGGATTTTAATTGCTAATATTTTTTATTCGTTCAAAGCCGCTGGTAACAATTTGTTAAAATGTATACAAAGTGTTTAGATGTATTTACTTTCTGGTACACAAACAAACTTAAGATTGTTGAGAAAACAAAAGTGGTGAATAATTGATGTATTAGGTGTAATTTAATAGTTATTAAGAATTGTTTTGATAGGTTTTACAAAGCATGAAAAATTGCCCATCTTCTTCTAATAGCCAGAGCTAGGTTTAACGCACATTATGAAACAATACTAAGCGGTTTCTTAGCAACATTTCATATTTCAGTGTCATTTTGTATTTGTTTCTAAAATAGATTACTTGCAAAATGTTTTGACTTTTTCAAAAACTGTACTTTTTCTCAAATTATAGGTGGAGTTGTGGTTACTGGCGTATTGATTGGAGGCGGCATATATCTGCACAAAAGGTAAGAAATAAATACTATATAATAAAAGAACTCATTAGTATATTTGGGTGCTTTTGACGCACGAATTTCAATTAGTGAGTTCTATCGAAAATTTAAATATTTTTAGTTTGTAGTGTTGATAAAACAATCATAACTTTTTGCGATACAAGGCAAATATTATCAGGTTTTTGTATGATTATCAGATATAGTCGAGATGGACTCCTGGCCAGACCCAACTTCTGTGACAGCCACTGATTCTCTTCAAATTTTATGGATGAATTTGATTTTAATTTGATTTTCAATCTTCACAATTATTACAATTGTTATTGTAATTGTGAAGATTCAAAATAGAATTAAAGTGTACATTCCTGGACTGACAAACGAAATCAAAAGTTAAGTGAAACACGAAATTTTGATGTACCATCGACAGTAGCAATGGCAGGCAGTTTGGAGCGCCTTAACCAATAAATACAGGTATGATCTAATCGTTTATCCTATTGAAAGTTAAGAAATTCTCACACTTCCACATTTAGTATTTCTAGATTAAACACATTCAATCCCTGCCTACAGTGAATTTCCTATTCGTGGTAACATTCCTGAACTTTTATGATATGAAATAAGAGACAGCGGATTGTTGTGGTTGTTATTTATTTTATCATTCTCTAAACATTTTTCTCATTAGAAATAATTTAAATCTTTTGAACTGATAACTGAAATTCACTTATAATTGAGACTAATACTTATTTTTTTTAATTTTCAGAAGCACCTACTGAACTGACGTTTATTACCCTAGAAATGTCGATAGAAACCTGAAATGACAAAAAACACCCGATGGCGACAAAATAACCCATGGATTTGACAATTTAAAACACTGATAAGACTTCATCCCCTATTATGAGTTAATAATAAATGAGACATATAAAAGATTAATCTTTGTATTTACTGACATTCGTATTTTAATTTTACCGAGGATAACTTATAATAATATTCAAAATTACTTTTCAGTCTCCGTAATGTTCCCCCACTTAGAATTGTGTTCTTATACTCTGCACGAAGGAAAGGTCTACTCCCTGAAGAATAGATTCATAATTACTACACAACTCTAATATCTGCCTACCATGAATCATAACATGTACCATACCGGAAAGAAATTAATTTTTGTTTTTGAATGTATTGAAATAGTTAATGAAATATGTTGATCTCATGAAAATATTCAATGGGTAAATGCACGATGTATGAGACATGTTAAAGCATTCAAATAAGATTCTATTGTAGCCCTTAACTTTATTTGAATTTGAGCATTACTATGTTAAAGTATATCATACAAGATTATTTTTTAAATTTTGTTATGAATCCTAATGTATGTAATAAGATTAACTGCATGTAATAAAACTTTTTAAACTTTAAAATTGGAAACATAGTTCATGACTGAAAGGCCACTGAGCGTGTGAGAGCGCTTGATTTAAAACAAATCATGTCTATTTGATATATAACAAATAATAACATTTTGTTATGATTATCAGATGTAGTGGAAATGGTCCCGGGCCAGACACAACTTTTGTGACAGCCATTGATTCTGCCTACATTTTTTATTCATAAATACCGGTTGGGATTCTGAAGGCTAAAAATCAAATTCGATTGTATATCCCTTAACTTATAAACAAAACAAAATTTTGAGTTTAACGCCCAATTTACATGCAGCATCAACAGTCGCCATGACAGGCAGTCTGAAGCGCCTTAACCAATAAATACAAGTATGATTTGATTGTTTACCCTATAGAAGGTTAGGAAAATCTCCAACTTCCACATTTACTCTTTCTATAATAAACATAGGAATGCACTCCTTGCCTAAATACAGTGAATTTCCTATCCAAGGCTACCTTCACGAACCTATAGGATATGATTTAAATAAGAGACAGTGGATTGTTTTTTTGTTGGGTTTGTTATTTATTTTATCGTTCGCTGAACATTTTTTCATTAAATATTTGAACTAAAAAATTAATAACTTTTGAACTCATAACTTAAATCCACATATAATTGAGTCTAATACTTATTTTTTTATTTTCATAAACACCTACTGGACTGATTTTTATTACCTTAGACAAGACATTAGAAATCTTAAATGACAACACACCCGATTAAGTCATTAGTCATAGAATGACCTAATAAGTCATACTACTGTGGGCCTTTACTTTATTTGTGTTTGAGTATTACAACGTTCAAGTATATTATATAAGATTTATTTATATTTTTCTTTGAAGTCAACGTTTGCAATAAGATTAACTGCATGTAATAAGAGTTTTTAAAACTTATTCAGTCACATTGGGAACACAGTCCATGGTTGAAAAAGCAGTGGGTGCTTTTTTGAAACAAAGGTCAGCAGCCCTTCAAGGGCTACCCTTATCCGGACAGAGTACAAGAATTGCTATTCAATGCAAATTTCGTTGGATTAAACTTTATAAAACATATACAATACATTGTCTCCAGAAAACAATTACGGTTTCATCCAAGACAGTTGTATAGTAGCGTGAAGTGGAGCCTCCACCGGGCAGTTTTGCACAGAGCTACGTCTAATTGAAACTTGTTAATAATCAAACATCTATTAGACTTTGTATATTCTATAATCCTAATCTTTAACTTTAAAAAATATGTAAGGCAATACCTCTTTTCAAAATTGAAATCAATAACATTTGAGGAGATTGATTATCATGATACGCAATATTATACAAAGTTGTCCCTTGTGTTTATTTATATTAATGTAAAATACATTGTAATAGAGGATAAGGTTTCATAGCTAATATATTGAGAGTATTTTAATAGGCTGCTGAATCGTAATGCATGGACTGTGTGTGAGATAATTTTAAATTTTTATTAAGTGCCTGATGTTCATTCCTAATTAAGATGGACCAAGTGTTATAAAATTAGCTTGAATCAATTTACACTTTTAAGTTATACAAACCATTATCAGGCATTAATGATATAACTTATTTATCTAAACTAGAAGTGCTTAGGCTATTTATCACAATTGATAATAGTGTAACTGATAAAGAGATTTAGACAATATATTATTTTTTAGGGTAAGAGTACATACGAAATGTATACATTATGGATACTTATCAGGTACGTTTCATAGAAATCTGCCTGTTGCTGTCGCAATTTCCGAGAAGTTTTTTAAAGTTTTTTCTCGGTCTTTTAATCCCAGAATAAAAAACAACTATGATTATAACTGCCCCACAAAGTTTAATTTTGTTTATAGCTTTGAGTTTATAACAATCCTCAAATGTTTTACACCCACACACACATGTATGTGAAAAACTATGTTTATAATCTAGTCTATCTATAATCTAATCTATCTACACTATGTGTTTGTTTTACTGTGTATTTTTACATCATAAATGGTTTTTATTTATCGGGTTTACACTTTTTTACTAGTATACAACATTGCGGGGATAATTAACTTGATTGATAAAACATTGTTATAACGTTTGCAAAAATCTTATGTAGATACGCTAAAAGGAGAATATTGTCTGTGAGACATGGCTCTCAGTAAAATGCCTGAATAACAGAGTTACTATATGTTATAGCGAAATATAAATAAACTTCTTATTTAGCATTATATAAAAGTATTTTATACTTCTTATTGTTACAGATCTTTTCATAACTCCTCCCGTATTTGAGTTATTAAGGCTTTTTAACCTAACATGATATTTTCACAAATCTCTTTAGAAAACAGGTCTTAATTAGACCAAATATTTCGAGAAATTCTAACTTTGTACCTTTATCAAAATTATAATGTATCATTCTTTCAATAACAACATCATACAAGAGACAGATGGAAAAAAATGTTATAATATATGACATGATATTTATTATTTGTAAATACGTAAACAATCCAATAAGTCGAGTTTTTATGCGTTTATCAATAAAACTAACGATTCCAACCTTCAAATTCGTTCTAAGATTTTATGGTATAACCAACAGAATATAAATAAATATTGACAATATTTTTATCTGTGCTGTTTTATTTATAAGTGTTAATATACTGTATTTTGTATTCCTTTTGTTTGAAAGTTCTAAAATATATTACAATGTATATTCCAAGAAAATTGTCTTTAATTATTTTACGCCCTACAGGTTTTCTCTTAAAACTAATTGATATAAAATTTAAAAAAAATGCGTTATTGTACTAAGTGAAATGTGTATAAATGTTAAGGAAAGAAACTTTTACAAAATTCCAAATTATGACATCTTATATTATATTGCAATGATGCTTATAGACCTAGAGCCGTGTTGTGGTACATATCACGTTATCATTCTAAAAGATGTAGATGTTAGCTTTGGACAGGGAAGACACTCTTCTTTTAAAGATAAACCATGAATTGTCTTTTTAAATTCGTTTTGTATTTATAGGTTATGAAGCATCAAAAGAAGTTTTTCTGGTGAATGAAATTATTTGCATTTAAAATTTGTTACACAAAACAATTATAATAGGAAAAAGACGCAACAGCTAATATAAACATTTCTTAAAGAACATATATTTTTTATATTTGTAATGAAGGACTTACATGTAACGTCTTTAAATTACGCATTATTAGCCTACATTTAAGATAACATTTTACTCAAATTGGGGTACCTTTAAGTATGATATTGATAAATAATAGGTACGTAGAATCACTTTATAAGAATTTTGAAAAAAAAGATGTGAAATGTTCATTGCTTAGAAATATTTAACTTTTTACCATCTCTTCGGACGAACATGACTCCAGATTTTAAGAATCAATTCTGAGACAGTGTCTGATGTCGTAATGTGCAATAAAAGAAAGGTGAACTGGAGCTAAACTTAAAACTCAATTGTAGTACTCTTGTTGTTGTATTATTAAGTGCGGAATAAATAAGTTACCTTACCTCTTATTATCCGCTCTCACTGGCCACTGGTATTTGCAAGTAAATCGTATCTAACTGAATAAAGACTCTTTTAGGCCATTACAAAAGGTTTGACCAATGCTTTATACATTGACTCCCAAATGGTAATCTTTTTTGAATGACATGTTTATTTCGTAGTAGGGATAAATCTCCATTCATAAAAAATAAAAAAGGTAAGAAAATTCATTAGTAATTTTCAAGAGGAAGAATAAATACTTCAAATGTCACATATTTTAATACAGAAAGTATTTTTATTTCTATTTTTGAAACGATCCTAGCAGACACGCAATCACTAATTTATCAAAGCTCTTGGTCTTTTAAGTACATTTAAAAAATATATTGTTAATTTTTGGGAATGATTTTCCGAACGTACATATCTTTATGTTTCGTATAAATTTTAAAATATTTAAGGTTGAAACACTGAATTTTACAGTATAGTTATCGTAACACCCGCTATTGCATAAAAGTACATACACTTCTTGCACTCTCTTCTAATAGTGTTTGTAGCATCGCAGCGCTGTACGACAGGGTTTAGATAACGTATAGTAGGTGATTTAGCTGCTGAGAATTCTTGGGAAATTATTGGGAATTCTTCCACTGTGTGCCAGATATTATGTGAAAATTAGGAGAAAAATCAATACCTACAAAAATCATGTATATTATTTAACGCTTAACCCCAATTGCACTCGTGCAGTGGTACTGTTTCCTAATTTAGTATTGTATCCAGTGCAATACAGGTTATCGGTATGACATCCCGAGTCTACAAACATCTCAGTTATTTAAACTGAAAAATGAGATTTTAACGAATATTTGCACATTACCATATATTTTAAGGTACCCTTCTGAAATGTAACTTATAATTAGTGTAATTAACAAATTCGTTATTTTATCCTCCAACACATAAGAACAGAAAACTGGTATTAGGATAAAGGTAATGACTGCATGTGATTATTTTTTTGCGATCCGTCAATTTTAAGATCAATTAAATAGAGGTTTTCTTCACCAATCACCTCCGACTGTTAAAATATGGTTGGAGAAAGCAAACTTTATAAGAGTAACACGACACGACAAGGAGTATAAATAGTGTAATATTCGCGTATAATAAAAAATATAACGCAAAAGATTGAAGGTTGTATGTGGATGGTGGAAAGGAAATGACAAAACAATTCTGCAATATTAGCATTGTGGTCTTTAAAAAAAATTGGAACACTGTCATATTGTAAACATTTTAGAAGAACACAAAGAAAATTTTTTTTTGGATTTAGTAATTTTTTGATATTAATATTAAGGGTGTGTATGAATAATGTAGTTTATAAATGTCACACCAATTAAAATCATGAAATTTACCAACGAAGTTTGTTGTATACTTCAAAGTTTTAATATCTTTCATTTATTCTTTATTATTTATCAATATGATTGTGTGCGTATATATAGGCTACATACAGGGTGGCTGGTCATCAGGGTTAAAAAATTTTTTGGTTGAAATTACAAAGTAAATGAAGTGTAATGATGCATGTAAGAGGTTCCAAGTCAAAAAATTGGCCTCAAAAAGAATTATGACGTAATTTTCGTATTCTACATTAAATTTTGAATAGGAATAGGAATAGTGCAAATTTTAAAGGATCAATAATAAAAATTCCATTGTTAATAGTTCCAAAGTTTAAAATTTAAGTATATGTTAAAAATAAAAAAAACATTGGTCTATTGTATTTTTATACACCCTGTATACAAGAAGGTAGCTAAATATTTCAAAAACTACGCCATTTTATAAGCTTTTCAACCATACACTACACTATTGAGGTTTAGATCTGCATATGTTCGTTTTAGTGTTTTGAAATCTCATTTCCTGAGCCAGACGTGATCATACTTTGGAATATTAGTTTTGAAATTACACATATTAAAATAATGTCATGCAAATATACCGATTTAATGGTCCCCACTACGGTGGGGCTGGATGGACCTCTGGACCCAGGGCCCGTGCGGGGGGGGCACTTAAAAGAAGTTTATTGAAACATACAATTAAATTCAAATTACAAATATAACCTCTTTCAAATAAAAATACCTTCAAGATTAAACTATCATGTATTGTTCTCTACTGTAATTATTGAAAGCTTAAAACTTAGCCTTAATATTAACTATAATGGTTTTAGTTGGTATAAAACTGTTGTTTTTTTAGGCAAGGCCAAATATTGAAACTGTTTCCATGCAGGCCGCCACCCCTTCCCCTTGCAGTGAGCCACTCAGACCAGACAGCCACTACTGTGTTGTACTGTCAATTATCTTCCTTGTTCTAATAACAGACGCATCGCTTTCTTTCTGTACTACTACAACCACTCGCAGTCAGGCCACCTGCCATCTTCGTTATACACGGGTTGAATGCCGTAATTTTATCTCATGCAGTCGAGAGTAAAAGTGAATTTTGATCGGTTTCCCACTAATTTAATAGTGATATCTTAACCAAGTTTCTTATTATTTTTTTACGTTGCTTGTGCTTCATGAATGATAACTGTTATTTATATGAACGAATTCTTTTATCAATCTGAATCAAGAATCAAGAAAAGGTAAGAGCAATACTGTTTGCTAATAACAAAACTAAGATTTATATCCAGAGGGGTAAAGATAAATCTAAAATGGGGTAAAACAATAGGCTTATACAACCACAATTATTAAATTTAAAAAAGTAAAAATGTGTAATAGCTGGTTTGTATTGTTTCAGATAATTAACACAAAGACAAATCGAAATTAACATGCCCAGCTATAAACACAAATCTGGGGCATTAAATATAAAACTCTGAAAAGAAAAAATGGAAAAAGTAGCTAAAGGTCGTCAGACTATAAAACAGTTTTTTACAGTCAGAATCTAAAACAGCCTTAGATAGCCAAGCATCGTGCTTCGTCTGATCAACCCATTTCAAAGGAAGACAAACAAGATGCTATGGATTGAACAAATAGTTGAAACAGAGAAAACAAAAACTAACGATGATCATGGTATGAGCCCATATGACAGCAACACGTTTATTTTAAACGATCCTGGTTCTTAGTCTGGAGTTTTAACACTGGGTTTTCTTGAAGGTATTCTACTTTTCAAACCAGATCAACATCGTTACCTTCCGACCTTAGAGGAAACCATTTTCATGAGGCATTTTATATGAAAACAGCTAATAACAAAACAAGTAAACAATTTCCACGTGAATGGCTAATGTGGTCAATGTGGAGCGAATCAAAAAACACTATTTATTGTTTCACGTGCAGCATGTTTCAACCAAACCCAACCAAACTGGCGAAAGAAGGGATTTTGCCGATACTTACACAATTAAAAAGACTTTACAGGTTATCTAATTTTCTAAACAATTAAATCAATTTGTTGCCATGAAAACAGTATTTTTATATTTAAAATTAATCAATAATTTGAGAAATGAGATGAAGACGAGATGAAATGGCTTCCTGAGAGTAATCAACTGAAGGCAATATACCGCTTTACGTTACTACAATCTGCAAGCTGTGGCGCCAACTACCGAGCATCGGACCTTCTGTATCTGGAACATTCTGCAACATGATAAGTCAAAATTATATATACGAGTATTTGATTCCTTTATGTGTAGTATATAGTTCGCAGTTGATGACATTTGCATATTGCTGTAACAAGTATTTGGTTTGAGAGTAATATTACTATACGTATATGCTAGAAACAGCCAGTCTAGATGTGATTTGAACACTTACCTCCAAAACGTGCACTTTTACTAGTGTTTGGTTGTTTTATGTAGCACTAGCTTTACCTGTAATCTTTGGTTAATTTTTAATAATTAGTATTTGTTTTATTTACTTCTTTTTTAGAGATAGTGTGTATGGAGTTGACACACAACATGGTTGTTGTGATTCCTGACTTAGCATGTCATAATGCTCTGGTATGATTTGTCTATTTTTTATTATTTGTACAATTATGTATTTAGCCCAGTTCATTAATCCACCAAAAGAAGAGAACAGATTGCAGATCTCGAAACGCTGTATTACTGCTTTCTTCTATCAGAATAGTGGATAATGTGCGAAAAATCAATGCACTTAAACAATCTATCTATTGTGACAACTGAACTAAATAGGAAATGTACAATAGCTCTAGACCATTCACTGACGTGTTATTACTACTTAATTTTATTTCACTGAATTATGCAGCTGACAAAACTTCACAAAATGCGTTCTCAAGTTGCGTTCACTTGAACGGTGTATCTTACACTTTAAAATTAACATTTCTACATTGTCCGGTCTCCAATATATAGTTACATTAGTCACAATTTGTGTCACTATAACATGCTGATTCTGATGCACTGCCTTTTTGTTTTCTTTAGCCGCGTTTACTGTATGAGTTTAACCTTCTGGCAGTAGACTCCTGACTGTAAATCGTTGATTCATATATTCGCCTATAAAGATATGTAACTTGAGGGGCTAGCTTGGAGAGGTACCAGGCTAATTTTAATGGATTTCTCTGGCCAGAAAAGGCGTTGCCGGTATTTAACTTTTAGTTTTATTATTATTACCAGGTTATTACCAAAACAACAATTATGCAACAACAACAACATGCAAATTGCACGTTTGTGTAATTATTGCATGTTTGGTAACAATACTGTGCAATCAGAAACCAACGTGCGTTTTGATCCTATATCTGTTCATTGAAATTGTTTATACTAAATTTAAGATTTAATAGTTATTTATGATTAGGTAGTATTCCTAGGATTTGCAAGGATAGGGAATGTGGTATCAAGCTGGATATTCACGTGTCACACACATCCATACAACACGGTCAAGCTGAATTAAAAAAAAAGATATTTTTGGAAACCAAAATGTGAAAATAAAACTAGTATAAGAAACATCTAAATGCATATTTTGGCGTCTTGTGAATAGAAATTTGTAGACTTTAGTTACGGTAAAGGTATTACTAGGTGCGTTTAATGCACCAGTGCAACTGATTAAACTGCTAAAAATGAATTTTAAACTTCTTCAGTTTACACTAGCCTGTTTTCTATAATGGTTTACTGTAATGGTTACTGGTTACCTCTGACTGAAATACACTGACTGCCGAAAATAGCTTCTTATAGGACACGATTACTACTATAATGGTTTGTAACCCTGATTACCTACGGAATCAAGTTCCCTGACTGTCTAGTCTGTTTACTGTAATAAATTATAACACTGATAACCTACAGACTCAAATACTCTGAATGTCTAACCTGTTTTCTACTTAAACCAACAGAGGGCTCCTAGTGTTAGACCATCGGGCTGCAATAATACCTTCCTTCTATTTTCTTGGTTTAGAGACACTATTCGAAGTATGCCTGTTAGAGACCATTACCCAAGCAATTTTACTCGGTGAGGTTGGCTTAAGGCAGTCACGAGTCTTATTCTTTCGTTTTCCCACCGTCTGTAGAAGAACGTGTGGTTGGCGTCGTCGTGATTTGCATCCCCATAGGGACGTTCCGAAGTTTCAAACTTACCGATTTAAAGAGGCACGCTCGAAAGTTGCCATGACTGATAAGGAACTGGGTGAGGTTTACCTCCCCGTGTTTTCCCTCCATGTATTTTCTGAGGTATTTAATCAGTCTGGCCGTTCAACTTTCTCCACACTCTGACAGCCATAGTTCCTCACGGTGTGTTCTCGAGCCGTGAACACACTGCTACCTTCGTATACCCGCTTCCATCCAAAGAAATGGTAGAAACGCCGCCTTATTTGGCACCACAAAGATATGGTCCTAGACCGTGAAATAGGTATCAAGCATCACGCCAAGATACATCAGAGCGCTCATTGTCTCGATAATCTCCTGGTCCAACCGGACCTGGAGACAGTGTCAAATCTCCGACTGTTGGGAAGTACGATCTCATCTTCTCCTTCACCCTTGAGGACTTTGGAGTTGTCTAGACCGGAACTCCAGATTCCTTGGCACGATATATTGGTGATCGGATCCAGTAAAGTCCTCTAACACCGTTCAGTCCTTGTATGTACGGTAGAGGTTTTCCGCCGCAAAAGTAATATCCGGGATGGTAAACGTCACTTGCATTCCCCATACCGCGGCTCTTAACGAACATGTTCAAACGGTGCTTAGGATATCGCGGAACCAGTACTGCTCGCTTAGTATGACCACGTCGGTTTTGTTTCCCGGACGAGTTGCGAGAGATCGTTCGTAACTCTACTTCGGTGGATATTTCCCTGGAGAATTTTAATCCCCGTTTTTACTGCCATAGTCCAGGGCCTGTCGGATGACAGAACAGTCCCTCATACCAGGAAGGAGTTCCAGGTTTTTGAATAATTTCAACCCTAGATACAGACAACAACGGCTTTCCACTTTACAGTCGTCTCCCCAAACATAAACAAAGGCCTTGACCTCTTTTTTACGACCTTCTGCAGTCCACTGGAGGTGGCCGAAACGGAAGCACCGGAAGGACTTCGTCCCCTCGAACCTCCAGAGACTACAATTGATCCAACCAACTTTTATAGCCTACTGGCTTCGCGCTCCATTAGGTGCACTATATCCACTTAAGGTCGCGGATTTCTAAAGCCACCATCGACTCTAGACTTCGAACGGTTTCGCTTGCCCCGATCGTATCCTTCAGTGCAGCACTGAATCACGATTTGTAATTTTCCTGTCAAGTTCCAACAAGGCACCTCCTGTTCTTGTCTACCTGATGGCCCGAACCTTAGTGTCAGAGTCATCAGGTTTAATCTGAATCTCCTTTAGCAGGTCCGCATAAGTCCTACCATATATATACACCTACAAAAAAAAAAAAACCCAAATTTATTATTTTTATTTTTTTTATTTATTGTATTGCAAATTGACCCATGAATATACTTAATTTGAATAACGTCATATATATATATATATATATATATATATATATATATATATATATATGTCAACAATATATACATATATATATATATATATATATATATATATATATATATATATATATATATATATACTAGCAGTTTCCCGCGGCTTCGCACGCAATTTCCCGTTGAAAACAGTACACTATATTCACTTATTCTTTTTCTATCACATTCTAAACATTGCTGAGTTAATTGATAGTCGTTCCATCGTGAGCCTCTTGGGCGCATTATGAAGGTATGTACCATATTCCTGCCTCTATCTTTCGTGGTTTTTGCTAGGTGTTGATAAGTTATTCAGAACAATTAATGTATATGGATGAATCTCGGTAAACTAATTAGGTTATAAAGAATCAAATTCGGTCTTTTAAAATTAATTTTCTGTCTAAGATATTTCCAGTATTATTTAGGAGTGTGCCTTCAAGAAAATGTATCAAAGAAACCCAATTTCGATCAAAAAGTGTCTTATTTCGGCTCTTTTCATTTACCTTCCATGTAACCAAATTCGATTACCTTATGTGGAAACATTCACGGATTTTTACAATGAGGTTGTTTTCATAATAGCGTTTAATAGTATTTTCATTGCATTAGATAGTTTATTGTTCATTGGTGCAATCTGAATTTAAAATTAGGCAATGACGTCTTCTATGCAACCTGCATTACAGTAATGATCAAGCACTTTACAATAAACATTTTCTAAATTTTAAATGTAAACAAATGTTTCTACCTCTTTGATGAACTTTAGCTGAAAGTATTAACATATGTTAAGTATCAGTTCGCTTTGTATTATATGTCGTAGCGCAGTCTGTCTGATCCAATACAAAGCACTCTAACATCAACAACGATTTATAGTTAAAAAATTAATTAAATAAACTATTTAAACAGTCGCCTCTCTAAAAGTATGACGATGTTACTTCCAGTAACGTGTAGAATCACTGTACAAAATTTATAAGGAGTTATAACGGAACATACAAACAAACATTCGCATTTATATATATATATATATATATATATAGCTGTTTCCCGCGGCTTCGCACGCTTTTCGTAAGTTTTGCCCGCGTATGAGCATTTCTGGTTGAAGTAAATTATATTTCCAACCCCGATGTAGATTTTACTTTGATGTCACGATCAAGAAAATATGTCAAAAATGTATTGTACATGCATAATGTATTTTATTACAAAGTGGTCTACCACTCAACCTTTAAGTTCAACCAAAAATTTAGTTTAGACAATTATACATCATAACTTAGCGCCTTCAAATAGTGTTTCACTGTTTAATATACGTATCTATCTCGTAATTGCAGGTTAAAATGTGCAGGCGCTTTGAAAACTTTTCTTCATTTTATTCGTTTATATTCACGACATAAGCGAATAATTCAGATAATAACTATCCTATCTTCTAAGTTAGACTAAATTACGGATACATGTGAAATTTGATTGAAATTGGTTCAGTCGTTTTGGAGTTTATTGGCAACATACATCGTGACTCAAGATTTTTATATATATATAAGATATATATATATTGTTGACATACAACTAATCTGTATGTGTTTTCCCAGAGACTGCACTGGCTAAACCTTAAATTCTTTGCAACTAAGAATAACCGGTCACGTCTTTTTAATAAATCACAAAGAAGAAGAAAATCTATAAAAATAGCATGTAAGGCTATTTTCTTAAACAAAATTTTGAGGATTGCTGTGACTTAAGCTATAAAAATTCAACCTTTTAAAAAATAATTCACGGAACGATGTGAACCTAAGGATTATGAATTAGCACATTAACTCATTTAAAATCTAAACAACCATATGAACCTACAACATTTTCTAAATTATTGTTTTCCACTTGAATCCTCCTTATATTCTTATTTCTTAAATTTACCGAAATTTTAAAATTGGATTATACTTATTTTGTTTCAAAAAACTTATACTAATTTAAATTTTTATAATTTCTAAACTTTCATTCTAAATTTAGAAAGTTTGCTATGAGGTGTTTGTTTAATTTTTTGATTATTGTTATACAGTGCTTTGTGTACTTGAGAAAGTTTTAATAACGAAATAATGTACATACATAAATATAATTTTCTTTTGAACTTTCCTTGTAATCTACTTCTGGTTATGGTATTCCCATTAACATAGTTGTTTTTCAGTTGAATTTTACGGTGTTACATTTCAATATGGTTTAAATCTCCATTGACGACAATATCTTGATTACCATGAAAAGAATTTTACTTAGGGTTAGATGTGTGCCTTGGCGTTTTTATCAAACTATAATATTGTATTTTGTCTATAAATCATACTTCCATCGTTCGTTTTTAAAAGAGCTTTTCCCCCCTTAATTTTAGTATCATATATATTAACTATTAACTTTCAGTGCAACGGCAAAGACAGGATTTTAATCTGTGCTATCTCTAACTCAGATCCCTAAATCGACAACTTAGCTACCAGAACTTTTATATTCACTTTAAACCACTACAATATTATCTGTACTAAGTATTATTTTAATAATATACTTATTAAGTTTTGATTATTAATTTGAAATCATGTTTCAGAATGCTATATTACTTATCCTCAATGCGAGATGACACAGTACCGTAAGTATTTGGGAAATTTCAGGTGTAAATTTAATGCCATTCTGAAACTACAGTTTTAGTTAACACTCTTTTATAAGGTACTAGCGGGCCCGGCGCGCTTTGCTGCGCATTTCAATAATTTTTTGCAAAAGTTGCCCGCGGCTTCGCACGCAATTTCCCGTTGAAAACAGTACACTATATTCACTTATTCTTTTTCTATCACATTCTAAACATTGCTGAGATAATTGATAGTCGTTCCATCGTGAGCCTCTTGGGCGTATTATGAAGGTATGTACCATATTCCTGCCTCTATCTAGCTGTTACCCACGGCTTCGCACGCAAATCTTAAGAACCGAAAGTCCTTATATTACTTAGTAAATTTTTTTTTTACTATAATAAATTTTAGATTAAATTAGTTATATCTCCGATGCCACGATTGAGCTTGCTTTGTTGTCTCGATCGAGAGAATATGTACACACGGAGTTTTGAGAACCATACCTCTGTAAAAAAAAACAACTAAGGTTGATTTTATAACATTCTTTATATTTGTAGCCAACGTAAGATAGTAATTATGATATCTGCATTGCTCTTCTGATCAAGCATGAGCATGGTTTATATTAAATAAATATTGCAGTTAAAGGTGAATTTTTACGTCAAATTTGAATTGTATTATCTGGATAGTAAAGTCTATGTTTAACAGTGATTGCAAAAACAGTTTAAACAAAATTTGTCGTTTCTCTTAAGCTTACTCTATGCTTTAAAACTATAAGTGTAATATATGTTTACAAAGAACAGCTGATTAAAAATTTGAAAAGACGTTAACATATGTTTGCTGCAATGCATTTCTTATGGGTATTTCTGTAACCAGTGGGGCGGAATCCTGAATCGGGCAAGGGATGGGCATAGCTTATAAACCTTCTCCGTGGAAAAATACATATACGTACAAATTTTCATCATGATCGGTCCAATAGTTCACGATTCCATAAAGGACAAACATACAAACATTCATTTTTATATATATACTAGCGGGCCCGGCGCGCTTTGCTGCGCATTTCAATAATTTTTTGCAAAAGTTGCCCGCGGCTTCGCACGCAATTTCCCGTTGAAAACAGTACACTATATTCACTTATTCTTTTTCTATCACATTCTAAACATTGCTGAGATAATTGATAGTCGTTCCATCGTGAGCCTCTTGGGCGTATTATGAAGGTATGTACCATATTCCTGCCTCTATCTAGCTGTTACCCACGGCTTCGCACGCAAATCTTAAGAACCGAAGTCCTTATATTACTTAGTAAATTTTTTTATTTACTATAATAAATTTTAGATTAAATTAGTTATATCTCCGATGCCACGATTGAGCTTGCTTTGTTGTCTCGATCGAGAGAATATGTACACACGGAGTTTTGAGAACCATACTTCTGTCAAAAAAAACAACTAAGGTTGATTTTATAACATTCTTTATATTTGTAGCCAACGTAAGATAGTAATTATGATATCTGCATTACTCTTCTGATCAAGCATGAGCATGGTTTATATTAAATAAATATTGCAGTTAAAGGTGAATTTTTACGTCAAATTTGAATTGTATTATCTGGATAGTAAAGTCTATGTTTAACAGTGATTGCAAAAACAGTTTAAACAAAATTTGTCGTTTCTCTTAAGCTTACTCTATGCTTTAAAACTATAAGTGTAATATATGTTTACAAAGAACAGCTGATTAAAAATTTGAAAAGACGTTAACATATGTTTGCTGCAATGCATTTCTTATGGGTATTTCTGTAACCAGTGGGGCGGAATCCTGAATCGGGAAAGGGATGGGCATAGCTTATAAACCTTCTCCGTGGAAAAATACATATACGTACAAATTTTCATCATGATCGGTCCAATAGTTCACGATTCCATAAAGGACAAACATACAAACATTCATTTTTATATATATAGATATATAGATTATAAATAAAGCAACCTACTGATTGGTGTCATATTTGTGATTCGAGAGTTTTGTTCTGATTATTTTCAGGTGGCCTCGGTCCTGCGTTGGCTTGACGTCCCCCCTGCGACACTTTCACGTAACACTTCCCCACGTGTGTTGCAAAACACACAAAGTATGAATGATGGTTGAATGGAAGTGTGAAAGAATGCGTGCGTGTAGAACTGCATACAACTACTACAATAAATTTCCACCACACAACACATTAAGGTATACTAAATTTATGTGCTTACATTAGACTTAAGTTTACGTATTTGACCCATGAATATACTTAATTTGAATAGTATATATTTAATTAAGGTATATTTCAGTTCATTCATTTTGGAACAACATGGTTCAATATGATACATTATTATATGCTGTCTTTTCTGATTGTTACAGGGTGATGCGACCAATGCGGCAGGAGGTCGCCCCACTTACACTAATACACACACTACACATACACTAGGTAATGTATTGTTATACTTAAAATATTTAAGTTAATTTAGTTAAAATTGTTGTTTCAGAATGGCATACTTATATTAATTGGTTTAGTATTAGGTTACATGAGAATAGTTTATAATCTTAATATAAGTACAATTACTCATGACGTTAGTAATAAATTGGTTAATTAGATTGTAATATAAATGTCACCATATCAACTTTTGATTTATCTCATTCCCTATTACCTAGTAGAAGAAAGTAATGTAAAATTGCAGTGATTCAGTTTGAAAGTTTTGTAATTTTTTTCTTAGGGCTCTCTCGAGTTTCAAATTGTTATAAATCGTAAGGATCTGCCAAGTTGAATCTCAATAGAAATTATGCTACATATATTTTCTTGCACACTACTAAATTCATAGTATTCTAGGAACAATCTTGATAGCACACAATATATCATAGCAAAGCTGACACTTTGTTCCTAATTAAGATAAAATGCAATGCATACCATCTAATGATGTATTTTATATTTAGTCGGACTATTAACTATTTTAATGTTATGTAATAAAGATTTTATGTTTATATAGTAAAAACGTTGTTTAACCAGATTTAGCATTTTTGCACAATTTTCTACTTACTTTGCTGTCTGTATTGTAACGTGTGTAGCACTTGTCTTTAATAGTACAAAATTGTATATATTATTATAGATGCTTGTTATTTTCTTCAAGAACATATTAGCACAAATCTGAAATTTATAAATTTATATAATAAACAATTATGTCTCGACGTAACAATCTTTGAACCAAAGGTCATAGAAGTAAATGTATAAACTTATACTCACACAATGCCACTCGCGGTCTGAGGTTTTAGCCTAGATATGTAATTTATTTTTACAAATTTGAACGGTTGCATTTTCGAAATCTTAAGTGATAGCAAAATATAAATGGGTATATATTGATTGGAAAATATAATAATTAAAATGTTTTCTTAAATGAAAATTTTTGCCATTTTAAAATTGTCTTTTCTCCAACTTCAGTCTGGATCTAATTGGAAATACGGTAGTTGCTAGCTCACATTATATTGCATATAGCCATTTATATTCTATCAAGATATCGATTTTAATAGACATGTTTCTATAAAATCTATCTAACTAGTAACACAATTTAAAAATAATATTTAAAACTAATAAATAGTGTTTTCCCTGTTTATAGCAATACTTCCTAAATACCGAACTTACGGTTGTGAAATTTTCAACCACATAAGAGTAATCTATATTTCTTAGTCACAATATCGTCTTACTTACGTATCCTTGACAAAGGATCTAGGATCTCAAATGATTCTTCAAAGTTTAGGATGTGGCTATGGCATTCTAGCTTAAGTTACATCAAAATACATTATGTGGATATGGAATTCTCTCTCAGGATACATCAAATTACAGTGGGGACGGAACAAGTGGATAAGTAGAATGGCGCTGTTTATACATGGTGTGTATTTGTAATTATTACATAACACAGAAAATATAACATAACATTTGTCATTATTAAAATGGCGCAAGATATAATATTACTTCAAGTAAAAAATAATTTCCTTTAATACAATTTTAAAATGGTGTACTTTTTAATAGGTTGCTATTTAAAATGTTTAACTTTCGCATATTTATTTTTTACTAAAGGTTTCATGATTTTGTGAAATTAGAATAGGAAGAAAAAAATTAGGTCACTTCATATTTCCTGAAGAGGTATTTAATAAACATGTTGCAAAAACAATTGGTGTACTTAGGTCAAAAAGGGGGGCTGAAACCAGAATTTACTGTTAAACCTAAATATAACTGTTAAAGACATTTTGTCACACTCTGTAAACTTTTTTTATAAAAACGGCCACAACCCCACAATAACCCTGTTATACAATATTTATACTGAAAGTATATTTATATACTCCGTAAGTACATCACGGTGAGAATTTATGAATCTACATTACTTTTTTTGTCATATTTTCTCCGGTAGATAGCAGCACACGTGACGTAATCTACATAACTCAATTAACCAATATAATAAGAGAGAGGATTATTACTTGGTAAAAGGGCGACGACCTGCCCAAAGAGTGGCTCTAGTACCATGTAATGCTCTAACCTGGGTGCACATAGCAGAGTCTTTGCAGCCATTGCTGTTAGTTCTGGTAACAGTGATGAATGCACGGAAACTGTTTTTAAGCACAGGCAGTCCCAATCCCTGCCAAGGTTGGTCATTAGAAGTTTTTAAATTAACATTTTAATAGATCTCGTGACATATTTTTCGTCTGTAAGTTATTACCCGGCGGTGATTTGGCATTTATTTCAATGTCTGAAGTGTGGTTGCTATAAATATAACGTGTGTTATGATGTTTTAGACTTTTCTCTGCATATATTTCAGGCTTGGTCTACTTATTCTTACTTGTTCTTTGTTTTCACAGTAATTTGCTTTAAAAGTGATGCGCAGAAACAATGTCTACTTACAAGATGCTACCGACCAAACCAAAACCAAAACCATACACCAGTTGTTGCACTAAATAGTTTTTTAACTACCAAAGTAACAGGTAAATGTGGTGAACAAAGAATGTGTCTACCTAAGTGACTGGTTTTAATAAAAGTAACGTGTTAGGGATTATGTATTTGTGTATTTCTTTTAAATGATTTCATTGTTATGGAATTTTCCCAATTGGTTGTTTTCATGTGATGGAGTAATGTGTTTTGAGGTTACGAAATACTTTTCACATAAATATATGCTTAGTATTTTATAAATATTTGTGGTGACGAGATCCAGTTAATTCTACACAAGTTATCAAAGCTGTGAGAAATTTGTGAGTGTCATCTATGAGAATTTACAATGATTATTTATTGAATATTGTTGCAGATACTATTTTATAACGGGTAACATTAAGAAAGTAGATACTAGGTAGATTACAAGAACCATTAGTAGACGCGTTTTAACCAAAGTATGTATTGAAAATTAATACGAATACCTTTTCTTGTTCGGGCAACTAGGCAAGCCTAACTGGCTCCGTAAATACCTTAGACCAGACCGGAAGTGAAATTAAACAGTCGGAATAAACACTTCCCGCCTGTTCGTGGATGTAAAGCTTTAGACGTAAGGCTCATCAGTCCTAAATATTTACATTTTATTTATTTAGACAACGAGGCCAACTAAACTCAACTATACTGTTAATATTCCTTATACAAGAAGTAAATTTCAAATGTCGAAAGCAGACGATTCTTGGTTTCAGTTGGTATACTTGATCGGTTTAATTAAAACATGGTATTTTCGTGAATGCAATCATGACAGTCAAACTCAACTATGGTGTGAAAAGAGTAAAAACTGTTTGTTTTATGGTGTGATTCGAACTAATAATGCATAGTTTTATATTTTAATACATACGAAAATCTGGTATAAGAACAAGTAAAAATGTATATTTTTATTCTCTAAAGGATTACATCAAATCATTCTTACAAAGGAATTGGAAAAAATACTCAAAAGGAATGTTACAATGCCTAATGAACTATAAAGAAAATCCTAAAAATGTAAGGAACGTTATTAAAGTTAGAAATGCAAATCCTATTTTTTTAATAATCAAATTAACAGAAGAGCCTGCTTAAAGTGTGTCTTACCAACTAAATGATATGGCATAAGGTGTGTACCTATTTTTTATAAATCTATTTATTATTTATAATTTTTTATTTGAGGTAAACTTAATACTGTTACTATCTAAAACTATAACTTCTGAAGCCTAATTTGTTTTATTTAAAATATTAATAGTATGTCTATTGAGTGAACTTACATCAACTTCCTATTTATGTTATGGGAGAATAACAATAATAGGATGTCAAACGCCCAAGCATTTAGTAATTAACATTTTCTTGCTAGTCCCATTATTTAATTTTTGTACCAGAATATGTTTTTAAAATCCTAATTTAAAATTATAACCTTAAGGTAAGGACATTGTTTTCACATCTTCCATTAAAAAAACCAATTATTGACAAATATCGTATTAAAAATAATGAATAGAACGATAGAACAGTGTTCTCTATTAAAAATAAACAAAAAAATACCAACACGTCTTGAAAGAAAACAACGATATATTATAATTAATTTTGTTACCTGGCGTTAGGTTTATCGTAATACAGGGTTATCATAAAGAAATGGTGCAGTTTCAGTAATTCGTAGGAAGAGAGAGTAGGGAAATTTTGTTATTAGTATCTCTGAAAGCATCCACCTCAAAAGTTTGTTTATAAGCTGTTCTAACCTCAAAATCAGTTCTTGTATTGTTTTGCGGTAAGGTTTTATACATAAAACAAAGTCTGTTTTGTTGTTAGCTGAATTAAAATCCGTAATTTTAGTTCAACGTGCGTTCCGAAGTGAATTTGGAAGAGATCTACCATAAAAAAATAACACAACATGTTGGTTTAAACAATTGGAAAAAAACTGGATCAGTTAAGAAACAGAATTCAACCGGCAGACCAGGTGTACCAGACAGTACAGTTAAACTAATTAAACATTTGGCAATTAGAAGTCGTAGGAAGTCCATCTTTCGTCGAAGCTTTAATTTAGGTGTTCCAAAAACAACAGTTCACAAGGTTTTAGATAAACAGCTCAAATTGCACGCGTATAAAATCCAGATACTACAGGAATTGAAACCAAATGATTAATGTAAACCGTTACAATTTCGCTGTTGAAATGTTGGAAAAATAAGTGAAAACTAATCATTTTTTGATAATATAATTTGTACAGATAAGTATACTTTCCATATTGATGGAACAGACGCAATTCTTGAATATGGGGCTCTAAAAAACCCAAATGTAAATGTTGGGAAACAACGCGAATCGCCTAAAGTCAATGTTTGGTGTGGTTTGATGAACAATCGCGTAACAGGGCCTTTCTTCTCTGGTGAAAAAAAAACAACAAATGGAGTTGTGTATCTTGACATGTTAACCAATATTGCTTTCCTCAGCTAGATGAACTCATCAACTTCATTTCCAATAAGATGGTGCTTCCTAACACTTCAGTGCATTGGCCACGGACGCTTTGAACGGAAGATTTCGGAGATTGATGGATAGGCCGGCAAGGAGTCCTGACACCTTGCGTTTTTTTCTTGTGGGGGCGAGTAACTAACTTAACACATAATTACAATTTAGGTTGAAATAAACAAATCATACATAAGCTATGTGACCAAAATAAATCAGGAATCACAACCACCATGTGTCAACTTTTACTAACTCTAAAAAAATGTAATTATGTATTTGCTTAGTTACTACCTAAAGATAAGATCATATTGCATAACTCAAAATGTAGTGAAACTACATTTTTGTATTACTCAATGATATCAATGTTCGGAAAAATGTTTCCTTCCCATTTAAATACAAATATCAGACTTTTAATAATGCCTTACAGATACTATACAAATATGTATTTGCTATATGCTTAATGCAGCGCTCCGGTCTCAGAGTAGTATATTATCACAGAGGTGACTTAACCATGTTTGCCTCTTCTGTTGTATAAAAAACATAAGCATACAACATAAGAAAGAACAATATACTGTATTAGGTTTAGTATGGGAATAAGGGTGCGAGATATGGACGGACGTTCTACGTTAAGGGTGCTACAGACAAAATATGGCGACGGTACAGAAAAAAGGGAGAGTTACGAGTGCTTACCGAACTGTCAACAAACCGGCTGTCCTCGTGGTGGCTGGGGCCATCCCAATTGACTTACTATCTAATCTAATCTATCTAACCCAAACAGTTTTTATGTGATACACTTTTGTTATATGTTACATAAAGTCAATTAAAGTTAAACCGTATGTTACCTAACAATAATTATCGTCGTCTCTATGAAAACAGATTATGAGATTTGCTTATTTTCAACATTTAATTAAGATAGTTCAGTGTAAAGTATATTTGTGATTGGATTACTACTAAACAGGGGTTAAAGCTTGTGCAACTTAAAACAGACACCAACTACAATCTGAACGGCTCAACGCTCATTGGACTCAACAATGGAAAGCCTACAGCTTCAGGATTAACTCTTCAAACTGGTAAGTCAAAATCTTTGACTTATTTCCTATATCTTAGATTTTGTTATGAACGGTAGAAATACTATATAACAGACGGCTGTAAAGAAGTGACTGTATTGTTTTGTGTATTGTAAATGACTATCCATCCATATAAAACTGTAGTTATTCAAAGGAATCGCAAGGAAGTTAATAGTTATATTTATTAGAATATTATAATCCTGGATATGATAGCTGCTTGAGTAAAATAGAGGTGATTTACAATATAACGGAACTAAACATTGATTAGTTATTGTTTTTTTAGTAACTATATCACAATGAAACTGAATATTTTCTGGTAGTAATTTTCACACTACTTTAATGTGGCATTGGATTAGTAAAAATTAAATTCAAGGAGCATTAAAATTAAGTGGAAGAGTAGATAGAATAGACATTTTTATACTTAAAACAAATGTATTTTTCCGAGAAGTAAAAAATAATTATAGTCTATTTGTACGCATAAAATAACTGCTCTTGAGGGTATTAGCTCTAGACCCTCAGGCGGTTCACCTATTTGGTGTATAATAGGCTTCACAGATATATACCCTTCTCCCTTATCCATCATACTGGCCCGCTAAAAGTGCGTTCACCCTATAATGTATTGGAAAATCTAATACATTCTACTAGCTATAATTTTGTATTCGTACCCAATGCGTAATCTATCTATTTAAACCAATTTAATACAGTATTTGTGATCTAGTAAGATTAACTAAACATATCCCAATGACGTGAACTAAAATGCCGTCGATTTGGCTACTTCAGAGTATTCGGATAGGAAACTTCGTGCATATCAGCTCTATAAAGGCTGGCTAGGGCTGGAGAAGCGGTGAGGTACAAAGACGTTGTCTTCAATACATATTGTGGGTTTCTGCCAATGTATATAAATAAATTTAAAATATTAACCGTAATTCAATCTATAATTATATATATATATATATATAAAACAAATTAACATATAATAGATCTTGTATTATAATACATCATATTCATATAATACATCTTTCAAACTTAAGTTTTGCTAATTATAAACTTATAGATAATTATAAAAAAATATAAAAACTGAAACATTTAGTAATGATACATTATAATATTAATAAAATCAAAATTATCTATACTATTGTATGAATATCTAAAGGCGTTTCTCTGTGTGTTTGTATTTGTGTTACTGGATTTTGTAAATACGACTGGATGGATTTAATTAAATAAGTCTATTCGTATTTTCGAAATCCCTGGGAGCTAAGCCCACTGGTCTGAATAATTCAGTTTTAGTCTTAATCAGGGGATACTAGATGTGTTTTTACCAACAAATGTTTGTTTTTATTCATCTTTTAAAATTAGATACCCATTACGAATGTCTTATTACGGGCAGAATTATTTATTTACCTGGGTATTAATATTTTAAGTAAAGATGAAAACAGTTGCAAACTACTTAAACGTAGATTTATTAAATAAAAATAGTAAGTACATAAAACTGAGACTGCAAAATGTTTAATTCTAGTCAAAAATTGAAGTAGCTATATTGAATGAACATACCAATAAATGTCTTAAATATTAAACAAGAATAATTCATTTGAAATTCATGAGACGAAAGGCACCATTTTAATCAAAATTTATATATACATATCCGAAACCATTAAAATTTATATATAGATATCCGAAACTTAAAATTTATATATACATATTTAAAACCTTCGAAAAATAACTTCGGTTCAATTGGAGCTAGCACTTTCCCCGTGGCGTCTCTTGCTTCATGGTGCGAATAGTGTTATAGCATAACATTTTGAAGGGCATTTTCCCGATATGCAAAAGCTTTAAAAAGGCAATTAAAGAATCTTTTTCCACTCTAGTAATAAAAACAATTAATATTAGATGCCCCTTGATAATCTTGGATGATTCAAAACAATATCAAAAAAGGGAAAAAATTTTAAGAGCTTTTTGACGCTATATTTTATCAACTCTCGGAGGAAATTCCTTCATGATATTCAATATAAAGAAATATTCCATGAATTTAATCAATCTATGAACTGCATTGTTACAGTTTCTTTAGGCACAAATTTTATAATGTCACCTATATCCTTGTATTCAGTATTGTAAATTGAAATTTAATGGTTTTTTAATAGGTCAGTGCGATATTTAGCAGGGGTCTTATTTTTCATATCAGATAAACGTGAAATTCCTATTACATTAGGATCCTAATATAACGTAAATATTTAACTATGATAATAATGATATATCTCTCAAGTCAGCACATTGTGCACTTGAAAGACTTACAGTACAGTATTAATGAATCTCCAAATCGAAAAAGATATGGAGCAAGTTCTTTGTTTACATGCTTTAAATGTCAACCGAGAATCAAATGTTTTCTTTTTATCTAAATAGACTCAACTTATAAAAAACTCTTTTCTTGTCTAACTCAATATAACTCAATTAACCAACCTAATAAGGGAGGGGAGTATTACATGGTAGAAGGGAAACGACCTGTCCTAGGACTGGACCTAGTACCATGTAACGCTCTAACCTTGGCGCGTATAACATTGACAATGCAGCCATTGCTGTTGGTTCTATTAACAGTGGTTGAAAAGAATGGATTTTGGTTATGAGAACCGTTAGATAATATTTTAGAGGCTCGATTAAGAAGGACACTTCACACTAGGCAGTGAAGACGCCGAACACACTGATTTTAACAAGAGTTCACTAGGTTACACATAATAAGTTTATGAACAGTGCATATTCAAATAAAGTGCAGAAAATAAACAGTTACCTTTGTTTTCATGAGAGGTACCTAACCGTAGTCTGCTGTTGTTGAGGGCCAGGTTGTGATCAGTAAGTGTGGAAATAGGCTGCTGTCTTGTAGGCAGGCGTGAAGACGGAAGATGTCATTCACGGATTCACTCACGCACAATACGACCGCAAACGAATAGTTTATAACACTGTGGCCAGTCCTGTAGAGCACGGTAGACGCGGGTGTCCGGGAACAGAGACGTTCTGGTAGAGATTGCCAATCCAGAGCACTGACTTGAATGTTAATGTAAATGTACAACAAATAGAGATAAACTAATATTTAAATGAGAGAGTAACACATGGGGGAGAGAGTAAGTATGGTAAGCAGTGGCTAGAGAGTACATAAGTGCCCCAGGCGGGACCGAGAGTATAATGAGCAAGCGTGCCTACGCTTGCAAGGTGGTCAATTGATAAGTCAACCGTTGTGATTGGTTGGTGAGTTTACAGTAAACAGCTAATTCGGGAAACAATGGTTCATTGGTCTGTCACTGTACGTGAATATTTTAATCCAGTAAGGAATGGTATTGTAGGCACTAGGCCGCAGAAAGAGATATAGAATTAATGTAGTATATACAGTTTAGTAAATAAAGGCAAATATAGAGTATAAGTTGCACAAAAAATATATACATAATTATTATTCAATAAAAGTAGCCTTTTAATATTAGGCAATAAAAAACAAGTTATTTAATGCAATAAATACTTAACAGTGGTGAATGCATTGTAACTGTTTTAAGCACAGGCAGTCCCAATCACTGACAAGGTTGACAGTTTAAAATGTTTAAACTACCTATTAATATATCTTTGATATTTCCTTCGCAACATTATTTCCAGAAATGTTTTTTAAAATACATCCACTAATCAGTGTTACATCAGAGTATCAATTTAACCAGTACAAATCTTATAACTTTTTATAAACGTTTAACATGGCCCAGCTAGCATACTGTTTTGATTAACTGTTACACATGTGTTAATAATTTTTACTTTAAAAATTTTTATGAAATATACAAATTACTTCAAAATTAGTACCACAATGTAAAATAGTTTTTGTAAGACAATACAAACGTTGACATGTCACTTGGCTGAGTAATAGTTTTATGCTAACAATTATTTACTGTGTTGGGTGAAAATTCCAATTCTGCTGTTGAAATTTAATTAAATAAGTCCTAATTCTTGGAACGATTTCTTTCATGAAATTCCGGAATACCAAGCTGACATCGCACTGGCTCCTTAACATTTATTTATGAAACAAAACGTTTGTAATTGTAAATTATTGTAATACTGTTTTAAATTGTTTTGCAAAAACTTACACATTAATAGAATATAGTTTCTACACGGCCGAGCCAGTGACATATGACACTGTGTCATACATGAAACATCTTTCTTCCTTTGGCGTCGGAAAGTATATTTAAATTTGAAACTCTTCTTTATTGCCCGGTTTTTTTACAATCTGAATGATTAGGCAATAACAATTATTGATTCGGAAAACAATGAACAATACTAACTGAGAGCCACTCATGTATTACTGTTCTTCCTTTGGAAGTTTTTGAATTTTAAATTCGTCCCACTTCTTTTAAAAGTGTAATCTAAGGAATACTTACTAAATTTAACTAAAATATGGTGGCTGGCATCTGGGTAATATCGGAAATGTGGTAAACACTGTGTGTAATAATCACTGCAATGGTGACCGAAAGGTCTAACAACAGAAGACTTTTCCTATTTTAAAAAGCAAATACCTTAGGATGTTTGATACCTAAAGAAGAGGATACATTCCATACCTTCATACTGTATGTTTTATACTTTTATCGTTCTCTATGCCAAATATCTGAAAACACGATATCTTTCATGAATGCCATATTAAAAGCAATGTATGAAACATTCTTTTTACCAGCAAAGTTGATGCGAACAGCAAAGTTGATGCGAACACGTTCGTTGTTGGCTCTCTTACTTTGGTATACACACTGGTGCAAATCTATATCATGTGGTGACAGCTTCTAATGTTACAGATTATAATTCTTATTTCATACTTTTAGAAAAGTTCTATGTAGACGTATTTGGGCATTAAACATTTCTTAACTTGCCTTATTACAATTTCCCACGAATTAATACAACTAAAATGATAAGGCAATGTTTAAGACTAAATATAAATCTTTTAAGGAAAAATTATTGTAACGTGTAAACTAGAAGGATTA